>NC_053434.1:85604017-85924032 GCF_007990345.1 Gossypium hirsutum | reverse complement strand
GGTACAAATTGATACAAATTGATAATAGGTTAGGTAAATGTTCCATGATAATAGGTTAGGTAAATGTTCCATGATAATGGGTTAGGTAAATGTTTCATGATAATGGGTTAGGTAAATGTTTCATGATAAGAATTTCATGTCTTTTGTATTAAAGAACTAAATGGATGAAATATGAAATTTTATTAAAAGAAAAAGGGGTGAAAAGAACAAAGTTTTGTCCATTTTTGTTCATCATAGCTGAAAGTTAGAGAAGAGAAAGGAGAGGAGAAAACTCTTGAGTATTCGGTCACTAGGAGGAGGAAAATTGAAGGTAAGTTCTTGGTACATTACTTCTATTTTGAGGTTCATGGGTTCTTCTTGATTCTACCTTAACTCTTGAAGCATATTTTGGTTTTTAGTTGTGTTGTGAGCATTTAGTCATGAATTAAAATGAAGGAAATGGTTGTTGTTTCATGTTCTTTTGATGAAAAATGGAAGAGAGGTGAAGTTGAGCCAAACAAATGAGCATGCATGTGCCTTAGATGCAAAAAGGGAAAAATCGGCTAACATGTTGTGCTTTAAAATGATGAAATGGAGATTATACTTAAGTAAAATCATAGATATGTGATGATTGATTGGTGATATACATGTTTAAATAACATGCATGCAAGGTATGTATGAAAGAGTGATTTGGTAATAAATCTGCTTGGGACATCAGCAGTAATGTGAATTTGCAAAATCACCATAAATTGTGGGAGATGAATTAGAAGCTGAATAAATTATGTAATTAAAGCTTATTGAGTATAGTTTCTAATGAACTAAACAAGAACATATTTTGAATTCTGTACAATGAGAAATTGATTTGTAATGAAGAGTGGTCAGATTAGTCAAACAGTGAAACATAGGAAACTTTGAGAAAACTCTGGTATTGATTGGCTAAACCAAAAATTATGAAAATTTTATGGATGGAAGATATATGAGTCTATTTTCAAGGAAAATTAACGGAACTTGATTTGGAGTTTCGTAGCTTCAGTTATAAATGATTTAGTGACTATTGCTCAGGAAGACAGCTTGCAGTGAAATTATGATTATGTGGTAAACATTGACAAAAATTTGTTAATGAGTTGCTTATTGTTTTCTTATAAGCTTACTATGATCTGTAGGTGTGGTTGGCCGAATATTGTAAGGGGTTAATACGTAGTTTGTATTTGAATAGCTAGATTAACGTGTTAGTAATCCAATTGTAGGCGGTTCCTGTGTGGATCTTGTCAGCATATCGTCGCAAATAGGTGTGTAACTAACACCCTCTTTCTTAGTCTGGATCGGCAAAAGTCGAAAAGCCGAAATGCCGAAAATCGGTATTTTGTAGATTTGCGAGTGTGCGAATGCTCGTGAGGTAAATCGATTAATGTTTTTGGTAAGCTGTAAAATTTGGACTGCAAAGTACATGATTTCTGTGCCCTCGATATTTTTGGGCTTAATGGGCCAAAATTGGAATGATGGGCCAACGGGCCCAATTCGGTAAGAACCCTCGGTACGTGATTCTGTAGTACGTGAAAGGTAGGAATATGCATGAAAAACCCTAAAATAGATAAATTACTGAAATACCTTTAAAAGTGGAAAATTTATAGTTTTACCCCTAGGAGATAAATTACTGAAATACCCCTAGGGTTAAATTGACTTAAATGCATGTTTGACTGTTGTTATTTACTGCATGCCATGTTGTTATTATCTGATGCATGGGATTGGGATATTGACGGAGGAAGTACTGAAAGTGGCTTGTTCACGTACTGGAGGCTTTGCCTCAATTTACTGTTAACTGAGCAGCAAGGCTGCAACTGTGGAGTGTTGGGCTGGGTGGGTTGAGCTATTCCCCACATGGAGTGTATGGCTGGTACGGGTGGAGTGTAGTGGTTGGTGGGTTAAGTAGTCTCCCCAAATGGGCTTGCATATGTTTACTGATGTTGCATGTATTTTGAAATGGGCCTATGGGCCATACTGTTATCTGAATAAGGGGCTAAGGCCCAGTTTATTGTAATCTGAAAAGGGCTCTGGCCCAGTACCACTATTACCCAAATGGGCTTGCATATGTTTACTGATGTTGCATGTATTTCGAAATGGGCCTATGGGCCACACTGTTATCTGAATAAGGGTCTAAGGCCCAGTTTATTGTAATCTGAAAAGGGCTCTGGCCCAGTACCACTATTACCTGAATGGGCTTAGGCCCAATGGGCTTGAGCTGACTTGGGCTTTGAATGGGTTTTCCTTACACACTGAGTTTCCCCAAACTCACCCCTTTTATTTTCATCCACGCAGGAAATCCCCAACCATAGTGGGCTTGGAGCTGTAAAGGAATTCGGAGTGGCCACCCGTTCTGAAAGTTTGATTTTCTTCTGGTGAACTGGACATCCTTTTATTTACGTTTGAAGTTTTTGGGCTTTTAAATGTAATAAGGCCGCTTAATTATTTTTTATGGTTTTAATATGTATTACTAAGATAGGTAATACTTATTTTAACTGTTGAAATTGGATAGCTTTAGGGCGTGTTTTCAAAAACAACAATTGATTTCAAAATAACACGACAACAAGCAAAGCTTCCGCAATGAAAGTATTTTCCAAAATTAATCACTTTTCCTAAAAATGACTTAATCAAATCGGTTTCCTAGGAATATCCATGACGTTAAGGTGTGGCAATGGCGATATGCATGTCTAGGATTGGATCCGAAGGGAGCTTGGTACTTAAGCAGT
Organism: Gossypium hirsutum; assembly: GCF_007990345.1. NCBI lineage: Eukaryota > Viridiplantae > Streptophyta > Magnoliopsida > Malvales > Malvaceae > Gossypium > Gossypium hirsutum. The sequence goes on along the minus strand of NC_053434.1, from coordinate 85,921,306 downwards.
CCGATGGACTCACCACCTCTTTTCCGGTTTCCTACCTGGTGCACAGCTTCCATTCACTTTAACCTTTAATGAATTAATCTTTTGAACATTAAGTACGATTTTCTGGACTTAGAATGGAAATTTTTTTTTACGTTTTTGATGTGGCATGCCGGATCCGGCCATAACTTCTGGGCCGGGTTTGGGGTGCTACACGCGGACCCCCCTTGGAGAGGGTCGGGTCGTGCACAGGCGTGGTCCAAACGACGCCGTTTGGGCGTTGGTACTCCAGGTGCAAAACGGCATCGTTTCGCTTTATTACTTAAGTAAAAAAAATTCATTTTTGCTTCATTTTCTTTCAAAAATTTCAGAACACCCCCTTTGTCTCCCCATATTCCTTCTCTGCTAGGGTTAGAAAATAACCCATCATTGCCGCCGTCTGACCACCGCGCCACCATCAGATTCAGTGGCTGGCGATGCACCATAATGGGCTCTTTTAGCCCTCTTTTTATACTTGTTGGAGGCTTGCTCCCAAAAGCTGAAAGACAAGGATTTTTTTGTGTACTGTTTGTTACTATTTTATTTTGCTTCTACTGCTTTGTTCTCTTATTGCTTCTGTTTTACAGGTCTAGAAGGTCAACGGGGTAAAGGCTTGCCATTTTGGTACAAGCGGTGTCAAGGGAACTGAGCCTCGGGCGTTGGACGTGCCGACGAGGCACGTGGGGTGCGCGACGCTGGAAAAAAACTAGGGTTTCTTGATCTACTAAAATTGGCTTGGGTTTTGGGCCTATTGGGCTACATGGGTTTTGGGCTAGGGGTTTAAAATTTTTGTTTAGGTCATTTCTAGATTGGGTTTTTTGCTGTTATTGGTTTCTAATGGGCCGGGAAAAATAGGGCTCTTACAGCTACCCCTCTTTGCTCATTGTCGTGCAACGAGAATAGAGCAAATACCATAAAAGGGCCAATTTTGTTCGGACCAGCTGAGTCCCGACTTCTCTTGACACTTCTTTTCTTCGAATATCCTCAATGTGCTCCACTGCAACTCCAAAGAGTTAAGAATCGTAATCTCAACTTGCCCCACTGTAACTTCAGGAGGATAAGGTTTGTGACTTCAACCTACTCCACTACAACTTCAGTGAGATAAGGCTGATGGCTCCAATCTGCTTTGCTACAACTTCAAGATGATAAGATTCACCATGGTAAATTTGATCCGACCTGCTGCAACTTCAGAGGTATAGGGTTTATAGCTTTAGTCTACTTTACTGCAACTTCAGAGAGATAAAATCCGCTATTTTCGGCCTACTCCATTGCAACTTCAAAGAGATAAGACTTGTTTTGATCTATTCTGCTGCAACTTTAGAGAAATAAGATCCGCTATTTTTGGCCTGCTCCATTGTAACTTCAAGGAGATAAGACTTGTTTTGATCTATTCTGCTGCAACTTCAGAGAAATAAGATCTGGAATTTATAGCTTCAATCTGTTCCACTACTCCACTGCGACCTCAGGGAGACAAGATTGATGGCTTTAATCAACTTCACTGCAACTTCAGGAAGATAAAATTCACCATCTTCAATCTGATCCACTACTCCTCTGCGACCTTAGGGAGATAAGATTGATGGCTTTAATCTACTTCACTGCAACTTCAGGAAGATAAAATTCGCCATCTTCAATCTGCTCCACTGCAACTTCAAAGAGGTAAGACTTGTAACTTCAACCTACTCCACTACATCTTCAGGGAGATAAGGATAGTGATTTGTAGCTTCAATCTGCCCCACTGCAACTTCAGAGAAATAAGATTAGCTATCTTCGACCTACTCCACTGCATCTTCAGGGAGATAAGGTTAGTGGCTTTGATCCACCTCACTGCAACTTCAGGAAGATAAGATTCGCCATCTTCGTAGTTATAATCGATCTTGCCACATCGTCCTCTGGGGGACATGACCTGTAGAATTGATTTCTTGAGCCTATGCATATGCCAAATGATCAGAATGAATTAGATGCTCCTGACTAGAAGTGTATGGATGATGTTAGCATGAATGCAAAATGTTATTTTTCTTTTAATGCATAATTTGAAAATTACTCGTTGTTCATCGAGGTTTTATCATTGACGTATTATTCAGTCCTTCTCTTCGGTTGGTATCTCTTAAAGAATAATCAATATTTGGGCTATTCTTTTCCAATGTTTCATTAAATTTAGGTGATTCAAACTGATTAGTCCTGTTTCAGGTCCTTGTATCATTCAAAATCATCTCAGAGTAATATGCAGAACTCTTTTTTTGAATGTTATTAGTCCATTAATCGTTATTTCAATCGAAAATGCTTGAAAAAGATTATCGCAATACACAAGATGAAATTTTATTGAGAGTAATGCTCGAAATGAATGTAGTAATCAAAATAGCAAATTTTTCTAAGATACAAAATGAATAAGATGAAAATAGGTGCCCCAGGTATCGTAGCATGAGCTTCTCTGCACAAAACTTCTTGAGGGCCCTTTGAACTCGGTATGTGTTTGGAAAACCAAGAGTACTTTGTTGATGCCCCAAGATGTAGCATCTCTCCTTCTTTTTAATTCAAAGAAGACAAGACCACCGTATGCCCCAATTTCGATTAAAATTTGAATCGCCCATTCTTGGGTTTTCAACTCAAAACCCCTTAGGTCTTAAAGCGCCCTTTTGCGGGTTTTCGCTTTGGCCTTTTTTTTAGGTAAAGTACCTCTTAACCGAATCTGAATTCATGGGGTTGGGTAAGCTTTTTCCATCCATCTCTGTTAAGACCAGAGCTCCTCCAGAGAAAGCTTTCTTCACCACATAAGGTCCCTCCCAATTTGGCATCCATTTTCCTCTGAAGTCTTTTTGTATGGGGAGAATCTTTTTCAAAACAAGGTCTCCTTCATAAAATTCTCTGGGACAAACCTTCTTGTTATAAGCCCAAATCATTCACTTTTGGTACATTTGACCATGGCGAATAGCTTTCAGCCTCTTTTTTTCAATTAAATTTAGCTAATCATATCGAGACTGGATCCATTCTGCTTCATCTAACTTTAGCTCTGATAATACTCGAAGGGACGGGATCTCAACTTCGATTGGCAAAACTACTTCCATTCCAGAGACTAAAGAGAAAGGCGTTGCCTCAATAGAGGTTCTGACTGACGTTCGGTAGGCGTAAAGGGCGAACAATAATTTCTCATGCCAATCTTTATAAGTCTCAGTCATTTTTTCCATGATTTTCTTTATATTCTTATTGCCTGCTTCCACCGCACCATTCATCTTTAGGTGATACGGTGATGAGTTATGGTGTTTGATCTTGAATTGGCTACAGACCTCTACTATCGTGCTATTGTTCAAGTTTAGTGCATTGTTGGTTATGATCCTCTCAGGCATCCCATATCGACATATAATCTCCTTTTTTAAGAACTTGCTGACTGTCGATTTCGTGATGTTGGCATAAGAAGTGGCCTCTAACCACTTGGTGAAGTAATCGATAACCACAAAGATGAACCGATGCCCATTAGATGCTTTCAGTGAGATTGGCCCGATGACGTCCATGCCCCACATGAAGAAAGGCCATGGAGAAGTCATGACATGAAGAGGTGAAGGAGGTACATGAATCTTATCTTCGTATATTTGGCACTTATGGCACTTTTTTGCATAGTTGATGCAATCCCCTTCCATAGTGGACCAATAATATCTGAATCTCATGATTTGTCTGGCCATTGTGAAACCATTGGCGTGTGTTCCACAGACACCCTCACGGACCTCTTCCAAGATCTGCTTAGCCTCGACAGCGTCCACGTATCTTAAGAGCACCTGATCCTTTCTCTTTTTATATAGGATCTCCCCGTCCAAGACATAGTCACTGGCTAGCCTTCTCAATGTCCACTTATCATTTTCTGTTGCTTGGTCAGGGTATTCACGATTTCTCACATACCGCAATATATCCTGATACCAAGGGTGATCGTCTTTTTCCTCTTCTTCGTCAATATTGTAGCAATGAGCCGGAGCCTCGTAGATACTCATCTAGATAGGCTTCGCATCCTCTTGCTTGTTTACTTTGATCATAGAAGCTAAAGTTGCCAAGGCGTCAGCCATCTGGTTTTCATCTCGTGGGAGATAGCAAAAAGTGATATCGTCAAATTCCTCAATTAACTCCAGAATCAGCTTTTGGTAATTGATTAATTTAGGGTCGACTCTCGTCTCCCATTCACCTTTGAGCTGATAGATTACTAATGCAGAATATCCATATACTTCTAGCACCTTGATTTTGCGTTTAATAGCCGCATGGATACCCATTATGCATGCTTCATACTCCGTCGTGTTATTCGTGTAATCAAAATCCAATTTACTAGTAAAGTGCTAATGGTTTCGATTTGGGGATACCAGAACTGCCCTGATTCCATTACCCACAACATTTGAGGCTCCGTCAAAATTTAGTCTCCAAGGATGATCTTCTTGAGAGTCTTCTTCCGTGGTCGCAACGTACATTAAGTCTTCATTTGGGAAATCAAAACTCAAAGGTTCATAATCTTCTAGAGCCCTACTGGCCAAAAAATTTGCTATCACACTCCCTTTTATAGCCTTCTGGTTCACGTAGACTATGTCAAATTTAGAAAGCAGAATTTGCCAATGAGCCATTCTTCGGTTCAAAGCATTTGACTCCATCATGTACTTCAGAGGGTCTAGTTTTGAGATGAGCCAAGTTGTATGGCACAACATGTACTGTCTCAGTCTTCGGGTTGTCCAAATCAAAGCACAACACAATTTCTCGATCGGCAAATATCTTGTCTCACACTCAGTGAATTTCTTGCTAAGATAGTATATCGCCTTTTCTTTTCTTCCTGACTCATCATGTTGGCCTAACACACATCCCATGCAGTTCTTGAACACTGCCAAATACAGTATCAGTGGTTTATCTGGGCAAGGTGGCATCAGCACCCAGGCATTAGACAGGTAATGCTTGACTTTATCAAAAGTTCTTTGGCACTCCTTATCCACCTGGGTTGTGTTTCCTAAGAATGCGAAATATCGGGTCACATTTCTCCATTAGCTGCGAAATGAACCGAGCGATGTAATTTAGCCTTCCTAAGAAACCTCAAACTTCTTTTTGAGTACGTGGCGGAGGTAATTCTTGTATGGCTTTGACTTTATCTGGGTCGATTTTGATCCTCTTTTCACTGACTACGAATCCTAATAGCTTTCCTAACCTGGCGCCAAAGGTACATTTTGTGGGATTGAGCTTTAGCTGGAACTTTCTTAATCTTAAGAATAGTTTCCTCAAGACTTGTACGTACTCCTTTTCTGTCTTGGATTTCGTGATCATATCATCGACGTAAACTTCGATCTCCCTATGCATCATATCATGGAACAAAGTTACCATGGCTCTTTGATATGTTGCTCTTGCGTTCTTTAGTCCAAATGGCATCACCTTATAATAGAACGTTCCCCACATGGTCACAAATGTGGTCTTTTCCATATCTACAGAATGCATCTTTATCTGGTTGTATCCCGAGAATCCATCCATAAAGGAGAAAAGTGAGTAACCTGCCGTGTTATCCACTAATGTATCAATGTGAGGCAATGGGAAATTGTCTTTCAGGCTGGCTTTGTTCAGATCTCGATAGTCCACGTACATTCGTACTTTTCCATCTTTTTTAGGAACTGAGACTATATTGGCTACCCATTCTGAGTATTTAACCACTTGTAAGAAGCCGGCATCGAATTGCTTCTTGACCTCTTCTTTTATCTTCAACAAAACACCAGGTCTCATTCTTTGAAGTTTCTGTTGAACTGGCTTGCACTCTTCCTTTATGGGGAGTCAGTGTACCATGATGTTAGTATTCAAATCGGGCATGTCTTGATATGACCATGCAAAGACATCCTTGAATACTTGTAGTAACTCAATGAGGTCTCGCCTTGTTTCTGTGGCGATACAAACTCCAATCTTCACCTCTTTTCCTTCTCCTAAGCTCACAATTTCCACTGACTCCTTGTGAGGTAGGATTTGTTTCTCATCTTGTTCTACCATCCTTAACAAATACGGAGATAGGTTACAACCTTGGTCATCTTCAAAATACTGAGAATCCTCCGTACAAATATCTTGCTCAAAAGGAGACTCTGAGTCAGTAGCAGCGTTACTCATATCATTGATATCTGGATACTTGTTATAGAGATGAAGAAAAATCCAAAGAACAAAAGAATCTAAGAATATTTATTGGTGGTATGATTATGAATGAAATGGAAAAATAAAAGAATATTTGCTCAAGATGATACGTAAAGATGCATTTTTATTGAAATAACGATATTGGATAAGAGCCTATTTCACAAAAGGATTCTTATTGCCCCTAGGCTTAGAGCAATAAGCTTGTTTTGGACATTACTCTGAATTATTTTTAAAGGCTACAGGGATATCCTCCACGGTCTAATTGTTTAAAACGCTCCCAGGGGCGTACGGGCAAATGCCTACTTGATCCTCTTCTCTTGTTTTTCATCAGATATGGCATTAATGCTCAAAGTAGCCCTTTCCCTGTCAATTTTCCTTCAGAGTAAATAGTCCCTCCCGACACGAATGTTCTAGATATGTGGGGAAAGGTCATTGGCTCCCATTTGACCTCTTCTCCATTTAAACGTGCTATTCTCCTCTCTTGTTTCTTCTCTATCTCCTATTTCTTCTGCTTGCATCTGACTTGTACCCTAAACCAAAATGGTCTCATTTGTCCTTGAGCATGGGTGCCTTGATCCTTCATTGTAAGCTCCTTCCAAGCCCCTTTCCGAGCAAAGCTCCTTTCCCAACTATCAATCGCAAGCCCATCTTGGTAGTTTTGGAGATTTTGGCCACCAGGACCTTGTTCCCTTCAACAATAAAGGTTGCGTTCACAAATTCTAATGATTGGAAAGAGCATTCTAGTGCTTCATCATCTATCCCCACATATGGTGCCTCGCTGGTAACAGACGCAATGATATCCTCTTCTGCGTTTACAGTCACCAATCGGCCCTCCGTTATAAATTTGACCTTTTGATGCACCGATGACGGCACTGCCCCTACTGAGTGAATCTATGGCCCCCCCAATAAGCAATTGTAAGATGGCTTAATATCCATTACTAAGAAATCTATCTCGTATGTGCTTGGACCAATTAAAAGGGGTATCTCGATCCTCTCCATTACCTTCCTTTCAGTGCCATCAAATGCCCTTACTATATTTTGGCATGTCTTCATGTGGGAACTGTCCACTAGCAACCTATTTAACATAGATAGGGGTAGGACATTTAGCGCAGACCCATTGTCAATCAACACTCCCGGTAGTGTATATCCTTTACAACGGGTGGTAATGTGTAGCACTTTTGTTGACCCCATTTCCCCCGGCGGTGTTTCATCGTCATTGAAAAATATGAAATTATCGGCGTTTATATTATTGACGAGACGGTCCAGCTTGTTGATAGAGATATCATCCGCGACGTACGTTTCATTTAGTACCTTCATTAACGCGCTTCGGTGTATCTTCGAACTCAAGAGCAAAGCTAGCACTGAGATGCAAGCCGGTTGCTTGTGTAACTGTTCAACCACACTGTACTCACTATGCTTTAAGAATTTCAAGAATTCTCTAGCTTCATTCTCAGTTACTGGCTTGTTGATTGGCGACTCGAGCTTGACCGTCTTTTCTTTCCTTTGCTCGACTATTGGGGTCTTTCCTTTAATAGTTTCAGTTTCTGTACTCGCAGGATCATAACGTCTTCTGCTGTGTGTATAGAAACCTATATCTTGGCTCTCCTTTGAAGCACTAGCCGGGTTCTCTTCGTCTGGGATCGTCACGTTGCAGTCGTAATATAGGGAACCCTTTTACTATCCTTGTAAGGAAAGGATACCGGCTTCTGAATTAATGACTCTCGGTGCCATTTGTGCTCCTGCTTCATTGTTCTTTGGTTACAAAATTATCACTATAGGATGATTAACTCTTTGGACCCCTTTTGTTGTTCCTTCCTCTGAGGCGTAAACCTCTCCTTCTTCTGATTCCTCACTTTCCTCGTAAAATTCCATCTCCTTATTGTCCATTAGATTTTATACTATGGATCTGAACTTATTACACTCTTGGATGTCATGGCCTTCATCGGCATGAAACTCACAGTATCTTCATGCTTCTTTAGGCCTTTCCCTTGAATCTTGTGTGATTAAACCTCCTTCCACCATCTTCTTCCAAAACCATTTCAACAGGGTTTTTACCTCTGATACATCCATCTTGGTTCTTCTCTTTCAATTTTCAATTATCGCACTTTACCCCTTTGTCTGAATGACTAGGTAACGAGTTCCCTGCCATATTAGGTCCTATGGGCTCATCAAACTTCACAACGCCCATGCCTATGAGCCTCTCGACTACCTTTTTGAAGGCAATGCAGTTCTCAATCGTATGTCCCGAGATCCCTGTACAGTATTTGCATTGAGCGTTTGTGTCATACCATTTAGGGAATGGAGACTTCAAGGGTTTCAAGTAGTAAGGTGACACCACATGGGCATCGAATAAACTCTGATACAACTCCCTGTATGACATTAGGATAGGTGTAAACTGGACTTTTTCTGTGTTAGGCCTCGGGTTTGAATCTTGTCTTGCAGAGCCCTAATGGCTGGTAGTCACTGTCTTCGGTTGGCTCACAGTGACTGGCTTGGAATAACTCTTATTGTATACACTCGCGTTGTTCACTTCATTTTCTTTCCTTCTTGGAGCTGATTTCTTGGCATTTTCCCCTGTTTTGATCTTCCCACATCTTATCACGTTGTCTATCATCTCTCTTGACATTACTATGTCTAAGAAGCTCTTAGTAGTGCTTCCCAACATGTGGTTGATAAATGGAGCTTTCAGAGTGTTGACAAAGAGCATAGTCGTTTCTTTCTCCAGTAGAGGTGGTTGGACTTGTGCCGCCACCTCTCTCCATCTTTGGACATACTGCCTGAAGCTCTCAGTTTGTTTCTTTTCCACGTTTTGTAACATGATTTGATCAGGTGCTATGTCTGTCACATGGCCGTATTGCTTCATGAAAGCTTGTGCCAAGTCTTTCCATGAATGGATTTGCGCGCGACTTAGTTGGTTGTACCATTTGGCATAAACTCAACCAAACTGTCTTGGAAGCAATGGATCAATATTTGATCGTTATGGACATACCCTGCCATTTTTCGACAAAACATGGTGATGTGAGCCTCTAGACAGCTGGTTCTAGTGTATTTCTCAAAGTCTGGAATTTTGAACTTAGGAGGGGGGACTAGGTCTGGGGCCAAGCTCAAATCTTTGGCGTCGATCCCAAAATGATAGTCAGCACTTTCCATCACTCTAAACTTTTCCTTTAACCACTTGCATCGTTCTTCCAATTCTTTCGAGAGCCCCGTTCTCACCCTTTCTTCTTCTGCCATATTATCCAAGTCAGGGATTGTAGGATTAATAGGGTTATCTCCGGGATTAGAACCTGAACCCATTTGATAATTCATTGGCATTGAGGTATCAGCTTGAAATTGCTGAGGCCTAATCGTAACAGATGGTCTTCGCATGTGTAGCTCGGGTTGCATTTGAGCATTCGTCAGGGTGAATCCAGGGGGTAGAGGGGATCTTCAGTAATGGATGGCCTCTGCGTGTGTGTCTCATGTTACGCTTGAGCATTTGCTGGGGTAAAGCTAGGGGGTAAAGGGGATCTACGTTGTTATTGCCCATATCGGCTATAGGGCCCTTTCCTTTGTCCGACCTACTAGTCAGTAGTTGGGTTAGCTCCTCGATCATATTTCTTTGGGATTCCAGCATCTGGTCCTTCATTTCCTACTGGATTTTTGCTAACTGTTCTTGCACTTGTGTTTGCATCTACTCCTGTATCTCTTTCTGCATTTGCTCCAATCTCTCTAGTTTTTTATCCATTACTTCAATTTTCCTTCTTGTACCGTAGGGATGTGTATTTGGGAGATTTTCGTCGGTTTCCAGGTTACTGAAACATTTTTAATTAATTAGAATCTTTTTATGGCCTTTAATGCATATGATGTAATGTAATGCAAATGCATGAATGCAAAAAAAAAAAAGAAAAGGCGTTGATTCTAATTCAATTTCATTAGAAGAACTTTACTAGAAGAAAATTTTCTTTACATAGAACAGATGATTACATAGACGACTTTGCCCTAATGCCCAAAGCCTTAACTTTCCTAAGAAGCTAGGCTAAGTTTCGGCCTCGATCTGATTCTAACTCGTATTTTAGGCTTAATACATCAGCCTGAACTGCCAAGGTTTGCAAATGATTAGCTACCTCTCTAACTTGAGCCACGGCTTCACCCATGACATAATTTCTATTTCTAATCTGATCTTGAGATTGGTAAAGTTGTGTTTTGTAATGTTAATTGTTTGCCTCAAGGAATTCCACTCGAATTTTGCTATCTTGTAGTGTCATCTCGAGTTCCTCTATTTTCCTTTTCATCTCCTCGATCTTGCTTGGGCTGGCCTTCAACTCAGTTACAGAGTTATGGCTACAATGCAGATGTAGCAATTTTTCCAATTCGGCTATTCGAGCTTTTAACCTCTCTTTTTCGCTTTGGCTATCCGACAAACTCTTTTTCAAAACATCTTCCTACACTCGAACATCTTGAAACTTCTTCTCCCAGTGATCGGGTCTAGCCTCTTCTTTTTCAATTTCTTGACGCCACTGATCTGATGTCTTACCGAAATCGACAGTTCTTATTGACACACGCAGCTTCTTATAATCAGTCTTCAGACTATCCAAGTCCTCTTCAGCTTTATTCTTCCCTTTCCTTAGCTTCTCAGCCTCTAGCTTGTGGATGTCGACATCCAATCCTAGCCATATCTTTTCCTCCTCTAATTGCTCTATCTTCTTTCCCAATTCCGAGCTCCTTTTCTCAAAGTCTTACTTGATAATTTCTAACTCGGATGGGACCACTTGTAAATGTTCTTCTATTGGTCGGGCATTTTCCTGACTTGGCATTGGGATGTTGTCGTTGACTCTTTTACCCGACCACCATTCATACCCGGGGGTCATCATCGGACCCGTGGTGAATCCTTTCATTCTTTGAGTTCAGTTCCAAGCATCTAATATCTCACGAACCTTCCTCTTACAATTGTTATCTTTATAGGGGAACTCACATTGTGCCAACACTTGTGTCACCGGTATAAATTGCCTCGATCGATACTGCCTTAACACCATTAGTGGAGCGTATCCCACAGCTCCCCATATTCCAGCCAGAGGGACCCAATCAAAATCACCGCACCGATATAAGATTTCGTCAAGGATCAACCACAGAGCCCTCCATTCAACATCTTCGGCTCACAAATTCTGGAGAATAGTTATCCATTTCTCTTCTGAGATGTCTTCTCGCTTCGATGTAGCCACTAATTCCCTTAATGGGGAATAGTTTTTGGAGAAAACCCAATAGGAGACCTTCTCCACCTTCTAAAAATGGCTATGGAACCAAGCTAATGGAAGCTGTGCACAACCAATAAACCTTCTTTCGCCCCCTTTTCGACATGCATTCAAGGATCTAAAAGTTTCTGCTAGGATTGTTAGGATGGGTGTGGTATCTTTATCAAGTCGATCGAATAAATCTGAGACGGCTTCATCTATGTGTCCTAGCGCCTTAGGAAAGATGATCAAACCATAGAGGCTCAAGGCGAAAACATCAACCCTCTTCTTCATATCCGGGTGTGCTAGGATTAAGTCCTTAAAATTTCTCCAAGGAATACACTTACTATCCCCTTTCTGTTTGATACGGGCTGAAACCCATTGTTCGCTCATCCCCGTGGTACTCATCAATTTCTTTAAAAATGTCGAGACATTAACAGGTCTTGAATAGGCCCTGTCGGCTTGAATCTTTGGGCAATTAAGTAACACCATGTATTCCTCCACAGTAGGTACTAAATCGACTCCTCTGAAGGTGAAGCAGCTGTAAGTGGGGTTCCAAAACTGCGCGAGGGCCCGGAACAAGTACTTGTCCACCTTTACGTCGAGCAAATACGGTAGGTCGCCTTAGTTACAGTAAAAGAGTTGCTTGACCTTGCTATTCCAACTATTCCATATATCCCTTAATTCTTGCAGGTTGTTCTAAGTTACACTGATGCAAGTGAAATCCCACAACTCTGATTCATCCCTCGGTCAAACTATCTCCTTTCTCTTGTTGCATTCTCTCGGACCACACTCGGACAGCCGCATTATCCTCCACTCTATCAAGAAATCCTTTTTCCATGCTAAACTCTCCTATCAAGTAACCGAACGTGAATCAACACCCTTTTATGATGAGATTTCATGTAATAACAATAAAACACAACAAGTCAGTATTAAAACAAAGAATAGAACTCAAAGAGAATAGGAAATAATTAAGCACCCATTCAGGTAACCACTAGGGTTTGGTGTGGCTCTACCTAGGGTAGGCTCTTAAGTCTCTCTACATGTGGCTTGGTTCTAGAATAAGGGTACCTGAACCAGCAGATTCCTCGATCCTCACCCATTATAGGCTCATATGGACCGAGTTTGATTCAGGGGAATACATTTCACTACGGCTATATGGAGATGAAAATCTCACGAAGACGTAGGTATGGTTGTATCCCGAAAGCAATCCACTATCCTATACAGAGGTGAAGACCTCATGAAGGAGTAGTTTCTCACTTCCACTTAAGGGTGTGACCACAGCGGTCGTGCAATGGAATGAGTGAGGATACATGCATAAGGAAAACTTGAGACAATAAACATAATGAAAACCGTAAGAAAAACGAATGAGATGCAATGAAGGGATCATAAGTTTAAAATGAGTTTTCAATTTTTGACAAAGGACAAAAATTAATCAATTTATGGCTTGACTCTCAAAGTCCCCAGCGAAGTCGCCAAGCTGTCGAAACCATTTTTGAAAACAAGAATTGACTTTATTTTAAAATGAAAATTAAAACGGGAGTCGCCACCGATCTTTATTAGGTGTGATCGGACCACCTTTGTTTTAATAAAATGTTTTAGTTTATGAAAACGGTGTTTTTGGTCCACGAAACTCGAGAGAATGGGTTCGGGAGTCGGTTACGTGCGAGGAAGGATTAGCACCCTCGTCACACTCAAAATTGGTATCGAATTAATTAGTTATTGTCCTAGATTCGAAAGTTAAAAATCAAGAATGGATTTAAAATACGATCCCTTTTTATTGACGTCGATTAAAAAACACTTGAATTAGCTCAAAACGATCGTTAAAGACTTCCTCGTCTCGAGATATCAGAGTATTATATCCCGTAAGTTAGGATACGATATCATGAATTCCCGAGCGCAAGTTTGTCTTTAATTTAAATTGGAATTCCGTGTATTTTAAAACTCAAAAGGATATTTGGCTATTTAAAACCAATGAGAAAACCGAAACCCCGTAAGTTAGGGCACAATTTCTCGATGTTCCAAAACGCAAAACATTGCCTCATTTAGAAAATTTTCTTTTTGAAATATAGCGAGTATAATGTTTAATAAAGTGCGTTATTCATTTGGATTACAACAATTTATTGGATGAATGTAACGAGACTTCATTCATGGGCGATGATATGAAAATATAGTAATGAATATAAGACAAATATACATGGACACTACATTATACAAATGAATAACAGTAATGCAAACTTACGAAATAAACAAATTAAAATTCACATAATGGCAATAATCACACAAGGTACATCATTTAGATATTAACATTAACAATTAAAGACAAACGAATTTAATAATAATTTAAAAGGTGTAAAACAAATAAAAATGAATAAGATGTAAAACAATTTTAAAATGATAATGAGGTTAAAATAATGTGAAAAAGGAGATTTAAAATTGACAATATGTAAAACAATTTAAAATAGAGGATATATATATAGAAAATATTAAAATAGGTAATATATATATAATACTATATGAAAAAACCTGAAATGAACAATAATAAAACAATTTAAAACAAATAAGGGAGTTTAAAATAAGTTGTATAAGACAAATTTAAATAAGAGCAAGACAAGTTTAAAATAATATATATAAAGAAATTTAAAATAAATATTAAGAGGCTCAAAATAACAATATGTAAAAGAAATTTAAAATAAATAATGTACAAGAAATTTTTAAAGTAAATAACATATAAAATAATTTAAACCAAGTAATGCATATAAAACTTTAAAATGGATAGTACACAAAGATTTAAAATAAATCATATGTGGAAAAAAATTTTAAAATAATTAATATGTAAAAATAATTTTAAAAATACATAATATATATATATAAGAAGTGTGTAAAATAGTTTAATATAAGTAATATCTACGAAATCTTAAGGTAAATAATGATAAAAAGTTTTGCAATGAATAATAAAAGAATTTAAAATCGTTCACATATAAAATAGCATAACAAAGTAACATATAAAATTTAAAGTATATAAGATGGTTTAACATAAATAATGTATAAAATATTTAGAATAAATGAGGTGAAAAGAGGAATTTGAGATAAAACAATGTATAAAAATCGTTTAAATAAAAAGCATGTGCATATATATATATATTAATTTAGGGTACAAAGATACATATATAGAAAAAATTTAAAATGAATACTACATATGACGATTTAGAAAAGATAATATATGTAAAATATTTAAAATAGATGATAGTTTAAAGCACATGATATGTTCAAAAATAGTGACAATAATAATAGTAATAATAAAATAAATAATATAACATTTGAAGGTATAGAAGATATACACAAATATATGATAAAAAGATAATAATGAGGGTAGAAATAAAAATAAATCCAATCCATAAAAATAATAATGAGTAAATGAATAAACAAACAAATAGATATTAAATATTAACTAAATTAGATTAATAGTATAATCATAATAACATTAATAAAATAAATAATCGACCACCAACAATAATGAAAAATATAAATAGAACGAGTAATTCATGAAATAAAATGATAAAGAATATAAAAATAATAAAATAAAAATAAAAATAAAAATAAAAGAATGATGAATGAATAAATAAATTAGAACTTAAGTTGAAATTTAAATAAATTTAAGATGCAAATTATAAAATATAAAACATAGGTCACTAAGGACCGAGGCGAAACGCGCATAAAGAATGAGGGGCTGATTGGGAAAATATTTCCAGCCCTCTTTGCGCAGTGTTTCGTCAATCTAGGCCAAGGACCAAATCAAAAATAAAATAAAACAAAAGGGTGAAATTTAAAAAAAAAGATATAAAGCTATATAGGATTAAAATGAAGAGGACAGTAAATGCGGAGGGACTAAAGTGAGTATTTCCCCTTTTTAAAGAAACGCGTGGACCCCCCTTGGAGCGGGTCGGGTCTCGCACGGGCGTGGTCCAAACGACGCTGTTTGGGCGTTGGTACTCCAGGTGCAAAACGGCACCGTTTCGCTTTATTACTTAAGTAAAAAAAATTCATTTTTGCTTCATTTTCTTTCAAAAATTTCAGAACACCCCCTTTGTCTCCCCATATTCCTTCTCTGCTAGGGTTAGAAAATAACCCATCATTACCGCCGTCTGACCACCACGCCACCATCGCATTTCGTGGCCGGCGATGTACCATAATGGGCTCTTTTAGCCCCCTTTTTTATACTTGTTGGAGGCTTGCTCCCAAAAGCCGAAAGACAAGGATTCAACCCCCCTTTTTTGAACTCGACGATGCCGAACGGAGAGGAAAAGCTCCGACGACGAGGCCATGGGGTGGATCTGGTAAGATTCCTTTCTCCTATTTTCTCTTATTCGTCTTATGCCCCCTTTGTTTAACAGATTCGTATTGAAATAAAGAGAAATATTAAAGAAATAAAAACGAAATGAAAAATAAAGAAAATAAAATCGAAGATTAACCTTTTTGTATGTTTTCTTTGCTTTTTTGATTGCTATTGTTCTGTGTGTACCAAAAAAATTGTTTGTTCGAGGCTTTCTTATAGCCTAATACAAAGATTTTTTTGTCTACTGTTCATTACTATTTTATTTTGCTTCTACTGCTTTGTTCTATTCTTGCTTCTGTTTTGCAGGTCTAGAGGGTCAACGGGGCAGAGGCTTGCCATTTTGGTGCAAGCAGTGTCAGGGGAGCCAAGCCTCGGGCGTTGGACGTGCCAACGAGGCACGTGGGGTGCGTGGCGCTAGAAATAAACTAGGGTTTCTAGGTCTGCCGAAATTGGATTGGGTTTTGGGCCTATCGGGCTACCTGGGTTTTGGGCTAGGGATTTAAAATTTTTGTTTAGGTCATTTGTAGATTGGGTTTTTTGTTGTTATTGGTTTCTAATGGGCCGGGCAAAATAGGGCTCTTACAATCGTCATTAGGCTTCATTTAACTACTTTTAGTTACCTTATTGTACATACCAATTTATCATCTCATCAATAGACCACATTACCAAACATTTCACATTTATGCCTTAAATCACATTTCTAAACAATTCACATTCACCAGGCATACCATGATCATATCACCAAAGACATTGACATATATCTATAAATGTACCTAGGCTTACAACCATGTTAGCTAATTAAGCCAATTTACATGGCCAAATATCAAATCAAGCCTTTGACCCTTACAAGCCAATACATTGGCTAAAGTCATAATGACACATATGACCAAAAAGGCCAAGTCCCTATACATGCCATAAACTCAAAGTACTTAAATTCATCAATACCCAAAATGATAGCTTGATAGTGTGATAGGATCCCCGACGATCTGTAACTCGAGCTAGCTTGACGGCACTATAAAACATGGGAAAGGAAGGGGGGTAAGCTATATAGCTTAGTAAGTCAGTATGAACATAATAAGCAACTCTTACCAATCATTTACCAAATCCAATGATATAAACACGAGATGATATAAATTGCATTAAAAGTCACAGTTATAACTTATTCAGTCACATTGTTTGTTCTATCAATTTGCAAGCATAATTTAACATGTCTTGACATTAGCCTAATTATAACACCCCTAACCCATATCCGTCACCGAATCAGGGTTATGAGACATTACCGATCATAATACAGTTCTTACAAGTATGCATGACATATGACAATTCGAAATTTTTAATTACGTCAATGTTCATAACTAAATCAGAGATTCAATTTTAAAATCTTATTATTATTAACCTGACATAATTTAAAACATAATCTACGTCTATTAAACAATTTAGCTATATACTGAACAAGTAACAAATTAATAACTTGATTAACTGAATGTCAAACCAACTTATATAAGTAATGCGTATGTACAAAATTAAACATCATTTGAAACAAATTTCAATACCTTTCTTTTTATTTATTTATGTGACATTACTTTATTAATTTATATAAGTTCATAAGTCATACATTAAGGTTACCTAATACACCCATTTAATAAATATAAACACATAAGTAGAGGTAACTAAACATAATTGAATAAAGCTTTAAGGCAAGCATAATTTCTATTTGATAAATAACCATCACATAAGAGATGCAACATGTCTCATCGAACTCAAACACATTTCATCATTTTATCTTAAATCAATTTCAGCCACAAATAACAATTCAATACCAAAAACATACATAATTCGTTATAAACTCAATTTCTGCACAAGCTTTAAATATAACCGATTAAAAATATATTACATAATTTAATAGTCAATCACGTATGCATCTTTATTACAATACAACATGGCTGAACATGCTTCTTACACATATACACATTGTGCATATTTACCCTAAATTTGAAAACCACGGTTAACATTTAATTGCATACAAAAGTATTGACTAAAATATTCATGGGGCATTTTTAATACCTATTACATTTCATAACCGAATTTCATTACTAAAAACCTTGGACACATCCAAAAGATTTCATCATCGAATTACCAGAACTAAGTTCATTAGACATTACAACTAAAAACATATAAGACTAAGACTAAACATGATGATCAAATGCACATATACACTAAATATATTAGCATAAAACACATCCAAAGCAACCAAACATACTTATGGCGGATTTCTTCATACCTCATCCAAAATCATTAACTAACTTCAATATACAAACACATAACACAAATTATAATCATTCATGGCACATAGCATAATAATAAAAATGGACTTAAACCACAATTGTGCCAAAACCGAATTCAAGCATAGAAAATAAGCCATTTTCGCATGGCTTTTATACAAAACCAAAGTTTGTCGTTTCACATTCAGCCTATACATGCCATAATTTGATTTAGATTATTTAGATACCGAAACTGTAGATAGTGTGATGAACTTTGCTGATGATCCCTGAGCTCGTTACTTGATCCAAAAATCTATAAAATAGAGGTAAACATAAATACACAAAGTAAGCTAACTTAGCTTAGTAAGTCATAAGCAAATTAACCATTCAAAGGTATAATCAAAACATTTAAAACAAACTAAATTATAACATTATTATTATACATGGTCTCAAACATATCATTTCATTTATTTTTCACTTATGCTTTTACACAAATAAGTTACCTTGGTCGAATGCTCATGTATCTCATTTAGCATAACATCATCCAACTTTCAAATCCAAAATGACATAATACCAAGTATACTTACATTCATATACACAAACTCATGAATTAAAACTCAACATCATATATATATACTTATATATATATAGCCGAACATACTTTTCATATCTACTCACATTCTTCACTTATATCTTACATAACTTGTAATAACTATCAAGAAACTTACTTAACTTGTTCAATTAAGCAATAAGCTAAATTCATACCTGGTTGTTTTAACTCATTTTACACATCTTTACATGATTTACCTTTGCCCGATGAACCATTCAGAATTGGGTAGGACACTCGGATAATCACACACATATCGTACAATGCTAGCGTCCCAAACGTGGTCTTATATGTAATCACATATCGATGTGACTATCCCAGACAGGGTCTTACTTGCACACATATATCGGAGTCATATATCGATGCCACGGTCTTACTCGCACAGACATATCAGAATCCTATGTCATGACATATGTATCCTAACTATTCTTAAGGTTCATACGGGGCTTTCGGACGTTGTAACTTGGTCTAAACAAACTCGAAAATGTCATAGCCCAGCTTATTCATATTTGTCCATAGCATGTATAATTTCATACATTTCATACCAGCATATATATATTTAACATTTAACTACAGTTTAACACGTCTATTTGCTTATAAACTTCCCTCGGACGTTGTAAAACGGAACAGGGCAGCGAGTTGACGACTTTCGTTTTCCACTGATCCAAATTCGATTTCTTTGGTTCTTGATCTAAAAATATTCAAATTAAGCTCATTCAAATACATTTTCATTCAATTTGGTCCAAAAACACATAAATGGGCAAATTACCATTTTACCCCTGACATTTACAATTTTTACAATTTAGTCCTTATTGCGCAAAACACAAAATATGCAAAATTTCCCTATACCCATGTTGTGCCAAAATTTACCCATGCTTTTACAAGTCCATATATTTCATTTACTTCACATTTTAGTCCCTCAAATATTATTTTTGCAATTTAGTCCTAATTACTCAAAATCATAAAAAAACTCCAATACAAAACATGTTAATCTAAAACATATATTCCATATTTCATCATCAAAAAACAAAAATTACAAGCTCTCAACAATGGCATAACTCAAAATATTGATCAAAATAAAAAATTCAAGCATGGGTTTTGTAGTACTCAAGCAACGATCTTAAAAACGTAAAAATTATCAAAAATCGAGCTAAACTCATACCTTGATTGAGCTTTAAATTGGTCGAACCCTAGCTCTTGTTCTTTCTTTTTCTTTTGTTTATATTCGGCAAAGTGATGAAGTATGAAAAGATTATTTTAGTTATCATATAATATAACATATATACTAACATATTATTATTACATATTTTACTTTTTTAACCTTTTATAATTAATAACTAAAACACATTTAACAAGGGCACAACCGACCAACCTATGTTCCAATTGTTTATTTTCAACATAAATACTCCAACTTAAAAAGCCACTAACAATTTTGCCTTTATGCTTTAGACTATCAAGTTTTCAATATTCGCGATTAAGTCCTTTTATTTAATCGGATACCCAAACGACAAAATTAAATCACAGAAATTTCATAGATATAAATTCACACAAAATAAACACAGAGAATAATTTTTAAAAAATTTTTTGACTCAGATTCGTGGACTCGAAACCACCGTTCCGATTAGGGTCTAAATCGGGCTGTTACAACTCTCCCTCTTAGGGATTTTCATGCCCGAAAATCTTACCGGTGAATAGGTTTGGATAGCGTTCTCTCATTGCATCTTCTGGCTCCCACATTGCTTCCTCAACCCCGTGTTTACACCATAGTACTTTAACTATTGAAATCTTCTTATTTCATAACTTTTTAATCTCGTGAGCTAGAATACGAATTGGTTCCTCTTCGTACGTCATATCGGGCTTAATCTCAATCTCAGACGGACTAATCACAAGTGAAGGGTCAGATCAATATCTACGAAGCATCGAAACATGGAATACATTATGGATCTTTTCTAACTCAGGTGGCAACAATAGTCTGTAAGCAACCGGCCCGATATGCTCTATAATCTCATACGGCCTAATGAATCTCGGACTCAATTTGCCTTTATGACCAAATCTGAGTATTTTCTTCCATGGTGAGACTTTTAAGAAAACTGTGTCTACGATCTGAAACTCTATATCCTTTCGTTTCAAGTCCGTATAGGATTTTTGACTATCTGGCGCTGCTTTCAGACTTTCACGGATCACTTTCACTTTTTGTTCAGTTTCTCTGATCAAATCGACCCCGTGTATCTTATTTTCACTGAGCTCAGTCCAGTACAATGGCATACGACATTTATGACCAAACAAAGCCTCATAAGGTGCCATTTTGATACTCGATTGGAAGTTGTTATTATACACATATTCAATCAGAGATAAGTATTGTTCCCATGTACCTTCAAACTCGAGAATGCAACATCTCAACATATCCTCAAGTATCTGAATAATTCACTCAAACTGGCCATCTGTTTGCGGATGAAAAGTAGTGCTGAAATGCAACTTTGTACCTAATGCATCTTGCAGTTTCTTCCAAAACCGTGATGTAAACCTCAGATCTCTATCCGAAACAATAGATATAGGCACACCATGTAATCTCACAATTTGAGAAATGTATAATTCAGCCAGCTTATCAAGCGAGTAGTCTGTACATATCGGGACAAAATGAGCTGACTTAGTTAATCTATCCACAATAACCCAAATTGCATCTTTCTTGCTCAGTTTCAATGGTAAACCAGATACAAAATCCATAGTAACTCTGTCCCATTTCCACTTAGGTATCATAATCGGCTGAAGTAATCCGGAAGGTACCTGATGCTTGGCTTTTACTTGTTGACAGACTAAACTTCTTGCAACAAAGTTAGAAATGTCTCGTTTCATACCATGCCACCAATAAAGCTGTTTCAAATCATTATACATCTTTGTACTACCTGGGTGAACAGATAACCGACTGCTATGAGCTTCATTTATAATCATCTGAATTAACTCTATATTTCTCGGGACACATATCTGGTTTCTGAATCTCAAACAACCATCAGCATCAACTTTGAATTCTGAATCAGCATTTGTATCACACTGAGCTCGTTTTACTAATAATTGATTATCAACCTTCTGGGCATCACAAATTTGTTGAACAAATAACGGTCTTGCCTTTAATTCAACTATTATCGAACCATTATCAGACATAACCATATGCGCATTCATCGCACGCAAAGTAAATAGTGATTTTCAGCTTAAAGCATCAGTAACAATATTAGTTTTTCCCGGGTGATAGTCAATTACAAGCTCATAGTCTTTTAAAAATTCTAACCATCGACGTTGTCTTAAATTCAGATCTTTCTGAGTCATCAAGTATTTTAGGCTTTTATGATCAGAATAAACGTGACATTTCTTACCGAACAGATAGCGGAGCCATATTTTCAATGCGAATACAATAGCTGCTAATTCTAAGTCATGTGTCGGGTAGTTCCTTTCATGTGGCTTCAACTGTCTCGAGGCATAAGCTTTAACTCTACCTTTCTGCATCAAAAAACAGCCCAAACTATTTAAAGATGCATCACTATAGACAACAAATTCTTTACCCAATTCTAGTTGAACTAGCACTAGAGCTTCGGTTAAAAGGGTTTTCAACTGATCAAAACTTTTCTGGCACTTCTCTGACCACTCGAACTTAACATCTTTCTGTAATAGCTTCGTCATCGAAGCTGCAATCATAGAGAAACCCTTCACAAATCGTCTATAATAATTAGCAAGTCCTAGAAAACTTCGGGCTTCAGAAACATTCCTTGGAGGTTTTCAATCAAGTATAGCTGAATTTTTTGCTCGAATCAACCCAAATACCTGATGCTGATACAACATGGCCTAGAAAATTGACTTTTCTTAACTAGAACTGACATTTACTGAACTTTGCATACAACTGCTTATCTCGCAAAGTCTGTAATACTAGTATCAAATGTTTAGCATGTTCAGTTTCATCACGAGAGTAGATCAAAATGTCATCTATAAACACGACTACAAATCAATCCAAATACTGTCTGGAGATTCGATTCATCAAACCCATAAAATTGCAGGTGCATTAGTAAGTCCGAATGGCATAACCAGAAACTCATAGTGCCCGTACCTCGTTTCGAAAGTAGTCTTTAGCACATTGGAGTCTTTAGCTCGCAACTGATAGTAGCCCGATCTTAAATCTATCTTTGAAAACACTGTAGCCCCTTTTAGTTGGTCAAACAGATTATCAATCCATGGTAACAGATACTTATTATTTATAGTCACCTTATTAAGCTGTCTATAATTGATGCATATTCTCATAGTTCCGTCTTTCTTTTTCACAAACAACATAGGTGCACCCCACGGAGAGAAACTCGGTCGCGCGAAACCTCTATCTGTCAATTCTTGAACTGAGCTTTCAATTCTTTTAATTCTGTAGGTGCCATTCTATATGAAGGTATGGATATCAGAGTCGTCCCAGGCATTAACTCAATACCAAACTCTACCTCCCGAATAGGTGGCAAACCCGGTAATTCTTCAGGAAACACATTCGGATACTCGCACACAACAAGTACTGATTTAATGTTTCTTTTGGCCACTTTACTATCAAGTACATATGCAAATTAAGCTTCGCAGCCCTTTCTTACATATTTCTGAGCTAACATCAAAGAAATCACTGCTGGTAACCCTTTCAAATAACTAGATTCAATCCGAACAATCTCATCATTCTGGCTTCGTAAATCAATAATCTTTCTCTTGCAATTTACAACAACATCATGCAAACTTAAACAGTCCATACCCAAAATTATGTCGAACTCGTCAAATGGAAACAACATCAAATCAGCCGGAAAGCACAAATCTCGAACCATCAAAGGGCAATTCTTACATACTTTGTCAATCATAACACACCGACCCAAGGAGTTTGACACTCTAATCACAAACTCAGTAGACTCAACAGGCAGAGTCTTGCTGAATACTAAAGTCTCACAGACATAAGAATGAGTCGAACCAGGATCAATCAATGCAATTACATTAGTATCATAGAGAGTGAATGTACTAGTAATGACATCTAGGGATGAAGTATCCTCACGTGCTCGTATAGCATAGGCTCTAGCAAGTGCACGAGCCTCAGATCTATTTGCTGTATCTTCAATTCCTCTCTGACTTCCACTCGCATTACCCAAATTTCTGGGTGGTCTCCCCCGAGCTACAGTACTACCCGATCTCGTGTTCTGCACTAGATTCTCTTCAGCTAACCCTGGGTAATCTCGAATATAGTGATCCGTCAATCCGTATTTAAAACAGGCCCGATCATGCAATCTGCAACTGCCGGGATGTCGTTTACCACAATGCTTACACTCAGGTTGATTAGATCTGACATTACCCACACTGGCTACTGAGGTAGCTCTCGAACTCATAGGTGGTCTATTTTGATCTCGTCGAGAATAACCCGAAGTGGATTTTGAATGGCTGAAATCATCTTAGAACTTCTTTGGTGTTGACTGAACTGACTTACTGAATGATCTCTTACGTGAGTCTCTAGCTTCAAAATCAGCTTTTCTTTTCTCTTTCTCTTTCCTGAGCTCTTCAGCTTCGCAGGCTCGCTTAACAAGTACCACAAACTCTTTTATCTCAAGTATGCCAACTAACAGTTTAATATCTTCATTCAGCCCATCTTCAAACCTTTTACACATTATAGCTTCGGTAGAAACACACTCTTGGGCATACCAACTAAGTCTCACAAATTTTCGCTCACATTCTGTCACAGTCATCCGATCCTATTTCAGCTCTAGAAATTCTTTACGCTTCTGATCAATAAATCTCTAGCTGATATATTTCTTATGGAACTCTGTCTAAAAGAATTCCTAGGTCACCCGCTCTCTCGGAACCACTGATATGATGTGTCTTGAAACAAAGATATGGCACACTTCAAACATTCATCTAGGGTACAGGACAGCTCATCAAACACACGGATAGTATTATCAAGCCAAAACTCAGCCCGCTCAACATCATCATCATCTGTAGCTTTAAACTCTTCTGCCACGTGTTTTTTGATTTTATCAACAGGTGGCATATACAATCTCAACGAATCACTTACTTGAGGTACAGCAGGCATCGAAGATGGATTAGTCGGGGGTGGAGGTTGTTGTGCAGTCGGGTTAGTTCGGATATACTGAGTAAACCATTCATTCATCATTTGGTAAAAGGCTTATCAAGCCTCTCCTTCCTGGTTACTCGAAAGCGGTCGAGAATCAGTTGGCGCTGTCCCTTGCGCGGGAGCAGGCGCTACACTCTCGACATCATCAGCTACAGCTCTGTCGGGATCCATTTACTATATGAAAACACATTTTCAAATGTCAGAAGTCATCACATTATCGCGGTATATAATATGGCATGTATAGCTAGACTCACACGCGCTACATTAGTCCTAGAACCGACTAAACCGTAGCTCTGATAACAATAAAATCTTACACCCTAACCTGTATCTGTCACCGGATGAGGGTTATGAGACATTACCGATCATAATACAGTTCTTACAAGTATGCATGACATATGATAATTTGAAATTTTTAATTACGTCAATGTTCATAACGAAATCAGAGATTCAATTTTAAAATCTTATTGTTATTAACCTGACATAATTTAAAACATAATCTAAGTCTATTAAACAATTTAGCTATATACTGAACATGTAACAAATTAATAACTTGACTAACTGAATGTCAAACCAACTTATATAAGTCATGCGTATGTACAAAATTAAACATCATTTGAAACAAATTTCAATACCTTTCTTTTTATTTATTTATGTGACATTACTTTATTAATTTATATATAGTTCATAAGTCATACATTAAGGTTATCTAATACACCCATTTAATAACTATAAACACATAAGTAGAGGTAACTAAACATAATCGAATAAAGCTTTAAGGCAAGTCATAATTTCTATTTGATAAATAACCATCACATAAGAGATGCAACATGTCTCATCGAACTCAAACATATTTCATCATTTTATCTTAAATCAATTTTAGCCACAAATAACAAATCAATACCAAAAACATACATAATTCGTTATAAACTCAATTTCTGCACAAGCTTTAAATATAACCGATTAAAAATATATTACATAATTTAATAGTCAATCACGTATGCATCTTTATTACAATACAAAATGGTTGAACATGCTTCTTACTCATATACGCATTGTGCGTATTTACCCTAAATTTGAAAACCACAGTTAACATTTAATTGCATACAAAACAATTGACTAAAATATTCATGGGACATTTTTATTACCTATTACATTTCATAATCGAATTTCATTACTAAAAACCTTGGACACATCCAAAAGATTTCATCACCGAATTACCAGAACTAAGTTCATTAGACATTACAACTAAAAACATATAAGACTAAGACTAAACATGATGATAAAATGCACATATACACTAAATATATTAGCATAAAACACATCCAAAGAAACCAAACATACTTAGGATGGATTTCTTCATACCTCATCCAAAATCATTAACTAACTTCAATATACAAACACATAACACAAATTATAATCATTCATGGCACATAGCATAATAACCAAAATGGACTTAAACCACAATTGTGCCAAAACCGGATTCAAGCATAGAAAATAAGCCATTTTCGCATGGCTTTTATACAAAACCAAAGTTTGTCGTTTCACATTCCAGCCTATACATGCCATAATTTGATTTCGATTATTTGAATACCGAAGCTGTAGATAGTGTGATGAACTTTGCTGATGATCCCCGAGCTCGTAACTTGATCCAAAAATCTATAAAATAAAGGTAAACATAAATACACAAAGTAAGCCAACTTAGCTTAGTAAGTCATAAGCAAATTAACCATTCAAAGGTATAATCAAACATTTAAAACAAACTAAATTATAACATTATTATTATACTTGGTCTCAAACATATCATTTCATTTATTTATAACTTATGCTTTTACACAAATAAGTTACCTTTAGCATAACATCATCCAACTTTCAAATCCAAAATGACATAGTACCAAGTATACTTAAATTCATATACACAAACTCATGAATTAAAACTCAACATCATATATATATACTTACATATATATAGTCGAACATACTTTTCATATCTACTCACATTCTTCACTTATATCTTACATAACTTGTAATAACTATCAAGAAACTTACTTAACTTGTTCAATTACGCAATAAGCTAAATTCATACCTGGTTGTTTTAACTCATTTTACACATCCTTACACAGTTTACCTTTGCTCGATGAACCATTCGGAATTGGGTAGGACACTCGGATAATCACACATATATCGTACAATGCTAGCGTCCCAAACGTGGTCTTACATGTAATCACATATCGATGCTACTATCCCAGACAGGGTCTTACTCACACACATATATC
Source organism: Gossypium hirsutum (assembly GCF_007990345.1). NCBI lineage: Eukaryota > Viridiplantae > Streptophyta > Magnoliopsida > Malvales > Malvaceae > Gossypium > Gossypium hirsutum. Next base: position 85,894,366 of record NC_053434.1, on the reverse strand, counting down.
GGAGTCACATATTGATGCCATGGTCTTACTCGCACAGCACATATCGAAATCATATGTCATGACATATGTATCCTAACTATTCTGAAGGTTCATATGGGGCTTTCAGACGTCATAACTCGGTCTAAACAAACTCGAAAATGTCATAGCCCAGCTTATTCATATTCGGCCATAGCATGTATAATTTCATACATTTCATACCAACATATATATATTTAACATTTAATTACAATTTAGCACATCTATTTGCTTATAAACTTACCTCTGACGTTATAAAACGAAACAGGGCAGCTAGTCGACGACTTTCGTTTTCCCCGATCCAAATCCGATTTCTTTGGTTCTTGATCTAAACATATTCAAATTAAGCTCATTCAAATATATTTTCATTCAATTTGGTCCAAAAACACATAAATGGGAAAATTACCATTTTACCCCTAACATTTACAATTTTTACAATTTAGTCCTTATTGCACAAAACACAAAATATGCAAAATTTCCCTATACCCATGTTAGGCTGAATTTTACCAATGCTTATAAAAGTCCATATAATTCATTTATTTCACATTTTAGTCCCTTAAATTATTATTTTTGCAATTTAGTCCTAATTACTCAAAATCATAAAAAACTCCAATACAAAACATGTTAATCTAAAACATATATTCCATATTTCATCATTAAACAACAAAAATCACAAGCTCTCAACAATGGCATAACTCAAAATATTCATCAAAATCAAAAATTCAAGCATGGGTTTTGTAGTACTCGAAGCAACGATCTCAAAAATATAAAAATTATCAAAAATCGAGCTAAACTCATACCTTGATTGAGCTTTAAAATTGGCCGAACCCTAGCTCTTGTTTTTTCTCTTTCTTTTGTTTATATTAAGCAAAGTGATGAAGTATGAAAAGATTATTTTAGTTATCATATAATATAACATATATAGTAATATATTATTATTACATATTTTACTTTTTTAACCTTTTATAATTAATAACTAAAATACATTTAACAAGGGCACAACCAGCCAACCTATGTTCCAATGGTTTATTTTCAACATAAATACTCCAACTTAAAAAGCCACTAACAATTTTTCCCTTATGCTTTAGATTATCAAGTTTTCAATTTACGCGATTAAGTCCTTTTATTTAATCGGATACCCAAACGACAAAATTAAATCACGAAATTTTCACAGATATAAATTCACACAAAATAAACACAGAGAATAATTTTTTAAAATTTTTCTAACTCGGATTCGTGGTCCCGAAATCACCGTTCCAATTAGGGTCTAAATTGGGTTGTTACACCAATAATCGAAAACTCTCCATTATGACCGTTTACCACAATCAGCTAATCATTTCAAACCTCATAATAAACATGCACATTAATTATGAGTGTTCACTTTTCAAGCACATATTCTAACATCTTTTAATCGTTTAAATCCCATATCTTCTCATAATCATTTTAATAGGCAATTATGTCAATCTTTCCTTTTTCTCATATCCAATAAATCACAATTTATGTGAATCAAACATGCTAGATCATAACTCAATTTTTCCCGAAAGCACATTACACGATCGCCAACCAAATTTACCAGTATAGATCAATAATCACAACGCTTTCACAAAAACATTCTCATGGAAACCATGAACTCAAAATATCATGACGTCAATGCTTATAAACTTTATTTACATACCTGTAAAAATTTGTAACACTTACGTGCTCTTTCTCTTCCTTGACATACCCATTAAATTACCTGTTGAACCACTTGGAATACTAAAGGATACCTGGGAATCTCGTACTCACAGTATCGTACCAATGCCATATCCTAAATATGGTCTTACATATAATCTCCTATCGATGCCAATAGTCCAGCTATAGTCTTAGACGAAGTCTCGTATCGATGCCATATCCCAAATATGGTCTTACACGTAATCTTAGTAACCTTAATGTCATGACATTTGAATCCTATCTATTCCTAAAGTTCAACCGAGACTTTCTCTGTATCGAATCTCTGTCGGTCATTTCCATAGTATCGTACTCAATAGCATTCACATTTCATTTCAATAATACAACATTTACCACAATTATATCAATTAAGCACTTATGCATATATAATTTAATGCTTATTAAACATACGTACTTACCTCGGCATAAAAATGGCGAAAAGGGCCTAACCGTCAAATACTTGTTTTTCCCTCGTTCTATTTCTGAACCTTGTTTGTCTTGATCTATATTATCACATTTAACATATTTAATCATTATACTATTCAAATTAGCCCAAAATCACATCATGGAAAAAATTAAAATTTTGCCCTTAAAGTTTCATATTTTTACATTTTAGTCCCTAAGCTAATAAAATTAAATGTACTCAGTTTCTTCAATAACAAAAACCTTATACATGCTTATAGCAGCCCACAATTTTCTTCTATTCACATTTTAACACCCATTTCACAACTTTTTACAAATAGGTTCTTTTTAGGCATTTTCATAAAAAATCACTTAGCAAAAGTCGTTTATTAAACAAAAAAACATACATTTCCTACCATTAGACATCAAAATACAAAAATATCCATCACGGGTAAAATTTTAGACCTTAATTATTTCTTAAATTAGTGGTAGAAATTGTAATAGCCTGATTTTAGGGCTAGTTGGAACAGTGGTTTCGGGACCACAGATCTGACATAGAAAAAATTATTTTTATTATATTTTTATGGTCTACATTTTCACAGAATGATTTCTTCAAAAATTTTGACGTTTGGGCACTCAATTTAGTAAGAAGGACTAAATTGTAAAAAAGTGCAAAAGTTGAGTTCTACTTGTTAAAGGTGTCCAATTGCTTTGAGATTTTAAATTTGAGGTGCTTATATGATAATTAGACCATTTTATATTTTTTGAACAAAAATGGGTATGGATAGGTGAATTTTGAAAGAAAGGTGTTAAGGGCATTTTGGTTATTTACTAAATAAAAGAATAAAAAGGGAAAATAAAGCCAAAATTGTGTCCATCTTTATTCTTCCTTGGCTAAATCTGATAAGGGCTCCGTAGGTAGATTTTGGCCGCTTTCAAGCTTTATTGTAAGTACATCCTAGTCCCGTTTTTAATGTTTTTTACGTTTTTGAAGTTGTATTCACCCGATCTTTCCATTTCTACCATTGTTTTGAAGTAGGGTTCATGTTTAACAATTTACCCATGTATGAAATTCATGTGTTTTGATGTTTAATGGTAGAAAATTAAAGCTTGATGTGTAATAAACAACTTTTACTAAGTGATTTTTCATGAAAATGCCTAAAAGGGACCTATTTGTAAAAAGTTATAAAATGAGCAGTAAAAATATGATTTGATGAAAAATGTGGGATGATATGAGCATGTTTATGGTTCAAATAGGCTAGGGTAACAAAGAAATTGAGTGCATTTCATTTTACAAGCCTAAGGACTAATTTGTAAAAATGTGAAACTTTAGGGGTAAAAGGTAATTTTTCCATAATGTGATGTTCAGAATAATTTGAGTAATTTGAATATTAAATAAGCTAAATTTGTTATTATAGATGAAGAAAAACGAAGTTTCGACCTTGATCGGGGAAATAATAAGGTGTTTGATGATTAAATCCTTATCTATTATTTTTGGTGCGGAGGTAAGTTCGTATGTAAATAATGCATTATTATTTATGCCTTAATTTTGTTAATATTGTATGAATTATGATTTACTCTTTGAATGAATTCGAAAAAGTTTGACAAGCAAGAAAATCTCGGTTGAACCTTAGGAATAGTTAGGATACGAATGTCATGACATTAGGGTTAGTTGAGATTACGTGTAAGACCATATCTGGGATATGGCATCGATATGAGATTTTGTGTAAGACCATAGTTGGGCTATTGGCATTGACATGAGATCCCATGCAAGACCATATATGGGATATGGCATTGGTATGGTACTATGTGTGTGAGATATCCCAAGTATCCTTTAGCATTCCAAGTGGTTCAACGGGAAACTTAATGGTAGTATGTTGTGAACGATTTTGGTGAGTTGCAAGTTGGTACAGGTATGTACACAAAACTCATGCTTGATGAGTTCGATATGTGATGAAACATCGGATTGGTTTGATCAAGTAAGTTATGATGTTAAGATTTTAAATACATCTATGCTAAGCTTGATTATGAATTCACAATGACATTGTTGTTAATTTACTTTATGTTAAATCTATGTTAAAGTGTGTTTATGATGCCTATTATTTGCATAGGAACTTACTAAGCTATAAAGCTTACTCCCCTTTCTTTTTCCCTTATCTTATAGTGTCGTCAAGCCAGCTCGGGGGTCGAAGACGGTCGGAGTTCCATCCACACAATCAAATTATTATTTTGGGTACTTATGATTACATATATATACATATAATGATGCCCTTCATGGATGTAGATATTGCATGGCTTGAGATGATAAGTATGAGATGTTGTATGTGATAGAAAATAGCATGTAACTGATGTGTGAATCACTTGGTTGTGTGACAGCCCTAAATTGACCCTAGTCGGAAAGTGGTTTCGGGCCCGCTAAACCGAGTCACCGAAGTATTTGAATATAATATTTATTGTCTAAAATATGTGAATATGAATGTGTGAAAGTTTTAAGCTTCGATTTAGTCGATTGCATGTGAATTTAGTTAATAGGACTTATGTGTGACACTTTTGAAATGTGATAGGTTAATCTATAAGGATCTATTAAATGCATGTTAGAAAATGCTTGTACTTGCATGTCAAATTACCCAAAATTTTAGGTAGTGGCCGGCCATGCTATGGGTTAAAACATATTATAAACATTTTGTCTTAAAATTTTGTGTTAGAAATAATAAAATAAAAGGTTAGTAATAAAGTAATGGAAATTGGGGGGTGATGAAAACAAAGTGAGAGTTTGGTTCTTCTTGGCCGAAAAACCAAGTAAAAGAAAGAAAGAAAGGTTTGAAGAAGTTCGGCCATGCTTGTAACTAGGTTGAGCTCAAGAGCAAAGGGGAACTAAATCTGATAAAGGAAAGGAAAAAGTAATTGAATAGCCGTTGAAGTCGTTCGACAACATCCGAGGTAAGTCTTCGAGTAATGGAACTTAGTTTATGATTTGATTAAGTCATGACATATAAGTATAACAAATAAACGATGATATAATGATTCTACTTGAATTATATATTGAGGTAATTGGTTTATACTTATGACGGGCAGCCGAATGCGTATAGAGATCATGTTATAAAGCAAATCAAAATCATGCTCTTTGTATGTGGCTATTGAGCCGAAAATGGTAAAGGTTGATAAGTGTCTTGTGTTTGAGTTCTAGTAATGAAAATGAAATATAAATGTGTTATGATTTATTGATATATGTGCATGATTATTCGGATGATAACCGGACTAAGATCCGAAGGCATTTGTGCTAGTTACTATATCCGGACTAAGTCCCGAAGGCATTTGTGCTAGTGATTATATCCGAGCTAAGTCCCGAAGGCATTTGTGCGAGTTGCTATATCCGGCTAAATCCCGAAGGTACTTGGGTTTGGAAATGAGCGATCTTGCTGTAATAACTTCAATTAATACGCTCATAAATCCAAACGATAAGGTATGTTTTGTATATGCATTGGAAAGGTTGATTCCTTTTAAATAGTATTCGCTCAATTGATTAACAAGCTTCCGGCCTTTGGTCAGGTTTGATCCTGAGTGTATGAATATAATGGTTGAAGCGTGAAGTAAACATGATTTTGGGAATATGCGTATATGCAATTGTTCATTTAGTCATACGAACGCTATACCTTAGTTGTAAATAATTTCATTACTTAAAACTTACTAAGCATCAAAATGCTTATTCTGTTGCTTTAATTCTCTGTTTTATAGATTTTGTTCGTCAGCTATCGGACTCGGGAGTGTCAAAGTCGAAGTCGTCCACACTATCTAAGCCCCTTTGGTACTCTTTTAGTTGAATTTTGATAATGGCATGTATAGGGCTGACCTTTGTTGTTAATTAAGTATCTTTTGGTAATGTATATTCGTATAGCCATGCGAAAATGGCTTGTTTATTTTGAGTATAACATTATGGTCATTTTGTATATACGGTCTTATGATATGGTTTTTAAGTGGTGTTGAAATGTTTGGTAATGATTAGCCATTGGAATGGCCAATCATGGTCCTATTGGTGCTACGTACGACATGGCTAATCGTGATTATACTTGAAAATGAAGTATGTTAATTTACTAATTGATTCATGGAAAATTATGAAATAGGTAAAATTTACCTTAGAATAGATGCTGACAGCAGCAGTGATGTGAATTTGAAAAATCACTAAAAATAGTCGGAATCGAATTAAATAGTGAATAAATTATGTAATTGAATCTTGATGAGTCTATTTTCATATGAAAGAAACAAAACGACCACATGAGCCGTATTTTATGAGATGTTAAACTTTTCGTGAAATAGGGCCAGAGCGTTTTCTGGATCCCCTGTTCTGATTTTGGAAATTCACCATAAATTAACCAGAGACAATTAGAAGTCATGCTTTATATTTACAGATTCATTTTTGAGTCTAGTTTCATTAGAAACAAACGTCATAAGTATTGAAGCTCTGTACAGGGAGATATCTAAGTTGTAATGCATGAAGGTCAGAGTAGTCGAACACTGAAACATGGGAGACTTTAACTAATAAACTGTACTAATTGGCCCAACCAAAAATTCTAGAAAAAAATTTGTAGATGGATATATGAGTCTAGTTTCAGGAAAAATTTACGTAATTGGTTTTTGAGTTTTGGAACTCGAGATATGATTTTTAATGCGACTGTGATGCAGTTAGCCAGCTTGTCTGGAAATTTTAAAATGAACTGTGTAAGCAAATGAATTAAGTCCATTAACACCCCATGTTCGACTCCGGTAACGGTCTCGGGTACGGGGCGTTACAACTTTATTGGTATTAGAGCACGGTTTAGTCGATTCTAGGACTACCGTAATACGTTCGGGTTTAGCTATACATGCCATTTTGTGTTTATTTGATAGTGTGGTGATTTCTGACAATTAAAAATGTGTTTGCTTATAGTAATGGATCCCGATCCCAACCGAGCGGTAGCTGATGATGTTGAGCGTGTAGCACCTGCTCCCGCGCAAGGGACAGCGCTAGTGGACTCTCAACCTATTGCTAGGAATCAGAATGATGAAGCTAGACAGGCTTTTTATAGCGTGATGAATGATTGGTTCAATCAGTATATTCGAACTAATGCGGCTGTTCCACAACCCCCATTCCCGACTAATACAACCCCTGCACCTGTGATACCTCCGGTAACTGACCAGATAAGGTTAAATAAGCCCCCAGTTGACAGAATCCAAAAACACGGGGCTACTGAATTTAAAGCTACAGACAGCGATGATGCCGAGCAAGCTAAATTTTGGTTGGACAACACTATTCGGGTACTTGATGAACTATCTTGCACACCCGATGAATGCCTAAAGTGTACTATCTCCTTGCTACATGATTCTGCCTACTATTGGTGGAATACGTTGATTTCTGTTGTGCCCAGAGAGCAAGTAACTTGGGAGTTTTTCCAAATCGAGTTTTGAAAAAAGTATATCAGCCAGAGATTCATTGATAAAAAACGGAAAGAATTTCTTGAACTTAAAAAAGGTTCCATGTCGGTTACTGATTATGAACGAAAGTTTGTAAGGCTTAGCCGGTACGCTCGAGAATGCATTTCTTCAGAAGCTGTAATGTGTAAACGTTTCGAAAATGGACTGAATGATGATATAAAACTGTATGTTGGCATTTTAGAAATCAGAGAATTTGTGGTACTTGTCGAGCGAGCTTGCAAAGCCGAAGAGCTCAGTAAGGAGAAAAGAAAAGCTGATATGGGAGCAAAGGAGTTTCGTAAGAGATCTTCGGGAAAGCCCTTTCAACAGTCATCGAAGAAATTTAGAGATGATTTAGGCCGGTCTAAAGGCACTTCGGGCTTTTCTAGATGAGATCGTGATCGACCCCCTGTGAGTACACGAGTCACTTTGGTTGCCAGTGTTGGGAATGATCGTCGAGACAGAACAGAGTGCCAGTATTGTGGTAAATGGCATTCGAGGAGTTGTAGATTCCATGACCGCTCCTGTTATAAGTGCGAATCAGCTGACAATTTTATCAAGGATTGCCCGAGACTGTCTAAACAAAATGTAAATCAGAGTGGGAAACCAGTTGCTTCTACTGCTCGGGGTAGACCATGTAGAAATACGGGGAATGCTAGTGACGGTCAGAGAGGATCTAGAGATGCTACAACCAGATCTGAGGCTCGTGCTCCTGCTAGAGCTTATGCTATATGCGCACGCGAGGATGCTTCCTCGCCAAATGTTATTACCGGTACTTTCACTCTCTTTGATACTAATGTGATTGCATTGATTGACCCTGGTTCTACTCATTCATATGTATGTGAGACCTTAGCATCCAGTAAGACTTTACCTGTTGAGTCTACTGAGTTCGTAATTCGAGTGTCGAATCCCTTGGGTCGTTATGTGCTTGTCGACAAGGTGTGTAAGAAATGCCCCTTAATAATCCGAGGCTCCTGTTTTCCGGCTGACTTGATGCTTTTACCGTTTGATGAATTTGATGTTATTCTCAGTTTGGATTGGTTGACCGTACATGATGCAGTTGTGAATTGAAAAAGTAAGACTATTGATTTGAGGTGTGCAAATAATGAGATAATCTGAGTCGAGTCTACTGTTTTGAATGGATTGCCAACAATAATATCCTCGATGTTAGCTCAAAAATATGTGAGAAAGGGGTGTGAAGCGTATCTTGCATACATATTTGATAATAAAGAACCAGAAAAGAAACTTGAATCGGTACCAGTGGTTTGTGAATATCCGGATGTTTTTCCCGAAGAATTACCGGGGTTACCACCTGTTCGGGAGGTAGAGTTTGGCATCGAACTTGTACCTGGGACTACACCAATTTCGATAGCTGCGTATCGTATGGCACCAACAGAATTAAAGGAATTGAAAGCTCAGTTGGAAGAGTTGATGGATAGAGGTTTCGCTCGACCAAGTTTCTCACCTTGGGGTGCACCAGTATTGTTTGTGAAAAAGAAGGACGGAACCATGAGGTTGTGCATCGACTATCGTCAGCTGAATAAAGTGACAATAAAGAATAAATATCCGTTACCACGTATTGATGATTTGTTTGATCAACTAAAGGGAGCCTTAGTGTTTTCAAAGATAGATTTGAGATCGGGTTATTATCAGTTGCGAACTCGAGATTCGGACATACCCAAAACTGCTTTCAGAACGAGATACGGTCACTACGAGTTCTTAGTGATGCCGTTTGGGCTCACTAATGCCCCTGCGGTATTTATGGATTTGATGAATCAGATATTCAGACCGTTTTTGGATCGGTTTGTAGTTGTGTTTATCGATGATATTTTGGTCTATTCGAGAAATAAAACCGATCATGCTGAACACCTGGGATTAGTGTTGCAGACTTTACGGGATAAGCAGTTATATGCTAAGTTCAGTAAGTGTGAGCTCTGGTTAAGAGAGGTTAGCTTCTTGGGTCATGTGGTATCTGCATCGGGTATTCGAGTTGATCCGAGCAAAATTTTAGCCATCCTTAACTGGAAGCCTCCGAGAAATATTACTGAGGTTCGGAGCTTTTTGGGACTTGCCGGTTACTACAGACGGTTTGTAAAGGGTTTTTCGATGATAGCCACCCCAATGACGAAACTGCTTCAGAAAGATGTTAAGTTTGAATGGACAGAAAAATGCCAGAAAAGTTTCGATCAACTAAAGACTTATTTGACTGAAGCTCCAGTACTAGTGCAGCCCGAATCAGGCAAAGAGTTTGTCATTTACAGTGATGCATCCTTACTTGGGTTGGGTTGTGTACTGATGCAAGAAGGTCGAGTTGTAGCTTATGCGTCGAGGCAATTGAAGCCATATGAGAAAAGTTATCCAACCGATGTCTCGAATTAGCTGCCATCGTATTCGCTTTGAAAATATGGAGACATTACTTATTTGCTGAGAAGTGCCATGTATTTTCGGATCACAAAAGTCTCAAATATTTGATGACTCAAAGAGATTTAAATTTGTGACAAAGACGTTGGCTCGAGTTGTTAAAAGACTATGAGCTTGTCATTGACTATCACCCGGGAAAGGCTAATGTGGTTGCGGATGCTTTAAGTCGTAAATCACTATTTGTTTTACGATCGATGAATGTTCACTTATCTGTTCTATCCGATAATGTGTTAGTAGCAAAATTAAAGGCTAAACCATTGTTGATTCATCAAATTCGTGAAGCTCAGAAAGTCGATGATGAATTGGTTGCAAAACGGGCTGAATGTATTTCGAATATGGAGTCAGAGTTTCAAATAGATGATGACGATTGTTTGAGGTTTAGAAGTCGATTGTGTGTTCCAAGAAATTCAGAACTTATTTCGATGATCTTGAGCGAGGCTCATAGTAGCCGAATGTCTATCCACCCGGGTAGTACAAAAATGTACAATGATTTGAAACATCAGTTTTGGTGGCCTGGTATGAAACGAGACATTTCTGACTTTGTTTCGAAGTGTTTAATATGTCAACAAGTGAAAGCGGAACATCAAGTGCCTACAGGTTTACTTCAGCCGATCATGATACCTGAATGGAAATGGGATCGAGTCAAGATGGATTTTGTATCTGGGTTGCCATTGTCGGCAAGTAAGAAAGATGCAATTTGGGTTGTTGTTGATAGACTGACTAAGTCGACTCATTTTATTCCCATACGTACGGATTATTCACTGGATAAACTAGCTGAATTGTATGTTTCTCAGATTGTAAGATTACACGGGGTACCTATTTCTATTGTGTCGGATAGAGATCCGACGTTCACCTCGCGATTTTGGAAGAAATTGCAAGAAGCTTTGGGTACCAAGTTGCATTTTAGCACCGCTTTTCATCCTCAAATGGATGGTCAATCCGAGCGGATAATTCAGATACTCGAGGATATGTTGAGATGTTGCATCCTTGAGTTTAGTGGTTCATGGGAGCGGTATTTACCTTTGATTGAATTCGCTTACAACAATAGTTTTCAGTCAAGCATTAAGACGGCACCTTACGAGGCTTTGTACGGTCGTAAATGCCGTACACCATTGTTTTGGACCGAGCTCGGTGAAAGTAAAATTTTCGGAGTTGATTTGATTAAAGATGCTGAGCAGAAAGTAAAGATAATTCGTGAAAGTCTGAAGGCAGCATCAGATCGTCAGAAGTCGTATGCGGATTTAAAACGAAGAGATATTGAGTATCAGGTGGGAGACAAAGTGTTTCTTAAAGTTTCACCTTGGAAAAAGATACTCAGATTGTAACACCACGAACCCGAGACCGTCACCGGAGTCGAACACGAGGTGTTAACAGACTTTTAAAAATTTTCCAGACACTGCCAATCTGCGTAATAGTCGCTTTAAAAATCATATCTTGAGTTTCACAACTCAAAAATCAGTTTTGTGATTTTTACCTGAAGATAGACTCATATGCCCATCTATATATTTTTTTCTAGAATTTTTGGTCGGGCCAATTAGTACAGTTTATTAGTCAAAGTCTCCCATGTTACAGGGATCGACTACCCTGACCTTTGCGCCTTAAGACTTGGATATCTCCTTGTACAGGGCTCCAATACTGATGCCGTTTGTTTCTATAGAAACTAGACTCAGAGAGGAATCTATACATATATGGTATGACTTCTAATTATCTCTGGTTAATTTATAATGAATTTCCAAAGTCGGAACAGGAAATCCAGAAACCGTTCTGGCCTTGTCTCACGAGAACCTGAATATCTCTTAACATACTATCCGTATGATTGTTTCGTTACTTTCCTATGAAAGTAGATTCATCAAGGTTTGTTTACATAATTTATTCACTATTTAATTCCCTTGCTACAATTTTTAGTGATTTTCCAAATCTACATCACTACTGCTGTCAGCATCTGCCTTTAAGGTAGACTTTACCTATTTCATGGTTTCCATGATTCAACTAGCCCTTTTTGCATAAATAGCACAATTTATGAAAGTGATTAACCATCCCCATGGCCAATCCTTGTCAAGCATATCCACACCAAATGATTATAACAATATACTCAAACACATATAAGCCATTTTCGCATGGCTATCCAAAATTTATACATGTCCAAAGGGTCCACGACCCACAACAAACGGGTAGTCCTATACACGCCATTTCGAAGTTCAACCAAAATTGTACCAAAAAGGGGGCTTTGATAGTGTGAGCGACTTTGACCTCAAGATCCCGAGTCCGATAGCTGGAGAACCAAATCTATAAAACAGAGGAGCAATGAAACAGAGTAAGCAATTTATGCTTAGTAAGTTTTGAGCAAGGAATTCCAGCACAACAAAAGTATAGCATTCATATAGCTAAACGGATAATTTCATATGCACAAATTTACGATACCATACTTGCTTCACATTACCAACCCTTATGTACATACACAAAAGATAAACTCAGCCAAAGGCCGGTAGCTCGTTTATCAACTGAGCGAACACTTATTTGTAAGGGCTCAACTAAATTCAAGCACATACGAAACATACCTCAATGTTGGGATGTTTCGAGAGTATTAACTGGAATTTGACAGCAAGTTCATTCATTCCCAAATCACGTACCTTCGGAATTTAACCGGATATAGCTCCTCGTTCAAATGCCTTCGGGACATAGCCTGGTTATTGTAATTCGCACAAATGCCTTCGGGACTTAACCCGGATTTAGTATCTCGCACAAATGCCTTCGGGCTTAGCCCGGAATTAGTATCTCGCACAAATGCCTTCGGGCTTAGCCCGGAATTAGTATCTCGCACAAATGCCTTCGGGCTTAGCCCGGAATTAGTATCTCGCACAAATGCCTTCGGATCTTAGTCCGGATATTGTCACTTAGCACAAGCCTTCGGGACTTAGCCCGGACATCATTCAAATAACCATGCACATTTAACAATAAATCATGGCCCATTCGTATTTCATTTTCGTTAGCAAAACACAAACACAAGACATTTATCATTCTTGCAAATTCGGCTCAATAGCCACACAAAGAGCATGATTTTAATTTGCTCAAAACATGATCTAATCACATCATAATTTAAGCTCTTTTACTCAAGAACTTACCTCGGGTGTTGTCGAACGATTCCGATAGCTATTCGACCACTTTTTCCTTCCCTTTATCGGATTTAGTTCCCCTTTGCTCTTGAGCTTAATTAAACAAATAAATTGATTTAATCATTTGAGCATCGAAAAGAGGAACACAAGGCACTTAGCCCATATTTATACATTAGACATTAAAGTCACATATGTACGGAATCATGAATCAAACTCAACATTTTAGCTAATTTTTCCCCCTTGGCCGAATATGCATGTCTATTTTGGGGCCGATTTCAACACTTAATACATTCTACAAGTATGGTCACTTGTATTGACTAAACACCCTTTTGTTTCAAGTTCAAAACTTGGCTAATACACACATATACACACTAGTAAAGCATCCTCTCCCTTTCCATCAATTTAACACATGCATTGCTCATTAACATGCAAAAGTTATATTCGGCCTTAGCACACAACTTGCTAGCCGATTCTTCTCCATTTAGCAACCAATGCACATATGTGCTCACTCAAAAATGCTAAAAAGGAGGTTCAAGAATCATCAAGCCACCATCACATGCATCATTAACAAGCTTCATATTTAGCATGCAATGGCATTAACACAAACTCCACCTAGGCCGAATCTTAACTCATCCTCATGCCTCATCACCACAACATAAAACATCAACCAAGAATGATGCATCCATGGCCGAGTGTCATTTCCATCACATAGCAAGATTTAGACCATGGGCTAGGTAGAACTCAAGCTAACAACTAAAACATGCATGCATCTCATGGAACATCATCAAACATACCTTAGCCTAGCTACATGCATGGCCGAACCTCTTCAACCTTTCTTCTTCCTTCCTCCTTAAAATTTTTGGCCAAGGATGAACCAAAGGATGAGCATTTTTTTCTTTGTTTTTTTCTTTCTAGTTTCGGCTAAATGAAGATGAGAAAGGATGAACAAAAATTTTCTCCTTTCTTTTCTTTAGCTCACGGCAATGGGGGGGGGGAACAACTACACACATTTTTTTTTGTATTCATCATACTCCTTTTCATTATTTTATGCCCATGCCCCTTATTTTATTTTTTTCCTACATACCTCACTAGGCCAACATGTTCCCAACATGTTTCCACCCATAGCATGGCCAACCACTAGCTCAAATTTTGGGTAATTTGACATGCAAACCCATCATTTTCACAACATGCATTAATAGACCATTTTAAATTAGCCTATCATATTTTCACCATGTCTCATATCAATCCCTATTTAATAATTTCTCATGCAATTGGCAAAATTGGAGAATGAAACTTCCACATACTCATGTACACACATAATAAGCATAGAATATGGAAATCAATTATTTTTATGACTCGGTTTTGTGGTCCGAAACCACTTCCCGACTAGGGTCAATTTTGGGCTGTCACAACTCTCCCCCACTTAAGAAATTTTCGTCCCCGAAAATCTTACCGGTAAATAGGTTTGGGTATCGTTCTTTCATCGAGCTCTCGGTTTCCCAAGTAGCTTCCTCGATCTCGTGTTTGAGCCATAACACCTTTACTAACGGAACCCTTTTGTTTCGCAACTCCTTCACTTCACGAGCTAGGATACGCATCGGCTCTTCTTCATAACTCATATCGGCTTGAATTTCAACCTCTGATGGGCTAATTATGTGCGATGGATCAGATCGATAGCGTCGAAGCATCGAAACATGAAAGACGTCGTGAATCTTTTCAAGCTCAGGGGGCAAAATCAATCTATACGCAACCGGACCAACTCGTTCGGAGATTTCGTACGGCCCAATGAATCTCGGGCTCAACTTGCCCTTACGGCCAAACCTGAGTACCTTTTTCCAAGGCAAAACTTTAAGGAACACTTTATCTCCCACCTGATATTCAATGTCCATTCGTTTCAAATCCGCATACAATTTTTGACGATCTGTGGCTGCTTTCAGACTTTCACGGATTACCTTTACTTTCTGTTCGACATCCTTAATCAAATCAACTCCGAAAATTTTACTTTCACCGAGCTCGGTCCAAAACAATGGTGTACGGCATTTACGACCATACAAAGCCTCGTAAGGTGCCATCTTAATACTTGATTGAAAACTATTGTTGTAAGCGAATTCAATCAAAGGTAAATACCGTTCCCATGAACTACTGAACTCGAGGATGCAACATCTCAACATATCCTCAAGTATCTGAATTATCCGCTCGGATTGACCATCGGTTTGGGGGTAAAAAGCAGTGCTAAAATGCAGCTTGGTACCCAAAGCTTCTTGCAATTTCTTCCAAAATCGTGAGGTAAATCTCGGATCTCTATCCGACACGATAGAAATAGGTACCCCGTGTAATCTCACAATTTGAGAAACATACAATTCAGCTAGTTTATCCAACGAAAAATCCGTACGCACGGGGATAAAGTGAGCCGACTTAGTCAGTCTATCAACAACAACCCAAATTGCATCCTTCTTACTTGCTGGCAATGGCAGTCCGGACACGAAGTCCATTGTGACTCGATCCCATTTCCACTCAGGTATCATGATCAGCTGAAGTAATCCTGAAGGCACTTGATGTTCCGCTTTCACTTGTTGACATATTAAACATCTCGAAACAAAGTCGGAGATGTCTCGTTTCATACCATGCCACCAAAACCAACGTTTCAAATCGTTGTACATTTTCGTACTCCCCGGGTGAATTGACATTCGGCTACAATGGCTTCGTTCAGAATCATCGAAATGAGTTCCGAATTCCTTGGAACACACAAATGACTTCTGAACCTCAAACAATCATCGTCATCAATTTGAAACTCCGATTCCTTGTTCGGAACACACTCAGTCCGTTTTGCAACCAATTTATCATCGACTTTTTGAGCTTCACGAATTTGATGAGTCAATAATGGTTTGGCTTTTAATTCAGCTACTAACACATTGTCGGGTAGAACAGACAAATGCACATTCATCGCTCGTAAAGCAAACAATGACTTCCGACTTAAGGCGTCCGCAACCACATTAGCCTTTCCCGGGTGGTAATCAATGACAAGCTCGTAATCTTTCAACAACTCAAGCCAACGTCTTTGTCGCTGATTCAAGTCTCTTTGAGTCATCAAATATTTGAGACTTTTGTGATCCGAAAATACATGGCACTTTTCACCAAATAAGTAATGTCGCCATATTTTTAAAGCAAATACGATGGCAGCTAGTTCAAGATCATGGGTCGGATAATTTTTCTCATGTGGCTTTAATTGTCTCGACGCATAGGCCACAACTCGACCTTCTTGCATCAATACGCAACCCAACCCAAGTAGGGATGCGTCACGATAGATGACAAACTCTTTGCCTGATTCGGGTTGCACTAAAATTGGAGCTTCAGTCAAATGAGTTTTCAGTTGATCGAAACTTTTCTGACATTTCTCCGTCCATTCGAACTTAACATCTTTTTGAAGTAGCTTCGTCATTGGTGTGGCTATCATCGAGAAACCTTTGACAAATCGTCGGTAATAACCGGCGAGTCCCAGGAAGCTCAGAACTTCGGTAATATTTCTTGGAGGCTTCCAGTTAAGTATGGCTGAAATTTTGCTCGGGTCAGCTCGAATACCCGATGCGGATACCACATGACCCAAGAAGCTAACCTCTCTTAACCAGAACTCACACTTACTGAACTTAGCATATAACTGCTTATCCCGCAAAATTTGCAACACTAGCCTCAGATGCTCAGCATGTTCGGTCTCATCTCTTGAATAGACCTAGATGTCATCAATGAACACAACTATGAACCGATCCAAATATGGTCTGAAGATCCGATTCATCAAATCCATAAATACCGCAGGGGCATTAGTGAGCCCAAACGGCATCACTAAGAACTCGTAGTGACCATATCTCGTTCTGAAGGCAGTTTTGGGTATGTCCGAATCTCGAATTCGCAACTGATAATAGCCCGATCTCAAATCTATTTTGAGAACATTGAGGCTCCCTTCAGTTGGTCGAACAAATCATCGATACGCGGTAACGGATATTTGTTCTTTATCGTCACTTTATTCAGTTGACGATAGCCAATGCACAACCTCATGGTTCCGTCCTTCTTTTTCACGAACAATACTGGTGCACCCCAATGTGAGAAACTTGGTTGAGCAAAACCTCTATCCGTCAATTCTTGCAACTGAGCTTTCAACTCTTTTAACTCAGTTGGTGCCATACGATACGGAGCTATCGAAATCGGCATAGTCCCAGGTACAAGCTCAATACCAAACTCTACCTCCTGAACAGGTGGTAAACCCGGTAATTCTTCAGGAAAAACATCCAGGTATTCACAAACCACCGGCACAGATTCGGGTTTCTTTTCTAATTCTTTGTCATCAAGTACATACGCAAGGTATGCTTCGCACCCTTTTCTTACATATTTCTGGGCCAACATTGCTGATATTACAGCTGGCATCCCCTCGTCCGTAGACTCAACTCGGATTACTTCGTTATTTGCGCACCTCAAATCAATAGTCTTGCTTTTGCAATTCACAACCGCATCATGCGCGGTCAACCAATCCAAACCAAGAATAACATCAAATTCATCAAACGGCAAAAGCATCAAGTCCGCCGGGAAACAGGAACCTCGAATTTCTAGGGAACATTTCTTACACACTTTGTCGACAAGCACGTAACGACTCAAGAGGTTTGACACCCGAATTACGAACTCAGTAGACTCAATAGGTAAAGTCTTACTGGATGCTAAGGTTTCACATATGTAAGAATGAGTAGAACCGGGGTCAATCAAAGCAATTACATTAGTATCAAAGAGTGTAAAAGTACCGGTAATAACATCAGGCGAAGAAGCATCCTCGCGGGCACGTATAGCATAAGCTCTAGCAGGCGCACGAGCCTCGGATCTGGTCGTAGCATCTCTAGATCCTCTCTGACCACCACCAACATTGCCCGTATTTCCAGATGGTCTACCTCGAGCAGTGGTAGCACCCGGTTTCCCACTCTAATTTACATTCTGTTCAGACTACCTCGGGCAATCTTTAATGAAGTGGTCAACTGATCCGCACTTGTAACAGGAGCGGTCAGGGAATCTAAAACTCCCCGAATGCCATTTACCGCAATATCGACATTTCGTTCTGTCTCGACGTTCATTCCCAACACTGGCGACCGAAGTGCCTCGTGTACCCACAAGGGGTCGATCACGATCTCGTCTAAAAAGGCCCGAAGTGCCTCTCGACCAGCCCACATCATCTCGAAATTTCTTCGATGCCTGTTGAAGAGAGTTTCCCGAAGATCTTTTACGAAACTCTCCAGTTCCCTCATCAACTTTTTGTTTTTCTTTTCTAAGCTCTTCGGCTTTACAAGCTCGCTCGACCAGTACTACGAACTCTCGTATTTCAAGAACGCCAACAACCATTTTTATATCTTCATTCAGCCCATCCTCGAAGCGTTTACACATGATAGCCTCGGACGAAACACATTCCCGAGCGTATCTACTAAGTCTAACAAATTTTCGCTCGTAATCAGTAACTGACATGGAACCTTGCTTAAGCTCAAGAAATTCCTTCCGTTTTTGATCAACAAATCTCTGACTGATATACTTTTTTCCGAAACTCAGTTTGGAAAAAATCCCAAGTTACTTACTCTCGGGGCACAACAGAAGTCAGAGTACTCCACCAATAGTAGGCAGAATCACGTAGCAAGGAGATAGTACACTTTAGGCATTCATCGGGTGTACAAGATAGCTCATCGAGTACCCAGATAGTGTTGTCCAACCAAAATTCAACTTGCTCGGCATCGTCGCTATCCGTAGCCTTAAATTCAGTAGCCCCATGTTTTCGGATTCTGTCAACTAGGGGCTTATTTCACCTTATTTGGTCAGTTACCGGAGGTATTGTAGGTGCGGGGGTGGTATTAGTCGGGAATGGAGGTTGTGGAACAGCCGTATTAGTTCGAATGTATTGGTTGAACCAATCATTCATCACGCTATAGAAAGCTTGTCTAGCTTCCTCATTCGGGTTACTAGCATTAGGTTGAGAGTCCGCCGGCACTGTCCCTTGTGCGGGAGCAGGCGCTACACTCTCAAGATCATCAGCTACCTCTCGGTCGGGATCAGGATCCATTACTATAAATAAACACATTTACAATTGTCAGAAATCACCACACTATCAAGTAATCACATAAAATGGCATGTATAGCTAGACCCAACGCATTACGGTAGTCCTAGAATCGACTAAACCGTAGCTCTGATACCAATCAAATGTAACACCCCGAACCCGAGACCGTCACCGGAGTCGAACACGAGGTGTTAACAGACTTTTAAAAATTTTCCAGACACTGCCAATCTGCGTAATAGTCGCTTTAAAAATCATATCTTGAGTTTCACAACTCGAAAATCAGTTTCGTGATTTTTCCCTGAAATTAGACTCATATGCTCATCTACAAATTTTTTTCTAGAATTTTTGGTTGGGCCAATTAGTACAGTTTATTAGTCAAAGTCTCCCATGTTACAGGGATCGACTACCCTGACCTTTGCGCCTTAAGACTTGGATATCTCCTTGTACAGGGCTCCAATACTGATGTCGTTTGTTTCTATAGAAACTAGACTCAGAGAGGAATCTATAAATATATGGTATGACTCCTAATTATCTCTGGTTAATTTATAATGAATTTCCAAAGTCGGAACAGGAAATCCAGAAACCGTTCTGGCCCTGTCTCACGAGAACCTGAATATCTCTTAACATACTATCCGTATGATTGTTTCGTTACTTTCCTATGAAAGTAGATTCATCAAGGTTTGTTTACATAATTTATTCACTATTTAATTCCCTTCCTACTATTTTTAGTGATTTTCCAAATCTACATCACTACTGCTGTCAGCATCTGCCTTTAAGGTAGACTTTACCTATTTCATGGTTTCCATGATTCAGCTAGCCCTTTTTGCATAAATAGCACAATTTATGAAAGTGATTAACCATCCCCATGGCCAATCCTTGTCAAGCATATCCACACCAAATGATTATAACAATATACTCAAACACATATAAGCCATTTTCACATGGCTATCCAAAATTTATACATGTCCAAAGGGTCCATGACCCACAACAAACGGGTAGTCCTATACACGCCATTTCGAAGTTCAACCAAAATTGTACCAAAAAGGGGGCTTTGATAGTGTGGGCGACTTTGACCTCAAGATCCCGAGTCCGATAGCTGGAGAACCAAATCTATAAAACAGAGGAGCAATGAAACGGAGTAAGCAATTTATGCTTAGTAAGTTTTGAGCAAGGAATTCCAGCACAACAAAAGTATAGCATTCATATAGCTAAACGGATAATTTCATATGCACAAATTTACGATATCATACTTGCTTCACATTACCAACCCTTATGTACATACACAAAAGATCAACTCAGCCAAAGGCCGGTAGCTCGTTTATCAACTGAGCGAACACTTATTTGTAAGGGCTCAACTAAATTCAAGCACATACGAAACATACCTCAATGTTGGGATGTTTCGAGAGTATTAACTGGAATTTTACAGCAAGTTCATTCATTCCCAAATCACGTACCTTCGGAATTTAACCGGATATAGCTCCTCGTTCAAATGCCTTCGAGACATAGCCCGGTTATTGTAATTCGCACAAATGCCTTCGGGATTTAACCCGGATTTAGTATCTCGCACAAATGCCTTCGGGCTTAGCCCGGAATTAGTATCTCGCACAAATGCCTTCGGGCTTAGCCCGGAATTAGTATCTCGCACAAATGCCTTCGGATCTTAGTCCGGATATTGTCACTTAGCACAAGCCTTCGGGACTTAGCCCGGACATCATTCAAATAACCATGCACATTTAACAATAAATCATGGCTCATTCGTATTTCATTTTCGTTAGCAAAACACAAACACAAGACATTTATCATTCTTGCAAATTCGGCTCAATAGCCACACAAAGAGCATGATTTTAATTTGCTCAAAACATGATCTAATCACATCATAATTTAAGCTCTTTTACTCAAGAACTTACCTCGGGTGTTGTCGAACGATTCCGATAGCTATTCGACCACTTTTTCCTTCCCTTTATCGGATTTAGTTCCCCTTTGCTCTTGAGCTTAATTAAACAAATAAATTGATTTAATCATTTGAGCATCGAAAAGAGGAACACAAGGCACTTAGCCCATATTTATACATTAGACATTAAAGTCACATATGTACGGAATCATGAATCAAACTCAACATTTTAGCTAATTTTTCCCCCTTGGCCGAATATGCATGTCTATTTTGGGGCCGATTTCAACACTTAATACATTCTACAAGTATGGTCACTTGTATTGACTAAACACCCTTTTGTTTCAAGTTCAAAACTTGGCTAATACACACATATACACACTAGTAAAGCATCCTCTCCCTTTCCATCAATTTAACACATGCATTGCTCATTAACATGCAAAAGTTATATTCGGCCTTAGCACACAACTTGCTAGCCGATTCTTCTCCATTTAGCAACCAATGCACATATGTGCTCACTCAAAAATGCTAAAAAGGAGGTTCAAGAATCATCAAGCCACCATCACATGCATCATTAACAAGCTTCATATTTAGCATGCAATGGCATTAACACAAACTCCACCTAGGTCGAATCTTAACTCATCCTCATGCCTCATCACCACAACATAAAACATCAACCAAGAATGATGCATCCATGGCCGAGTGTCATTTCCATCACATAGCAAGATCTAGACCATGGGCTAGGTAGAACTCAAGCTAACAACTAAAACATGCATGCATCTCATGGAACATCATCAAACATACCTTAGCCTAGCTACATGCATGGCTGAACCTCTTCAACCTTTCTTCTTCCTTCCTCCTTAAAATTTTTGGCCAAGGATGAACCAAAGGATGAGCATGTTTTTTTCTTTGTTTTTTTCTTTCTAGTTTCGGCTAAATGAAGATAAGAAAGGATGAACAAAAATTTTCTCCTTTCTTTTCTTTAGCTCACGGCAATGGGGGGGAAAACAACTACACACATTTTTTTTTGTATTCATCATACTCCTTTTCATTATTTTATGCCCATGCCCCTTATTTTATTTTTTTCCTACATACCTCACTAGGCCAACATGTTCCCAACATGTTTCCACCCATAGCATGGCCAACCACTAGCTCAAATTTTGGGTAATTTGACATGCAAACCCATCATTTTCACAACATGCATTAATAGACCATTTTAAATTAGCCTATCATATTTTCACCATGTCTCATATCAATCCCTATTTAATAATTTCTCATGCAATTGGAAAAATTTGAGAATGAAACTTTCACATACTCATGTACACACATAATAAGCATAGAATATGGAAATCAATTATTTTTATGACTCGGTTTTGTGGTCCCGAAACCACTTCCCGACTAGGGTCAATTTTGGGCTGTCACACAGATTTGGCCATAAGGGCAAACTGAGTCCGAGGTTCATAGGGCCGTAAAAAATATCCGAACGAGTTGGTCCAGTGGCATATAGATTGATTTTACCCCCTGATCTCGAGAAGATTCACAACGTTTTTCATGTTTCGATGCTTCGACGTTACAGATCTGATCCTTCGCACATAATTAATCCCTCCGAGGTTGAAATTCAATCCGATATGAGTTATGAAGAAGAACCGATTCGTATCCTAGCTCGTGAAGTGAAGGAGTTGCGAAACAAAAGGGTTCCGTTAGTAAAGGTGTTATGGCTCAAACACGGGATCGAAGAAGCTACTTGGGAAACCGAGAACTCTATGAAAGAATGATACCCAAACCTATTTACCGGTAAGATTTTCGGGGACGAAAATTTCTTGAGTGGGGGAGAGTTGTGACAGCCCTAAATTGACCCTAGTCGGAAAGTGGTTTCGGGACCGCTAAACCGAGTCACCGAAGTATTTGAATATAATATTTATTGTCTAAAATATGTGAATATGAATGTGTGAAAGTTTTAAGCTTCGATTTAGTCGATTGCATGTGAATTTAGTTAATAGGACTTATGTGTGACACTTTTGAAATGTGATAGGTTAATCTATAAGGATCTATTAAATGCATGTTAGAAAATGCTTGTACTTGCATGTCAAATTACCCAAAATTTTAGGTAGTGGCCGGCCATGCTATGCGTTAAAACATATTATAAACATTTTGTGTTAAAATTTTGTGTTAGAAATAATAAAATAAAAGGTTAGTAATAAAGTAATGGAAATTGGGGGGTGATGAAAACAAAGTGAGAGTTTGGTTCTTCTTGGCCGAAAAACCAAGTAAAAGAAAGAAAGAAAGGTTTGAAGAAGTTCGGCCATGCTTGTAACTAGGTTGAGCTCAAGAGCAAAGGGGAACTAAATCTGATAAAGGAAAGGAAAAAGCAATTGAATAGCCGTTGAAGTCGTTCGACAACATCCGAGGTAAGTCTTCGAGTAATGGAACTTAGTTTATGATTTGATTAAGTCATGACATATAAGTATAACAAATAAACGATGATATAATGATTCTACTTGAATTATATATTGAGGTAATTGGTTTATACTTATGACGGGCAGCCGAATGCGTATAGAGATCATGTTATAAAGCAAATCAAAATCATGCTCTTTGTATGTGGCTATTGAGCCGAAAATGGTAAAGGTTGATAAGTGTCTTGTGTTTGAGTTCTAGTAATGAAAATGAAATATAAATGTGTTATGATTTATTGATATATGTGCATGATTATTCGGATGATAACCGGACTAAGATCCGAAGGCATTTGTGCTAGTTACTATATCCGGGCTAAGTTCCGAAGGCATTTGTGCTAGTGATTATATCCGAGCTAAGTCCCGAAGGCATTTGTGCGAGTTGCTATATCCGGCTAAATCCCGAAGGTACTTGGGTTTGGAAATGAGCGATCTTGCTGTAATAACTTCAATTAATACGCTCATAAATCCAAACGATAAGGTATGTTTCGTATATGCATTGGAAAGGTTGATTCCTTTTAAATAGTATTCGCTCAATTGATTAACAAGCTTCCGGCCTTTGGTCAGGTTTGATCCTGAGTGTATGAATATAATGGTTGAAGCGTGAAGTAAACATGATTTTGGGAATATGCGTATATGAAATTGTTCATTTAGTCATACGAACGCTATACCTTAGTTGTAAATAATTTCATTACTTAAAACTTACTGAGCATCAAAATGCTTATTCTGTTGCTTTAATTCTCTGTTTTATAGATTTTGTTCGTCAGCTATCGGACTCGGGAATGTCAAAGTCAAAGTCGTCCACACTATCTAAGCCCCTTTGGTACTCTTTTAGTTGAATTTTGATAATGGCATGTATAGGGCTGACCTTTGTTGTTAATTAAGTATCTTTTGGTAATGTATATTCGTATAGCCATGCGAAAATGGCTTGTTTATTTTGAGTATAACATTATGGTCATTTTGTATATATGGCCTTATGATATGGTTATTAAGTGGTGTGGAAATGTTTGGTAATGATTAGCCATTGGAATGGCCAATCATGATCCTATTGGTGCTACGTACGACATGGCTAATCGTGATTATACTTGAAAATGAAGTATGTCAATTTACTAGTTGATTCATGGAAAATTATGAAATAGGTAAAATTTACCTTAGAATAGATGCTGACAGCAGCAGTGATGTGAATTTGAAAAATCACTAAAATAGTAGGAATGGAATTAAATAGTGAATAAATTATGTAATCGAATTTTGATGAGTCTGTTTTCATATGAAAGAAACGAAACGACCATATGAGCCGTATTTTATGAGATGTTTAAGTTTTCATGAAACAGGGCCAAAGCTTTTTCTGGATCCCCTGTTCTGATTTTGGAAATTCACCATAAATTAACCAGAGACAATTAGAAGTCATGCTTTATATTTACAGATTTATTTTTGAGTATAGTTTCATTAGAAACAAACGTCATAACTATTGAAGCTCTGTACGGGAGATATCTAAGTCGTAATGCATGAAGGTTAGAGTAGTCGAACCCTGAAACAGGGGAGAATTTAACTAATAAACTGAACTAATTGGCCCAACCAAAAATTCTAGAAAAAATTTGTAGATGGATATATGAGTCTATTTTCAGGAAAAATTTACGGAATCAGTTTTCAAGTTTTGGAACTCGATATATGATTTTTAAAGCGACTATGATGCAGTTAGCCAGCTTGTGTGGAAATTTTAAAATGAACTGTGTAAGCAAATGAATTAAGTCCATTAACACCCCGTGTTCGACTCTGGTAACGGTCTCAGGTACGGGGCGTTACGGGTTGTGTCTGATTTAGTTGTGTGTATATGCTTGGATTGGTGTTGCTTGTTGGTTTTGTAGGTTGGTGCAAGTAAGGGTGGCAAAATGGCTTGGTAAATATCCTTAGTTTTGTCCACACGGGTAGACACATGGGTGTATGTCTAGGTCGTGTGTGACACACAGCTTACCCTATGGGTGTGTGATCCAGCTGTGTATCCCTTGCATCTTGAATTTTAGCTTCAAATAGGCCACACGAGCAGAGACACAGTCGTGTCTCTCAGCCATGTGAAGGACACGGCCTAGGGATATGGGCGTGTGCCCAAGGCATGTATAGTCTGCACCTATTTTATGAAAAATCATGAAAATTAAATCACCAACATGGCCTAGGAACACGGGCGTGTGACTTGGCCGTATCACTTCAATTTGTTGATGACGTCATAGATAGAGAGTTACGCGGGTTAGGGACACAGGCGTTTGTGACCACACGGCCTACCCACACGGGCATGTCCCAAGTCACACGGGCGTGTGACCCCTGTTTGGATGAAAAATTTTCTAAGTGCTAGGAAGTTTTCTAAAGTTCTCGGTTTAGTCTGAAACCACTTTTAATGCATGATTTGGGCCTTGTAGGCTCGTTTAAGGGACGATATGAATGTTTCCAAAAAGTTTTAAATTTAAGTGAAAATTCATGTTTCGATTTTGAATGTTTGTTTGAGTTTAAGTCTGGTAATGCCTCGTACCCTGTTCCAGTGTCAAATACGGGTAAAGGGTGTTACAGAAATAGATAGATCATGTTACAAGGATTTCAAAAACATGAAAATCATTAAAAACGGGGCTAGAACGGACTTATAATCGGGCTTGGAATGTAACACCCCTAACCCGTATCCAACACTGGGACAGGGCTCAAGGCATTACCGGAACTTTACACTTTCAGTATACTAACTTGGGTCACAAAATTTCATTTGAATTTAAAACTTTTCAATCATGAACGTCTCGTCCCTTGTATAGGCCTTCGAGACCTATAATGTAACAACCTGATTTAGACCCTAATCGGAACGGTAGTTTCGGGACCACGAATCCAAGTCAGAAAAATATTTAAAAATTATTTTCTGTGTTTATTTTGTATGAATTTATATCTGTGAAATTTTCATGATTTAATTTTGTCGTTTGAGTGTCCGATTTAATAAAAGGACTTAATCGCGTAAATAGAAAATTTGATAGTTTAAAGTATAAGGGTCAAAAAGTTAGTGGCTTTTTAAATTGGGGCATTCATGCTGCAAATAGCCTATAGTTTTTTAGTGGACTGTAATGGGTTATAGTATAATGTTTTGGTATGAATTAATTAAGGTTATTTTTGTAAACTAATATTATAAACTATTATAATAAAACATATATAATATAAAACATAAAATAAAGTTTACATACTAGTTTTATTTGTTCTTCATTTGCCGAAACTAAACAAAAATAAAAAGAAAGAACAAAAGGCTAGGGTTCGGCCAATTTGGAGCTTAATTAATGTATGAGTTTAGCTCGGTTTTTAATAATTTCTACGTTTTTGAGATCGTTGCTTAGAAATCTTCAAGACCCATACTTTAATTTTTGATTTTGAGGAATATTTTGTGTTGTGCCATTGTTCATAACTTGTGCTTTTTGTTGTTTGATGATGAAAAATGAAAGATATGTTTTAGATTAACATATTTTGTATTGGAGTTTTTGATGATTTTGAGTAATTAGGACTTAATTACAAAAGATAAAAATTTGAGGGACTAGAATGTGAAATAAATTGAATCTATGGACTTGTTTGAGAGTGGGTAAAATACAACCCAACATAAGTATAGAGAAATTTGGTGTATTTTGTGTTTTGTGCAATAGGGATTAAATTGTAAAAATTGTAAATGTCAGGGGTAAAATGGTAATTTACCTATTTATGTGTTTTTGGACTAAATTGAATGAAAATGTTTTTGAATGAGCTTAGTTTGAATATGTTTAGATCAA
This sequence comes from Gossypium hirsutum, assembly GCF_007990345.1. Classification (NCBI taxonomy): domain Eukaryota; kingdom Viridiplantae; phylum Streptophyta; class Magnoliopsida; order Malvales; family Malvaceae; genus Gossypium; species Gossypium hirsutum. Next base: position 85,867,073 of record NC_053434.1, on the reverse strand, counting down.
GAACTAAAGAAATCAGACTTGGACAGGGGAAAGTCAAAAGTTTTCGACTAGTCAATTCGTATCGGTTTTTCGTTGTCCGAGGTAAGTTAGTAAGCAAATAAATATCGTAAATTTTAAATATATGTGAAAGTATAATGCTGATTTTGAATTTTATGAATTTGTATAAGTAATAGCCAAATGTGAAAATGTTTGGGAACTATGTTTACGAATATGATTCGACCGAGATACGACGTCCGGAAGCCCCGTATGAACCTTAGGAATAGTTAGGATACATATGTCATGACATAGGATTTCGATATATACGCGCGAGTAGGACCATGGCATCGATATGTGATTACGATATGTGTTTACGAGTAAGACCCGATCTGGGACAATGGCATCGATTTGTTGCTACATGTAAGACCACGTCTAGGACGTTTGCATTGTACGATTTTTGTGGATATCCAAGTGTCCTATCCAATTCCGAACGGTTCAACGATCAAAGATAAGTTATGTTCAAGTGTGTAAACGAGATAAATATACAGGTATGTATTAGCTTTTTAATAATTAAAATGAGGTAAGTGTATTCGATCTTGTGAATATTATTGGATGAGTTACAATATTATGCATGGGAGATTTTACTCATTCGGCTACATAATTAACGTGTACATATGAAATCATATTGTGATACATGGGCTTATGTGTTTTTGGATTGTGAACTAGGTTAGTGATGATTATTCGGTGGTGGAAATTAAATGATATTAATGATAATCTAGTTACATGAGCATTCGGCCAAGTGGTATCTACGAATGAATGTTATTGAAATATGAACTTTACATATATGAATTTAAAGGTGTTATAATTATATAAGTGGTTTTGGTTTAATCCAATTGATATAGTTATCGTGATGAATATTTGCTTATGAATTACTAAGCTATAATAGCTTACTTTGTGTATACATGTTACCTTGTTTTATAGATTTTGAATTCAAGTTACAAGCTCGGGGATCGTCAGCAAAGTCTATCACACTATCTACAGCTTCGGTATTTAAATAAATCAAACCCGTATTATGGCATGTATAGGCTGGAACAAATTTTTGAAATGTTGGATTTTAGTTATGTAACTAAGGCCATGCAAAAATGGCTTGCTATTTATGTTTAAATTTGTTTTTATGTTTAAATTTGTTTTTATGTGTGCTTAGCTATAATGTTTTATGATCTTGATTTTGAAATATGCAGATATGTTTGATTATGGTTTGATTTGTGGTAAATTTATTATGTATTGGAGATGGCTTTATTTTTAAGTTCGAATTTAATTATATTAGGTATGGTTAAACCTATTTTGATTAAAATGCTATATGTTTGGAATTATAAGTTATATGTGTTAGGTATTGTATGTATTAAATCGGTTTAGTGGTGGTGATGGATATAAGGAGTAAACGGTTTTGAAATTAGTACTATTTGGAGATTTTGGTTTTTTTTTCTTTTGTATATAAATGTGGGTGGTGAGTTTGGATAAATAAATCAGCTTGAATAATCTAGTTGGTGTATGTGAATTTGATGTATAAATGTGTGTATAATTGAGTGATACATATTATTATAACCCAGTTAAGACTTGAAAAGATGGTAGTAGTTTATTTCGGTTGGTGAGTAGTTTTGATGAGATTTTGAATTTAATTAATATATATGTTGATTGATGTATTGACCTTTACATTTATATATCTATGTATATGATGTCTTGAATTAATATAAATATGCACTTGTAATTTAAAAATTGTTTGAAAGATTGATTTAATGACTGAATCATAATTAATTTAATGACTGAATCATAATTAATTAGTTTGGTTGCTTTTGTGCATTTTAGACAGGATAATTAATGTGAGATTGAAGAGTATTTTAAATCATTATTTGTGTCTTGAATGGTAATTGTTTGCATGTAGATGATTTGGCTCTTTTATATTAGTATCTGAATTAAGTTAGATAAATTTAGGCAATGATGGTTCGGCAATAATCCAAATTTGATGTAGTTCGATATGCATGATGTGATTATTGGTCATGAAATGTATGCATATTTATATATAATAATATTCGGTGAATTTGTCTATGACATTTAAGTTAAGGAACAAATTACTATGTGAATTCTTTTAATTGGTTTAAGATGTGCATGTAAAGAATTAAAAGTTAAATCTTGATATTAATTAGATATTCGATTACCAGTGGAGTGTTGAACATGATGTGTACCTATGTAATATGATTTGTTTTTAATGAATGTTTAATATTTAATTAATTCTATGCTTATATATATGATTATAATTTGAGTTATTATGAATATATTCATAACTGTGCTTTGGTTCAGTAATGCCTCACTACCCCATTTCGGCGACGGATACGGGTTAGGGGTGTTACATATAACATATCGGAGGGCAATGTGGGACAAATATGAGCACGTTCGATTAGCCTTGGGCTCTTCAAAAAATTTTCCTTAACTAAAAGGGACACACGCCCGTGTAGGTGGATCGTGTGGACTCACACGTCCGTGTATCTTGGGGCACGCCCATGCCCTTCAACCGTGGGCAACACTGACTTATCAACACGGCCATGGAACACGCCCGTGCTACCTGCCCGTGGAGGAAACTGTCATTTTAACACGGCCATGACGCACGCCCGTGTGGCCTACCCGTGTACAGCTTTGAGCTAAAGTTTTAAGTATAGGAGACACACGGCCATAGCACACGCCCATGGGAGGGAACCGTGTGTCACACACGATCTAGACACATGCCCGTGTGTCCAACCATCTGGACTTTACCAAGTTTGAGAAGAAGCATGATTATATACTTGTAAATAATCTTAATGAAAATAGTTGTATGGAAACCTCATATCATTGGTTTCATACATAAATGGTTATTTCCTATTTAGTGTCATGGGTTCCCATATTACTTTAATCCATCTGAAATTGGCTCATTCATGTGATTCATTGCCAATTGATAGCAACCCATCCTTCGTAATTAAAACCATGCATAAAATCGTAGGCCATAGCCTACTTAAATTAAGCCAATTTTCATGGCCATATACAAAGAGATAAACATATTTTTACATGCCTTTACTGGGCAAATCAAATGACACATAACAAAATACTGAAAAGTACTATACATGCCATTGAACAAAATAAACTGAGTCTTTATACCAAAGCTTGTTTAGTTGATTGTATGTTCACTCCCCAATTGTATGAGTCCTTGAGCTCTGTGAGCTAGGGAAAAAGAGAGGGGTAAGCATTTTCATGCTTAGAAGCTCTAATAACCAGAAAGTAAACTTACCGAGTAATTAGCAAACATCCATACTTATTTCATGAAATCATCCATTATGAAATGATTTCCTATCACATGCACTCAATCAATGAGTTAGTCACATAATCATGTATTATGTAATTTAACTAGATGAGCTCATCATTCAACATTTCATTCATATATGTATATCCCATGTTAATCTCGTTGAGTTTCTAGGAAACCTCGAGGGAATACCCATTATCCGTCAATTCATACGAATGATTATTCTTTCTATGCACTCCTGCGAACCTCACATCATATGGCAGGATTACCAGTCCAGGCTAAATCTCCCATTATATGAACTCATAAGGTGATGTCGGGATTACCAGTCCAGGCTAAATCCCTTATAGCGACGAACACCCTTAATGAGCTCGGATCTGAATTACCAATCCAGGCTAAATTCAGACTCTAATCGGATTACCCGTCCGGGCTGAATCCATCATGCCCACATATTCTTTAGGAGGTTTGGTCATTCAAGGAACACCCGTCCGGGCTAGATTCCTTTTCATACCTAAGATATCAGATTACCCGTCCGGGCTAAATCCTTACTGCAACACATGTAGGATCTCAGTTTACCTTTTTAATGAGGGTTTATCCATCGAATTCCCTTTGTCAACCTCAACCGAGATATTTTTCACATGTTATCATCAATATGCATTTCTATGATATGTCATACCAATAACAAATACAATCATCAAGCATTCATAACTCATACAATTATGCATATCAAGGGTTTACTTTAAGTTATCCGAACTTACCTGGTACTCTTTTCGGAGTTGTGTTTCGATTATTTCGAAACCTTGCGATACCATGATTGACCTCCGGAATTTGTTCCTCGGGGTCTATAATAGGAAAATTAATTCATTAATACCCCACATTATATATTTCAAGTTTAATAGCTACCCCCAGTCCAAATGACCGTTTTGCCCCTAACATTTCGCTTCTTTCGATTTAGTCCCTAGGCTCGTATAATGAAACACATGCAATTTCTATCTTACCCAAGCCTAACCGAACATTTTTCTCTCTTATGGAAACCCACATTTTTCATTATTTTCCTGATTTCTACCACACATTTACATCTTTTGAAAAATAGTCCCTATAAGGGTTTCTCATGAAAACCAACTTGGAAAATATGTTCAACACACATTTAACTTTCATAATCTTCCATAATCCATCAAAATACCAATAACTCATGCATGGGTAAATTTTTGAACATGAACCCTAGCATGAAATATGGGTAGAAATGGAGAGGATAAACTACTGGGATTTCAAAAATACAAAGAACATGAAAAACAAGGCTTGGGAGTACTTACTGTTGAGCTTGAAAATTGAGGAAACCCTAGCTATGGTGTCCTCCGAATTTCGGCAGCTATGGGAAGAAGATGAGCATATTTTTGCTTTATTTTTCCTTTTCTATTTCATGAAAATGCCAAATGACCAAAATGCCCTCATGCCCTTTCTTTAAAATTTCATCCATGCAAGCCCATTTTTGTCCAAATATTTAGAATTTGGACAAATTAATCTCCAAGACCTTCTAATTCATAATCTATAGCAATTTCATACAAAGTGCTTCTGGAATCCAAGTTTTACAATTTATTCAATTTAGTCCTTAATTTCCAATTAGACATCTTATACTTAGAATTTCTTCATGAAACTTTAACACATGCATATACTCATATTCTAGGCCTCATAATAATCGTAAAATAAATATTTTGATGTCGAATTTGTGGTCCCAAAACCACTATTCTGACTAGGCCCTAGTTCAGGATGTTACATTTCTCCCCCTTAGAGACTTTCGTCCTCGAAAGTCTTACCAAAAAATAGATTCGGATATTGGCTTCTCATGGTTTCTTTCGGCTCCCATGAAGCTTCTTCAACACCATGTCGATGCCATAAGACTTTTACAAGAGCCATATCTTTATTTCTTAACTATTTAACTTCGCGAGCCAATATCTTAATTGGTTCTTCTCCATAGGTCATGTCCGGTCGAATTTCGATCTCAGTCGGTGAAATTACATAAGAGGGGTCTGATCGGTATCTCCTTAACATGGATACATGGAGCACGTCATGAATCTTTTCCAATTTGGGTGGCAACGCCAAACGGTAGGCTAACGGTCCAACTCTTTCAGTGACCTCGTATGGTCCGATGAATCATGGACTCAGTTTACCTTTCCGACCAAATCTCAATACCTTTTTCCATGGAAATACTTTCAAGAATACTTTATCTCCAACTTGCAACTCAACTTCCTTTCTTTTCAGATCAGCATAAGACTTTTCTCTATCTGATGCTGCTTTTAAACAATCCCGTATCACATTAACTTTTTCTTCAGTTTCTTTAATCAGATCAACTCCATGAATTTGATTTTCCTTAAGTTCTGTCCAGTACAATGGAGTTTGACATTTCCTACCATACAAGGCCTCATAAGGTTCCATTTTCAAACTTGTTTGGAAACTATTGTTGTAGGAAAACTCTACCAATGGCAGGTATTTTTCCCAACTACCCTAAAATTCAAGGATGCAACAACGCAACATGTCCTCGAGAATTTGAATCATCTGCTCAGACTGACCATCGGTCTGAGGGTTAAAAGTTGTGCTAAAATTTAACTTCGTACCTAAAGCTTCTTGTAACCTCTTTCGGAATCTCAAATTGAACCTCGGGTCTCTGTCTGAAATAATCAATAGTGGTACTTTGTGCAATCTTACTATCTCAAAAATGTACAAATCGGCCAATCTATCAAGGGAATAATCCGTCCTTACCGAAATAAAATAAGCTGACTTTGTCAGTTTGTCCACTATAACCCATATGGCATCTTTCTTTTTCGGAGTCAAAGGTAATCCTGTCACGAAATCCATGGTAACTTTGTCCCACTTCCATTTGGGAACTGTTACAGGCTGTAACAGACCTGAAGGCACTTGATGTTCAGCTTTAACTTGCTGACATACTAGGCATTTCAATACAAATTCAGAAACATCTCTTTTCATGACATTCCACCAGTACATCTTCTTTAAATCGTTGTACATCTTGGTACTTCCCGGGTGAACTGAAAAACGACTGTTATGTGCTTCTTGCATTCATTGTCTTTGGGTACACAAACCCTATCTCTAAACATTAAACATCCATTAGGATTAATTCAGAAATCTGACTCAACACTAGACTCATATCGAGCCCTTTTTGCTTGCAAGTCATCATTATTAAGCTGAGTATCATGAATTTCCTGCAGAAATGTTGGCCTAGCCTTCAGCTCGGCCAAAACTGAACCATTATCAAGCAATGTCAAACGAGTATCCATGGCTCTCAGGGCATACAAGGATTTTCTACTCAATGCATCGTGGACCACATTCGCCTTTCCCGGGTGATAGTCGATAATCAAATCATAATCTTTAATTAATTCTAACCATCTCCGCTGTCTCAAATTTAATTCTTTCTGAGTCATCAAGTATTTCAAACTCTTGTGGTCCGTGAATATACGGCAAGTTTCGCCATACAAATAATGCCTCCAAATTTTTAAGGCAAAAACAATGGCAGCAAGCTCTAGGTCGTGGGTTGGGTAATTCTTCTCGTGAGGCTTCAATTGCAGTGAAGCATAGGCTATAACCTTGCCATCTTGCATAAGTACACAACCCAATCCATTTAAGGATGCATCACTGTAAACTCTTTTTTCGGTTCAGGTAGCACTAAAACAGGAGCTTCGATCAGCAATGTCTTTAATTTTTCAAAACTTTGCTGACACTTCTCCGTCCATTCAAACTTAATGTCTTTCTGTAGCAGCTTCGTCATCGGAGTCGCTATCATGGAAAATCCTTTTACAAACCTTCAATAGTAACCGGCTAAGCCTAAAAAGCTTCTAACTTCAGTTACATTCTTAGGTGTTTTCCATTCAACAATTGCAGAAATTTTACTTGGATCAACTCGGATGCCTTCACCCAAAACTATATGACCCAAAAATCCAACTTCCTGGAGCCAAAATTCACTCTTGCTAAACTTAGCATACAGTTGCTTTTCCCGCAAGGTCTGCAACACAATTTTCAGATGCTTCACATGCTCTGTCTCATCTTTAGAGTAGATCAAAATATCGTCAATAAACACAATGACAAACTTATCCAAATATGGCTGAAAGATCCTATTCATTAGATCCGTAAACACGGCCGGTGCATTCGTCATCCCAAACGGCATGACAAGAAATTCATAATGGCCATACCTCATTCTGAAAGCTGTCTTGGGTACATCCGAGTCTTTAACTCGCAGCTGATAATAGCCAGACATCAAGTCTATCTTGGAGAATACAGTGGCTCCACTCAATTGGTCAAACAAATCATCGATCCTTGGCAAAGGATACTTATTCTTGATAGTCACCTTGTTTAGTTACCGATAATTGATACAAAACCTCATCGACCCATCTTTCTTCTTCACGAACAACATGGGGGCACCCCAAGGTGAAAAACTTGGCCTTGCGAATCCTTTATCCGTCAGCTCTTGCAACTATGCCTTCAACTCTTTCAACTCAGGTGGTGCCATTCTGTATGGAGCATTAGAAATGAGAGTCGTCCCTGGCATCAACTCAATACCAAACTCTATCTCTCTTTCAGGAGGTAGTTCGGGTAATTCTTTTGGAAACACATCTGGATACTCACAGACTATCAGCACAGACTCAATCTTTAATGCAATTTCCTTAGTGTTCATCACAAACGCAAGGTAGGTTTCGTATCCTTTCCTCATATATCTCTGGGCAACCATTGCAGTGATTACAACCGACGGCAAACCAAATTCTCTTGATTCAACCAGTAGAATCTTATCATCTGGACATTTCAACTTAATATACTTACTACCATAATTCACAATTACATCATGAAGGGCTAACCAATCCATACCAAGTATTACATCAAATTCATCAAATGGTAACAACATAAGGTAAGCCGGGAAATAACAACCTTGAATCGTTAAAGGACAATTCTTATAGACTTTATCAACTAGAACCGACTTGCTCTAGTAGGTTCGACACTCTAATAATGAATTTTAGGTTCCACAGTTATGTTCATACTAGACGCCAATCTCATGCAGATATATGAATGCGTTGACCCCGGGTCAATTAAAGTAACAACACTTGTATTAAAAAGAGAGAAAGTACCCGTAATAACATCAGAAGCAGAGGCTTCCTCTCGAGCACGTATCACATACGTTCTTGTCGGGGCTCGAACTTCTGATTTTGCAGTGTCTTTAGTCACGACTCGACTGCCACTAGCCCTTCCAGGGTATCTCAGAGGTCTACCTCATGGAATAGGAGCACTCGACTTTGGAGCTAATTCCTCATCTTTTTCAGCTCGTTCCGGGCAGTCTCTGAGAAAATGATCAAGAGAACCACATCTGAAACATGCGCCGCTTTTCATTCCGCACTCTTCGAAGTGAAATTTGTTGCAACTCTTACACTTCAGTTTTTGATCATCTACACTCCCCACACTAGTTACCATCGGGGAGGAAGACTTTTGACCTTGTCGCTTAGAGCTTCTTGATCTACCTGAATATCCCACTGACGAAGTGGAGTGTTCATGCAGGCTCCTGCTTTTTTCGTGGAGAACGAGAGTGTTTTACCGCTAGACCTCTTGCTCGCAACTCGAGCCTCTCTCTTAGCTTGTTTTCTTTCATTATTAAGTTCTTCGGCCTTCTTGGCTCGATCGGCCAATGCGGCAAACTCTCGTATTTCCAAGATCCCAATCAACAACTTGATGTCCTCATTCAGACCTTCTTCGAAGCATTTACACATTTCCGATTCAGTTTGGACCCATTCAGTTGCATACTAACTTAGTCGTACGAACTCTTTCTCGTATTCTGCTACAATCTTGTTACCTTGTTTGAGTTCCAGGAACTCCTTTCACTTCGAGTCCAAAAGCCGTTGGATAATGTATTTCTTCCTAAACTCTGCTTGTTAGAAATCCCAAGTAATATTTTCTTTTGGCACTACTGAGGATATGGTCTTCCACCAATTGTATGCAATGTCCTTCAAAAGGGACACAACACACTTCAAACATTCCTCGGGTGTGCATGACAAAACATCTAACACCCACGTAGTGTTCTTAAGCCAGAACTCGGCTCTTTCAACATTATGATCAACTTTTGCTCTAAACTCCTCAGCCCCATGCTTTCTAAGCTTATCTACCGAGGCTTTACCAATTCTTATCGGTGCCATACCTCGTGGCACATCCTCTTCAGGTTGGTTAGGGGGTGGGGGTGGTCTTGGTATATTGGGGTGATTTCTTAGATAATCCCCAAACCGTTCATCCATCATATCGAAGAAGGCAAGTCGGGCCTCTTCTCGACCTTCTGACATCAGCCTTCTACTACTACTAGATCAGATCATTGTACGGAAGCTGGAGCATGGCTCTCGACTCCCTCAGACTCATCTTGTGCTTGATTAAAAGACATTCACTATATTCAAAACAATTTAAACAATTAGGAGACGTCACACTATCAACATTCAAATAATGGCATGTATAGTGAACCTTAACATCCTCTACGGTAGTCCTAGAACCGACTAAACTGTATCTCTTATACCAATAAATGTAACACCCCTAACCCGTATCTAACATCGGGACAGGGCTTGAGGCATTATCGAAACTTTACACTTTCAGTATACTAACTCGGGTTACAAAATTTCATTTGAATTTAAAACTTTTCAAACATGAACATCTCATCCCTTGTATAGGCCTACAAGACCTATAACATATCAGAAGGCAATGCGAGACAAATACGAGCACGTTTGATTAGCCTTGGGCTCCTCAGAAAATTTTCCTTAACTAAAAGGGATACACGCCTGTGTAGGTGGATCGTGTGGACTCAAACACCCGTGTATCTTGGGGCACGCCCATGCCTTTCAACCGTGGGCAACACTGACTTATCAACACGGCCATGGAACACACTCGTGCTACCTACCCGTGGACGAAACTGTCATTTTAACACGGCCATGGCGCACGCCCGTGTGGCCTACCCATGTACAACTTTGAGCTAAAGTTTTAAGTGTAGGGGACACATGGCCATAGCACACACCCACGGGAGTGAACCGTGTGTCACATACAGCCTAGACACACGCTCGTGTGTCCAACCATGTGGACTTTATTAGGCTATTTTCCAAGCCTTTAGTCACCCCTTTATACTACTTGTGCCTAATGGTTACCAAGTTTGAGAAGAAGCATGATTATATACTTGTAAATAATCTTAATGAAAATAGTTGTATCGAAACCTCAAATCATTGGTTTCAACATAAATGGTTATTTTCTATTTAGTGTCATGGGTTCCCATATTACTTTAATCCATTTGAAATTGGCTCATTCATGTGATTCATTACCAATAGATAGCAACACATCCTTCGTAATAAAAACCATGCATAAAATCATAGGTCATAGCTTACTTAAATTAAGCCAATTTAATGGCCATATACAAAGAGGTAAACATATTTTTACATGCCTTTACTGGGCAAATCAAATGACACATATAAAAAAATACTAAAAAATACTATACATGCCATTGAACAACATAAACTGAGTCTTTATACCAAAGCTTGTTTAATTGATAGTGTGTTCACTCCCCAATTGTCTTCCAATCCTTATGAGTCCTTGAGCTCTATGAGATGGGGAAAAAGATAGGGGTAAGCATTTTCATGCTTAGTAATCTCGAATAACTAGAAAGTAAACTTACCGAGTAATTAGCAAACATCCATACTTTTTTCATGAAATCATCCATTATGAAATGATTTCCTATCACATGCACTCAATTAATGAGTTAGTCACATAATCATGTATTATGTAATTTAACTAGATGAGCTCATCATTCAACATTTCATTCATAAATGTATATCCCATTTTAATCTCGTTGAGTTTCTAGGAAACCTTGATGGAATACCCATTATTCGTCAATTCATACGAATGATTATTCCATCTATGCACTCCCGCAAACCTCCCATCATATGGCAGGATTACCAGTCCAGGCTAAATCCTCAATTATATGAACTCATAAGATGATGTCGGGATTACCAATCCAGGCTAAATCCCTTATAGCAACAAACACCCTTAATGAGCTCAGATCTAAATTACCAATCCAGGCTAAATTCAGACCCTAATCGGGTTACTCGTACGGACTAAATCCATCTTGCACACATATTCTTCGGGAGGCTTAATCATTCAAGGAACACCCGTCTGGGCTAGATTCCTTTTCAGACCTGAGATCTCGAATTACCCGTCCAGGCTAAATCCTTACTGCAACACATGCATGATCTCAGTTTACCTTTTCAGTGAGGGTTTATCCATCGAATTCCCTTTGTCACCCTCGACCGAGATATTTTTCACATGTTATCATCAATATGCATTTCTATGATATTTCATACCAATAACAAATACAATCATCAAGCATTCATAACTCATACAATTATGCATATTAAGGGTTTACTTTAAGTTATCCGAACTTACCTGGTACTCTTTTCGGAGTTGTGTTTTGGTTATTCCGAAACCTTGCGTTTACCACGATTGACCTCCGGAATTTGTTTCTCGGGGTCTATAACAGAAAAATTAATTTATTAATACCCCACATTATATATTTCAAGTTTAATACCTACCCCCGGTCCAAATGGCCGTTTTTCCCCTAACCTTTCACATCTTTACGATTTAGTCCCTAGGCTCGTATAATGAAACACATGCAATTTTTATCTTACCCAAGCATAACCGAACATTTTTCTCTCTTATGGCAACCCACATTTTTCATTATTTTCTTGATTTCCACCACACATTTACATCTTTTTAAAAATAGTCCCTATAAGGGTTTCTCATGAAAACCAATTTGCAAAAGATGTTTAACACACAATATAACTTTCATATTCTTCCATAATCCATCAAAATGCCAATAACTCATGCATGGGTAAATTTTTGAACTTGAATCCTAGCATGAAATATGGGTAGAAATGGAGAGAGCAAACTACCGAGATTTTAAAAATACAAAGAACATGAAAAATAGGGTTGGGAACACTTACTATTGAGCTTGAAAATTGAAGAAACCCTAGCTATGGTGTCCTCTGAATTTCAGCAGCTATGGGATGAAGATGAGCATATTTTTGCTCCATTTTTTTCCCTTTTTATTTCATTAAAATGCCTAATGACCAAAATGCCCTCATGCCCTTTCTTTAAAATTTCATCCATTCAAGCCCATTTTTGTCCAAAAATTTAGATTTTTGGAAAATTGATCTCCAAGACCTTCTAATTCATAATCTATAGCAATTTCATACAAATTGCTTCTAGAAACCAAGTTTTGCAATTTATTCAATTTAGTCCCTAATTTCCAATTGGACATCTTAGACTTTGAATTTCTTCATGAAACTTTAACACATGCCTATACTCATATTTTAGGCCTCATAATAACCATAAAATAAATATTTTGACGTCAGATTTGTGGTCCCGAAACCACTATTCTGACTAGGCCCTATTTCGGGATGTTATAAGGAGCATATCGTCAAAGATCTAAATTACTCTCTCAGGCTTACCATCAATCTATAGATGAATTACATTGTCAAGATGCAACTGTGTACTCAGATTATATTCCCGATCATCAGGACATATTCTTCGAATAACTACATATTTATTACTCCCTGAATGAACAAATGAGCTACTACTGGGTTTCGTACAACATTTTCTGCATAAGGTCTGGATAATTCATTGCACAAATTCTATCTCGGAGTAATAATAATAGAAATCAAAATCAAAATTCATCTCACGCTGTACTCGTTTAGTTTACCACTCACTATTACATTCCTGATGTTCTCAATCTCTCAAAGAAATCATTGCTTTAGCTTTTTAATTTAGCTAAATTAATACTTCCATCAAATAAGATTAATCATGAAACCAACACCCACAAAATGAACAAAGGCTTTCCATTCAAGCATCTGCAACTATATTTACTTCCCCAAAGGTTAATCGTTAACTATTCAAAATCTATCAATTGTTCAAAATGTTGTCTTAATTTTAGATTTTTCCATAAAATTAGATACTTTAAACTCTTGTAATCAAGAAGCATATGATGTTTTTCATCGAACAAATGATATCATCAACTCTCAACACAAACATAATAGTGGATGACTCTAAATCACCCATCGGACAATTTTTTTAATGAGATTTTAATCATCAGAAAGCATAAACTGTCACTTCAAATTCTTGTATTAAAACACATTCCAATCCGTTCAATAGTGCATTACTGAAAAAAATTCATGAATTCTTTACTCAATTCAAACAGAACCCAGAACCAGTGCTTCTGTTAATAACACCTTCAACTGTTTTCAACTTTATTAACATGCAACGGACAATTCAAACTTTCAAAAATGTGATAACTTTATCAATCAGAACAACTTTAACTCATAACAACATCATTCAATTAGAACAAATCTAAAAAGTATACCTCTATATCATACTTTCTAGAATATGAACTCTTCCTTCAAACTATCTGTCTATTCACCCATAACTGTACAAGATTTTATTTTCTTACCTAAGGATAAAGTTAAATGCATATAACTCAAATTACTTTTCAACTGACCAGCTCGCTCAGATAAAACAACTGAGTCGATCTCAGCTATCAAATAATAACATATCAAAATACTCTTTTCTTCGTGCTATTAAACAACTCAAACATACAATCTTTCATAATTCCCTAAACATGCTAATCAAAGATCTTTACAACTGTATTAGCTCAAGGAAATAAAATATCCTGATTGAACTCATTGACCTTAATCAAACTTACCTAAGAAAAGAAAACCATCATATAATTTGAGCTTGAGCTTCCACGATCTATACCTTTACCGATGTCGATTCCTTTCACGAAAATTAGAGAAATCCTGATACCAGAATTACCGCGTTCCTATGGTAGAACCAGAAATACACCCATAATAGGCATAGTTATCACAAGCCAAAGAACACACTTTAAAGATGAGCCATGATTGATAATTTATGAAATAAGGATGATAAGAAAACCGAGATAAAGAAATCCAAGATACGATACCATATTGGAAGTCCGAGAACATAACTCATGTGAAAATAATAAAGATCTTGATGATTCCTCAGAGAAAACCATAAGAAAAACAATGCTTACACACTTTGGAATAAATTGTAATAGAGATAATATATTTTCCATATATATATAACAAAACAACATCCAGTAGAAACAGAATAATAGCCTCACATAAATTTTCACCATCAACTTTTATTCCAAACATAATAGAATAGAACCCCAAAGAGAGAGAGATAAGATATGCTGATCATCAACCAACCAGACCAACAGTGCTTTCATATAAAATTATAATCAGCCAGTATTCTCAAACAATAAGAATTTCATCAGAAAATGAGTGATCACATATATCTCTGAGGATAAATGAATATATAAAATACCCAGGAGAGATCATCATAATCTATTCAGTTACAACTATCACACTCAGACATCTTTACGATTCAAATATCATTTCTCTGACTAATTTTTTCATCACTAATCCCGTATTATTCCATTCACTAATGAAAATTAGTCTAGAAGAAATTCCAACAAATACATACTTTAAACATCATACTTGAATGGGTCGATTAGCCAAGATTAACTTTTTCTTTAACCGTGACATTGCGAAATTCGGATGATCTTTAGAATAACCCGGCATCTTTTCCAAACTATATTCACTTGCCAAACTACTATCAACTCTGACCAGATTATTAATTATTCCACTACTAAACTCTTTAGTCTCTCACTTGTGAGCTCATTCAACATAAATCTCGTGAAATTTCATTATAAAATACCATATTGGTAAGGCGGTGAGGTCGTAAAGCCTCTAACTCGACTCTCATATGTACACACATGTGACTTAACATTCATCTTCATCATAATACCATCACAATTATACAATTTACTACAAGCAAATTAACATGCACATTTATATCACACGAATTTTCCAATTATCTTATTCAAACAAGTGCATTTATACATACATTCCATAAATTTTGAGTAAATTTTCTAATCGCATTCACTTAATCAAACAAGTCAAGCACATAACATCATATGAATGCCAAACAAACAAGGATGAGTTTATCGCAATATAAACTATCATTTCATTTCATAAAATCACCGTAATCCATCGAAACACATCATTCAACATGAACAATGACATTTTACCCATATTTCTCAATTCATGGTTATTTTATTTTGTACATCATCACATACATATCATGTGTAACACCCCTTACCCGTATCCGTCGCCGGAACAGGGTACGAGGTATTACTGAATCATAGTAGATACCATTAAATAAAACCAAGACAAAAATATGGCATACAATTAGATCATGAATCATTATAACATATGCCTTTAATAATATTAGCCAATTTCAAAGGCTTCGTACAAAATAATCGGTCAAATACTATACTTAATATTTTAAAACCTAGACATTATGACACGTAACAAAATAACTAAGTCTTCTATACATGCCATAATTCAAAATGTTTAGTTCAAATACCCAAAAATATTGATAGTGCAAGCAGATCTTCGATGATCCTTGACTCCTGTGCAAGCTGGACGACACTATAAGACAAAAGAGAGAAAAGAGGGTAAGCTTATAGCTTAGTAAGCAAGTATGTAAATAATGAATAAAGAATCTAATATGTTTACATCATAACTCAAGTGTATCTACTTTTAAATTCACCATTTACTCCACTTTGGTCATGCTATCTCTACTGCATCATACACACTAAATAAATCATAACTCGAGTTACAAAACTTTAAATTCAAATCCGTAAAATTTTCCTAAAACTAGACTTATATTAATTTTTACTAATATTTTTCTAGAATTTTTGGTCCATCCAATTAGTACATTTTATTAGTTAAAGTTTCCCCTGTTATACAGCTTGACTGATCTGACGTCTGTTCACTACGAGTTGAATTTCTCCCAGTACACAATTCAAATAGCCATGAAACATGTTTCATTTAAAACTATACTCAATAAGGAATCTATACATATAAACTATATTTCTTAATTAGGTTTGTACAATTTTTAATGATTTTTCAAAATTAGAACAGGGGATCACATAGTCATTCTAAGCAAGTCACACACAAATATAAATATCTCAAATTATAGAGTTCCTTTACTTGCTCTATTTCTCTTACATGAAAATAGACTCATTAAGATTTAAATGCATATCTCATTCAGCCTCTAATTAAATTCATACTATTTTTGGTGATTTTTCAAATTCACGCCACTGCAACTGTTCAAAACAGTATTATTGCTAATTCACTCTTTCACACTTTCTTTGTATTTACCTCATTTAGCCTACATATCACAATTCACTTTCACCACATTTCATACATCACAAGTGTAGGTTCATGATTACAATGTCACTATAAAATCATCCCGTTGAACAATTCGGATCAATCCTCGATACTTAGTGGTTTCAGCACACAGCTCCACCATCATATTTCATATAATTCGGCTCTCTTATACACATGGTGAACACTTAGTCCCACCCATGTGACCTAGCCAATTTATCTCGTAGCTCTCTTGTCTACATGGTGTCCGTCACTTGGAATCACACATGCGACCTAGCTACATTTGTCCTCTCCCGTAGCTCTCTTGTCTACATGGGATACATCCCGTATCACACATGTGACCTAGCTACTACATAGTATCTCGTAACTCTCTTATACACATGATGTGCACTCAGCACCATACATGTGACCTAGCTACATTTCATCTATATTATTCAATCTTTCCGAAAGTTCAACCGGGATTTCTCTCACTATTACTTATTTTCATCTTCCAATAGTCGATTTATGATTCAAAATCAACTAAAATATATAAAATAGGCTGAAATAGAAAAATGTAAATGAAGTTAATGTATTATTTACATACAAACTTACCTCGGTGAATATATGGAAATTTTGCAATTTAGTCCAAAACCTTTTCCTTCCCCCTTTCGAGGTCGATTCCATGCCTTTCTTGATCTATAACAACACATTTAGCTCATTTAACACTCATACTATTTATTTCAATCCAAAAATCACATTATGTAAAGATTACATTTTTGCCCCCTAACTTTGACAAAATTATGATTTTGCCCCTAGGCTCGGAAATTTAATTTCAGCCCTTATTCTTATGTTTTATGACATGCTGAACATTTTTCTCTTCTATAACAACATCAAATTCTCACTCTAACATGTACTTATGAGCATTAGGTATTTTTACCGATTATACCGTTTTGCTCGTTTTCGCTAAAAATCGCTTAGAAAAGATCGTTCTCCTAACCTCAAACATTCATATTCTACATCAAACATCAAAATACATGCATATCATTCATGGGAAAATTTTTAAACATAAACCCTAACTCAAAATAATGGTAGAAATAGGTAAACTGAGCTACGAGGATTTCAAAAATGTAAAGAACATTAAAAACGGGGCTTGAATGCACTTACTATTGAGCCTGAAAGCTTGAAACAAACCCTAGCTATGGAGAACATGCAAGTTTCGGCCAATTTAAATGAGGATGAACACATTTTTGTGTTATTTTTCCCATTTTATTTCAGTTTTTATGCAAATGACCAAAATGCCCTTACTACTAAACTTTCTAAAAATTTCATCCATGTCCAAATTTTTGTCCATATAAAGTATAATGGTCTAATTTCCATTTAAGGACCTCTAATTAAAACCCCCATTTCAATCAAGTACTTTATGAACTAGAACACACACATTTTTCACCTATTTCAATTTAGTCCTAAACGTCAAATTAAACACCCAATCGATAAAATTTCGGAATGAAATTTTCACACGATTATGCAATCATAATATAAACACTAAAAATTAATCAAAATAATATTTTTTTTAACCTCGAATTCGTGGTTTCAAAACCACTATTCCATTTCGACCCTAAATCGGGTTGTTACAACTCTCCCCCCTTTAGGGATTTTCGTCCCTGAAAATCTTACCGGTAAAAAGGTTTGGGTACTGTTTTCTCATGGCTTCCTCCAGTTCCCACGTAGCTTCTTCTACTCCATGTCTTTGCCATAACACTTTCACTAAAGCTATACTTTTCTTTCTCAACTGTTTTACTTCTCGAGCCAAAATCTTAATCGGTTCCTCATCATAGGTCAAGTCTGAACGAATCTCAATTTCTGTTGGAGAAATCACATGTGAAGGATCAGAACGATAATGTCGCAGTATAGATACATGAAACATGTTATGAATTCTTTCTAATTCTGCCGGTAATGCCAACCGATATGCCACTGGTCCAATCCTCTCAATAATCTCGTACGACCCAATAAAACGCGGACTCAACTTGCCTTTTCGGCCAAATCTCAGAATCTTTTTCCATGGTGACACCTTCAAGAACACTTTATCACCCACCTGAAATTCAATCTCTTTTCTTTTTAAATCTACATATGACTTTTGTCGATCTGAAGCAACTTTCAAGCAATCCCGAATTATTTTTACTTTCTCTTCGGTTTCTTTAACTAGATCAACTCCGTGAATCTGTTTCTCACTAAGGTCGGTCCAATATAAAGGAGTCCGACACTTGCGACCATACAAGGCTTCGTATGGTGCCATCTGTATACTCGACTGAAAGCTGTTATTGTAGGCAAATTCAACCAAAGGTAGATATTTCTCCCAACTACCTTCAAATTCTATGTAACAACCCAAACCCGGCCTGGAAGTTTGGCTCGAACTTGGCGTGTTACATTAAAGTATTTTTCGAAAACCATGTTTCCATTAAAAACCCTTCTTAATAATTAAAAACTTATACCCTTTTTAAACCTTGTTAGAAAACCTCAGCTGAATAACATGCTTAACAACTTTGTAAAAATCTTGGTAGTTGTGGAAACTTACTTTAAAAATAATTGCGGTTACGTGATGTTTTGAATAACAGTAGTTGCTTTGGAAAATCGTGTTCTAATACTAGCAATTATAAGAACAATAAATAAAATTCCAAATTTGAAATCCAGAAAATTACAACGGCTTTACTACAACCCACATAAATTAATTTAAAGGTAACAATCAAAACTGTAACATAAACAGTGTGTTTGGCTTCCTCCAAGCCCCTAGCAACCCCGATCCATCTAAGGCTGGAAATTACCTGAAAGGTTAATAAACGGGGTGAGTTTACGAAAACTCAGTGTGAAATCCCCTACTATAAAAAGGAACAGTCAGTCATCTAAAAGAATTAAAAGGTTGGCCCCACCCTTACTTACAATTTCAGTACCAATCGGATCTTAGACCATCACAACAGACAGTACCAGATGGACCTTAGCCCATTACAGAATAAGAAACATTATTAGAATTGGAACCAAAATGAGAATCAGAATCAGAATCAGTAATAGAATTAGAATCAGAATCAGAATTACGTGACAGAATCAGAATCAGAATGTGAATGCAATCCCAACCCAATCCAGCCGTATACACCCCCGTACCAACCTTACACCATAGGGGGAGACAATTCGACCCACCCATCCGCTACACACCACAGAATTTGCAGCATGGCTGCCAGAATAGATATCGTGACAGAGTCACCAGACACAGATATTGTGGCAGAGCCACCAGAATCAGATAATGTGGCAAACCCACCTAACAGAATACGTGGCACAAAGCCATAGATAACTATAATAACTTCGGCACATAGCCATCAGTGACGGTAATATAACTGGCGCACAGCCTTCGGTAAATATGATCGACACAGAGTCATCAACAAATATGTTAGACACATAGCTACAGGTAAATACGTTTGGCACGAAGCCATAGTCAAGACGGCACAAAGCCATATTTGGGTTGGCATAGAGCCATTAATAATGGGTCTATAATCGGCACGAAGCCCACAACAACGGCACACAGCCTTCGGTAGCGTGATCGGGACTTAGCCATCGATCGGTCAACAGATATTGTGACAGAGTCACCAAATACAGATATTGTGGCAGAGCCACCAGAACAGATATTTGTGGCATAGCCACCAGAACGCTTCCTCCGTACAAAATCCCAACCCATGCAACATGTCATGTATGCAGAATGTCATGCCCATATTTGAATCAAACAATCACAGTCAAGTCATTCATATCACCAACATATATTCACAATCAAATCCGTCAAACACACAGTCCAAGTCAGTCACTTGCCCACAAGGGCAAAACAGTCATTTAACACCCTAGGGGCAAAATGGTAATTTTACCCCATAAGGGTATCTCGGTAATTCTACCATACAGGGGTATTTCGGTATTTCTACCCTACAAGGGTATTTCGATAATTCTACCCTACAGGGGTATTTTGGTAATTCTATCCTATAAGGGTATTTCAGTAATTCTACCCTATAGAGGTATTTCGAAAATTCTACCCTACAGGGGTATTTCAGTAATTTCACAATCAAGGGTAAAATGGTAATTCTATAAATCGAGGGTAAAACGATAATTTTGTAAACTGAGGGTAAACCAGTAATTCTATAAATCAAGGGTAAAACGGTAATTTTACAAATCGAGGGTAAAACGGTAATTCTGTAAATCGAGGGAAAATAGTAATTCTGTAAACTGAGGGTAAAACGGTAATTCTGTAAATCGAGGGTAAAATAGTAATTCTGTAAACTGAGGGTAAAACAGTAATTTTGTAAATCAAGGGTAAAACGGTAATTTTACAAATCAAGGGTAAAATGATAATTCTATAAATCGAGGGTAAAATAGTAATTTTGTAAACTGAGGGTAAAACGATAATTTTGTAAATCGAGGGTAAAATGGTAATTCTATAAACTGAGGGTAAAACGGTAATTCTGTAAATCGAGGGTAAAACGGAAATTCTATAAATCGGGAGTACTTTGGTAATTTTACAAGTTAAGGGCATTTTAGTAATTAGTAAACTAAAGTATTCTAAACATGGATAACAATACGAATGGGCCTAAAGCCTATTCTCGACCCAAATGGGCCCACACGCTCGTGTGGCCCTTTTAGCCCAAACCTAGCCACAGATATGCGATTCACCTAGCCTAGTCCAATATTTACTACACAATCAAACAACTTATCCAATTGGGCCCGTAGGCCCATTGGGCCCACATGGCCCCTTTCGGCCCATCGCGGCCCGAAGTAGCCATCCAACAACAAGAGTAGTGATAAATACACACCTGATTGGAGACTGGAGTTAATCCACGCTCCGAGCACTCTTAGCCGACGCCCAACCCAAACGAGCACGCCATAAAGCGAAAGGGATCAGCGAAGAAAGGTACATTTACTCTCCTCATGGTTCTCTCTATTTAAAGCCAGCTTCCCATCCACTCTTATGTTAGCTTCCCGATGTGGGATCCCTCCAACATCAGAGTTTAAATTCAACACCAACTATTGCCGCCCCCTGTTAGCAAAATAAATGCT
This sequence comes from Gossypium hirsutum, assembly GCF_007990345.1. Lineage (NCBI taxonomy): Eukaryota > Viridiplantae > Streptophyta > Magnoliopsida > Malvales > Malvaceae > Gossypium > Gossypium hirsutum. Next base: position 85,845,392 of record NC_053434.1, on the reverse strand, counting down.
CTTTGCTTGCTATGGGATTCGAACCCATGCCTCCCCTCAAATGCTCCACACGCCACTTGCCACTAAACCATAAGGTTTTTTGTGTCACAATTTCTCCAACAATATTCTTAAGGCCTACCTACTACACCCAGGGTTTGATTCACCTTAAACCAATTTTTTTTGCTAGAGTCCAGGTTTAAACCCAGGACTTCTCCAACACTTCCCAACACACTTAACCACTAAAACAAGCCTTCATTAACGAAATTTGCATGCACAATAGAATATTATAAGCTGCCTTCAACCGCTCCCATGCTCAAGGCCCAAAACTTCTAGGGCCAAATTCAGGGTGTTACAACTCTACCTCCCTTAAAGAAATTTCGTCCTCGAAATTTCCATCTAACAGGGTAGTCGTGTAACATCTACCCCACTACGCTACCGCTGCGCACTCTGATCCTACTATCACTATCACACTTCAACTAGAACTTGAAACATCTCATACATACAACACTTATTCACTGAAGTAGTCACATATTTATCACACATATATACAATTTCTATATCCAAACATCACATCCACATAAAATAAACACCAAATTTAAATTCAGACCAATATCTACGGAATCCATAGTATTTCAATTTCTAAATAGACAAAATTATTCAGAAGACTTACTGATTCGGCGCCGGAGACTCGGTGTGCCACACTTTTTAAGAGAAATACTTCAAACAGACCACGTGGTTCAAAATAATTTTCTAAAATTCAACCTTTGAAAACCCAATCCACAGCCGAGTTGTTGTAACCCAGGCTCTGATACCGCTAAATGTAACACCCCAAACCTGACCTGGAAGTTTGGCTCGAACTTGGCGTGTCACATTGAAGTGTTTTTCAAAAACCATGTTTCCATTAAAAACCCTTCTTAATAATTAAAAACTTATACCCTTTTTAAACCTTGTTAGAAAACCTCAGCTGAATAACATTCTTAACAACTTTGTAAAAATCTTGGTAGTTACGGAAACTTACTTTAAAAACAATTGCGGTTACGTGATGTTTTGAATAACAGTAGTTGCTTTGGAAAATCATGTTCTAATACTAGCAATTATAAGAACAATAAATAAAATTCCAAATTTGAAATTCAAAAAATTACAACGGCTTTACTACAACCCATATAAATTAATTTAAAGGTAATAATCAAAACTGTAACATAAACAATATGTGTGGCTTCCTCCGAGCCCCTAGCAACCCCGATCCATCTAAGGCTGGAAATTACCTGAAAGGTTAATAAACGGGGTGAGTTTACGAAAACTCAGTGTGAAATCCCTACTATAAAAAGGAACAGTCAGTCATCTAAAAGAATTAAAAGTCTGGCCCCAGCCTTACTTACAATTTCAGTACCAATCGGGTCTTAGCCCATCACAACAGACAGTACCAGATGGACCTTAGCCCATTACAGAATAAGAAACATTAACAGAATTGGAACCAAAATGAGAATCAGAATCAGTAACAGAATCAGAATCAGAATCAGAATTACGTGACAGAATCAGAATCAGAATGTGAATGCAATCCCAACCCAATCCAGCCGTATACACCCCCGTACCAACCTTACACCATGTAGGGAGACAACTCGACCCACCCATCCGCTACACACCATAGAATTTGTAGCATGGCTGCCAGAACAGATATCGTGATAGAGTCACAGGATACAGATATTGTGGCAGAGCCACCAGAATCAGATAATGTGGCAAACCCACCTAACAGAATACGTGGCACAAAGCCATAGATAACTGTAATAACTTCGGCACATAGCCATCAGTGACGGTAATATAACTGGCGTACAGCCTTCGGTAAATATGATCGACACAGAGTCGTCAACAAATATGTAAGGCACATAGCTACAGGTAAATACGTTTGGCACGAAGCCATAGTCAAGATGGCACAAAGCCATATTTAGGTTGGCACAGAGCCATTAATAACGGGTCTATAATCGGCACGAAGCCCACAACAACGGCACACAGCCTTCGGTAGCGTGATCGGCACTTAGACATAGATCGGTCAATAGATATTGTGACAGAGTCACCAAATACAGATATTGTGGCAGAGCCACCAGAACAGATATTTGTGGCATAGCCACTAGAACGCTTCCTCCGTACAAAATCCCAACCCGTGCAACATGTCATGTATGCAGAATGTCATGCCCATATTTGAATCAAAAAATCACTGTCAAGTCATTCATATCACCAACATATATTCACAATCAAATCCGTCAAACACACAGTCCAAGTCAGTCACTTGCCCACAAGGGCAAAACAGTCATTTAACACCCTAGGGGCAAAATGGTAATTTTACCCCACAAGGGTATCTCGGTAATTCTACCCTACAGGGGTATTTCGGTATTTCTATCCTACAAGGGTATTTCGATAATTCTACCCTATAAGGGTATTTTGGTAATTCTATCCTATAAGGGTATTTTAGTAATTCTACCCTATAGGGGTATTTCGAAAATTCTACCCTACAGGGGCATTTCAGTAATTTCACAATCAAGGGTAAAACGGTAATTCTATAAATCGAGGGTAAAACGATAATTTTGTAAACTGAGGGTAAACTAGTAATTCTGTAAATCAAGGGTAAAACGGTAATTTTACAAATCGAGGGTAAAACGGTAATTCTGTAAATCGAGGGTAAAACAGTAATTCTATAAACTGAGGGTAAAATGGTAATTCTCTAAATCGAGGGTGAAATAGTAATTTTGTAACCTAATGGTAAAACGGTAATTCTATAAATCGAGGGTAAAATGGTAATTTTAAAAATCGAGGGTAAAATGGTAATTCTATAAATCGAGGGTAAAATAGTAATTTTGTAAACTGAGGGTAAAACGGTAATTCTGTAAATCGAGGGTAAAACTGTAATTTTGTAAACCGAGGGTAAAATGGTAATTCTGTAAATCGAGGGTAAAATAGTAATTCTGTAAACTGAGGGTAAAATGGTAATTCTGTAAATCGAGGGTAAAACAGTAATTTTACAAATCAAGGGTAAAATCTATAAATCGAGGGTAAAATAGTAATTCTGTAAACTGAGGGTAAAACGGTAATTCTGTAAATCGAGGGTAAAACGGTAATTCTATAAACTGAAGGTAAAACGGTAATTCTGTAAATCGAGGGTAAAACGAAAATTCTGTAAATCGGGAGTACTTTGGTAATTGTACAAGTCGAGGGCATTTCAGTAATTGGTAAACTAAAGTATTCTAAACATGGATAACAATACGAATGGGCCTAAAGCCTATTCTCGGCCCAAATGGGCCCACACGTTCGTGTGGCCCTTTTAGCCCAAACCTAGCCACAGATATGCGTTTCACCTAGCCTAGTCCAATATTTACTACACAATCAAACAACTTATCCAATTGGGCCCGTAGGCCCATTGGGCCCACATGGCCCCTTTCGGCCCATCGCGGCCCGAAGTAGCCATCCAACAACAAGAGTAGTGATAAATACACACCTGATTGAAGACTGAAGTTAATCCACGCTCCGAGCACTCATAGTCGACGCCCAACCCAAACGAGCACGTCATAAAGTGAAAGGGATCAGCCAAGAAAGGTACCTTTACTCTCCTTATGGTTCTCTCTATTTAAAGCCAGCTTCCCATCCACTCTTATGTTAGCTTCCCGATGTGGGATCCCTCCAACATCAGAGTTTAAATTCAACACCAACTCTTGCCGCCCCCTGTTAGCAAAATAAATGCTCTTTGCTTGCTATGGGATTCGAACCCATGCCTCCCCTCAAATGCTCCACACGCCACTTGCCACTAAGCCATAAGGTTTTTTGTGTCACAATTTCTCCAACAATATTCTTAAGGCCTACCTACTACACCCAGGTTTTGATTCACCTTAAACCAATTTTTTTTGCTAGAGTCCAGGTTTAAACCCAGGACTTCTCCAACACTTCTCAACACACTTAACCACTAAAACAAGCCTTCATTAACGAAATTTACATGCACAACAGAATATTATAAGCTGCCTTCAACCGCTCCCATGCTCAAGGCCCAAAACTTCTAGGCCCAAATTCTGGGTGTTACATTCTAAAACACAGCATCTAAGCATATCTTCGAGTACTTGGATTACTCTTTCCGACTGACCATCTGTTTTTCGATGAAACGCGGTACTAAAGTTCAATTTTGTGCCAAAAGCTTCTTGTAACTTTTTCCAGAATCTCAAGGTAAACCTCGGATCTCTATCTGATATTATAGACATAGGTACCCCGTGCAACCTCACAATTTCAGCAATATATAATTTAGTTAATTTATCAAGTGAGTAATCGGTACGTACTGGTATAAAGTGAGCTGACTTTCTTAACCTATCAACTACTACCCAGATAGCATCCTTCTTTCTAGGAGTCAGTGGCAAACCGGTTACAAAATCCATGGTAATCCTATCCCATTTCCACTCAGGCACCATTACTGGTTGGATTAATCCTGAAGGCACTTGATGCTCAGCTTTTACTTGTTGACAGGTCAAACACTTAGTTACAAATTCAGAAATGCCCCTTTTCATGGCTGGCCACCAATATAACTTCTTTAAATCATTATACATTTTTGTGCTACCAGGGTGAACTGACAAACAACCACTATACGCCTCATGTAATATTTTGTGAATCAATTCATCATTTTTAGGTACACATATCCTGTCTCGAAACATCAAACAGTCATCTGGTCCAACTCAAAAATCTGAGTCGTAACCTGATTCGCACTGAGTTCTCTTGGTTCGCAACTCACTATCGTTCTTTTGAGCATCACAAATCAGCTGGAGAAATAACGGTTTAGCCCTCATCTCTGCTAAGATTGAACCATCTTCAGACAATGCTATCCCCGTATTCATGGCTTTCAAAGTAAAAAGAGATTTCATGCTCAAGGCGTCAACAACTACATTTGCTTTTCCCGGATGATAATCAATCACTAGCTCATAATCCTTCAATAATTCAAGCCATCTCCGTTGTCGCAAATTCAAATCCTTTTGATTCATCAAATACTTCAAACTTTTGTGATCAGTAAAACTTCAGCATTTTTCACCATACAAATAATGTCGCCAGATCTTCAAGGCAAAGACAATAGCGGCCAATTCCAAATCATGTGTAGGATAGTTCTTCTCATGCGGCTTTAACTGTCTCGAGGCATAAGCTACCACTTTACCCTCTTGCATCAATAAACATCCAAGGCCTGTCAATGATGCACCACTATAAATTACGAACTCCTTCCCTGGCTCGGGCTGTACTAAAATTGGTGCTTCAGTCAATCGTGCTTTCAACTTTTCAAAACTCTGTTGACATTTATCAGTCCATTCAAACTTAACATTCTTTTGCAGCAATTTAGTCATAGGAGAGGCAATCATCGAAAATCCCTCGAAAAAATGTCTATAATACCCGGCTAAGCCTAAAAAGCTTCTAACCTCGGATACATTCTTTGGCGATTTCCAGTCAACGATCGCGAAAATTTTACTCGAATCCACCCGAATACCATCACCTGAGACTATATGCCCCAAGAATCTGACTTCACGAAGCCATAAATCACTTTTACTAAACTTAGTAAAAAGTTTCTTTTCTCTCAAGATCTGCAATATGGTTCTCAAGTGTTCGGCATGCTCAGACTTGTCCCGAGAATAAATTAGAATGTCATCTATGAACACTACTACAAACTTATCCAAATATGGCCGAAAGATTCGATTCATCAAGTCCATAAATATAGCTGGACCATTTGTTAAGCCAAAAGGCATCACAAGAAACTCATAATGTCCATACCTTGTCCTAAAGGCAGTTGTCGGCACATCCGACTCCTTAACTCTCAACTGGTAGTAATCGGACCTCAAATCGATCTTTGAAAACACTATGGCCCCCTTGTCTATTAACTCTTGCAACTGAGCCTTCAATTCTTTTAATTCAATCGGAGCCATTCTATATGGAGTAATCGAGATGGGTACAGTCCCCAGCAACAAATCAATGGCAAACTCTATCTCTCTGTCTAGAGGCAACCTTGGCAATTCCTCTGGGAATACATCTGGAAATTCATAGACTATCAGCACTGATTCAAGCTTCAATTCAGACATCTCAGTATTCATTACATAGGCAAGATAAGCTTCACACCCTTTCCTCATGTATTTCTGAGCAGACATGCACGAAATCACCATAGGCAATTTATTTGATTCATCTATTTCTACCCACAGAATTTCACCATTTTCACATTTCAACTCTAGTGTTTTCTGTTTACAATTTACCTTGGCATCATACAATGTCAACCAGTCCATTCCCAAGATAACGTCAAACTCATCAAATGGTAATAGCATCAGATTAGCCGGAAAACAGTGACCTTGAATCATTAATGGGCAATTCTTGCAAACCTTATCAACTAGCACATATTGGCCTAAGGGGTTTGACACTTTAATCTTAAACTCAGTATATTCAACAGGCAACTTCTTATTAGATATTAAATTCACACAAATATAGGAATGAGTAGACCTGGGATCAATCAATGCAATAATAATAGTATCATAGAGAGAAAATGTACCAGTAATGACATTGGGAGATGATGCATCCTCTCGGGCACATATGGCATAAGCTCTAGCAGGCGCTCTAGCTTCTGATCTCACCGCTGAATCTTTCATTACAGTTTTACTGCTAGCTCCACTTCCAGTATTTCTCGGTGGTCTACCTCTGCTAGCGGTAGTACTCTATCTAGCACTCTGAAATTTTTCTTCTTTACCTTTCTCCGGACAGTCTCTGATAAAATGCTCGCGAGAACCGCACTTAAAACAAGCTCGCTCGTTTCCCCAACACTCACCATAATGTTGCCTACCACATTGCTGAATTCGGGCTTTCTAGGCTGCACATTACCCACACTTGCCACTGAAGTAGCTTGAGCTTTAGACCCCGAATATGCCCTGCCACGATGTCTGTGTGAATCCCCAGCTGAAACTGTCATTCGAGGGTTTGTCTCTTTAGACCTCTTTGATTGATATTGAAATGACTTGCTTATCGGCCTCTTTCTGGCATCTCGAGCCCCAATAGCAGCTTTTCTTCTTTCTTTGTTTAATTGTTCAGCTTTAAGAGCTCGGTCAACCAATACTACAAATTCTTTCAGCTCCAAAATTACCACAAGCACTTTAATGTCCTCATTTAGCCCATCCTCAAATCTCTTGCACATAATAGCTTCGGTGGACACATATTCCTGGGCATACTTGCTGAGTCTTACAAATTCGTGTTCATACTCTACCACAGACATCTTGCCCTACTTCAATTCAAGGAACTCCTTCCGTTTTTTATCAATAAATCGTTGACTTATGTATTTCTTTCTGAATTCTTCCTGAAAGAAATCCCAAGTAACCTTTTCTTTTGGCATCACTGCTACCAAAGTCTTCCACCAATGGTTGGCCGATTCTCTCAAAAGTGATGCAGCACACTTTAAGCACTCCTCGGGTGTACATGAAAGCTCATCAAATACACGGATAGAATTTTCAAGCCAGAACTCCGCCTTCTCGGGATCATCATCAATCTTTGCTCTAAACTCTTCGGCCCTTTATTTTCGAATCTTGTCAACCGGAGATTTGTTCATTCTTAACAAATCTATGCCTTGAGCAGCTATAAGAACCGTCTGAGGTATGGGAGGGGGTGGAGGAGGTTGAGCATTTGGGTTTACTCAAATAAACTCAGTATACCAATTGTTCATCATTTGGAGAAAGGCATCCCGAGCCTCATCTCCCTGTCTCAATGTCTCAGGTCTACTTTCTATAGGCGCGGTCCCTTGTGCGGGAGCCGGCGCATTACTAGCAGCATCATCAGCAGCAGTTCCGTCAGGATCCATTACTATTTTAAAACAAAGCACAGTTTAGAATAATCAGGAGTCACCACACTATCATAGTATATTTATGGCATGTATAGCTAGACTTTTACACACACTTTATTAGTTTGAGAACTGACTAAACCATAGCTCTGATACCACTAAATGTAACACCCCTTACCTGTATCCGTCGCCGGAACAGGGTACGAGGTATTACCGAATCATAGTACATACCATTAAATAAAACCAAGAGAAAAATATGGCATACAATTAGATCTTGAATCATTATAACATATGCCTTTAATAATATTAGCCAATTTCAAAGGTTTCGTACAAAATAATCGGTCAAATACTATACTTAATATTTTAAAACCTAGACAATTATGACACGTAACAAAATAACTAAGTCTACTATACATGCCATAATTCAAAATGTTTAGTTCAAATAACCAAAAATATTGATAGTGCAGGCAAATCTTCGACGATCCTTGACTCCTGTGCAAGCTGGACGACACTATAAGACAAAAGAGAGAAAAGAGGGTAAGCTTATAGCTTAGTAAGCAAGTATGTAAATAATGAATAAAGAATCTAATATGTTTACACCATAACTCTGTGTATCTACTTTTAATTTCACCATTTACTCCACTTTGGTCAAGTTGTCTCTACTGCATCATACTCACTAAATAAATCATAACTCGAGTTAAAAAACTCGAAATTCAAATCCGTAAAATTTTCCTGAAACTATACTCATATTAATTTTTACTAATTTTTTTCTAGAATTTTTGGTCCATCCAATTAGTACAGTTTATTAGTTAAAGTTTCCCCTCTTATACAGCTCGACTGATCTGACCTCTGTTCACTTCGAATTGAATTTCTCCCTGTACACAATTCAAATAGCCATGAAATCTATTTCATTTAAAACTATACTAAATTAGGAATCTAGATATATAAATTATATTTCTTAATTAGTTTTGTACAATTTTTAATGATTTTTCAAAGTTAGAACAGGGGATCACATAGTCATTCTGAGCAATTCACACACAAATATAAATATCTCAAATTATAGAGTTCTTTTACTTGCTCTGTTTCCCTTACATGAAAATAGACTCATTAAGATTTAAATGCATATCTCATTCAGCGTCTAATTAAATTCCTACTATTTTTGGTGATTTTTTAAATTCATGTCACTGCAACTGTCCAAAACAGTATTATTGCTAATTCACTCTTTCACATTTTCTTTGTATTTACCTCATTTAGCCCAACATATCACAATTCACTTTCGCCACATTTCATACATCACAAGTGTAGGTTCATGATTACAATGTCACTATAAAATCATCCCGTTCAACAATTCGGATCAATCCTCGATACTTAGTGGTTTCAGCACACAGCTCCACCATTATATTTCATATAATTCGGCTCTCTTGTACACATGGTGAACACTTAGTACCACCCATGTGACCTAGCCAATTTATCTCGTATCTTTCTTGTCTACATGGTGTCCTTCACTTGGAATCACACATGCGACCTAGCTACATTTATCCTCTCCCGTAGCTCTCTTGTCTACATGGGATACATCCTATATCACACATGCGACCTAGCTACTACATAGTATCTCGTAGCTCTCTTGTACACATGATGTGCACTCAGCACCATACATGTGACCTAGCTACATTTCATCTATATTATTCAATCTTTCCGAAAGTTCAACCGGGATTTCTCTCACTATTACTTATTTCCATTCTTCCAATGGTCGATTTATGATTCAAAATCAACTAAAATATATAAAATAGGCTGAAATAAAAAAATGTAAATGAAGTTAATGTATTATTTACATATAAATTACCTTGGTGAAAATATGGAAATTTTGCAATTTAGTCTAAAACCTTTTCCTTCCCCCGTTCGAGGTCGATTCCATGCCTTTCTTGATCTATAACAACACATTTAGCTCATTTAACACTCATACTATTTATTTCAATCCAAAAATCACATTATGTAAAAATTACATTTTTGCCCCCTAACTTTTACAAAATTATGATTTTGCCCCTAGGCTCGGAAATTTAATTTCAGCCCTTATTCTTATGTTTTATGACATGCTGAACATTTTTCTCTTCTATAACAACATCAAATTCTCACTCTAACATGTACTTATGAGCATTAGGTATTTTTACCGATTATACCGTTTTGCTCGTTTTCGCTAAAAATCGCTTAGAAAAGATCGTTCTCCTAACCTCAAACATTCATATTCTACCATCAAACATCAAAATACATGCATATCATTCATGGGAAAATTTTTAAACATAAACCCTAACTCGAAATAATGGTAGAAATAGGTAAACCGAGCTACGAGGATTTCAAAAATGTAAAGAACATTAAAAACGGGGCTTGAATGCACTTACTATTGACCTTGAAAGCTTGAAACAAACCCTAGCTATGGAGAACATGCAAGTTTCGGCCAAGTTAAATGAGGATGAACACATTTTTGTGTTATTTTTCCCATTTTATTTCATTTATTATGCAAATGACCAAAATGCCCTTACTACTAAACTTTCTAAAAATTCCATCCATGTCCAAATTTTTGTCCATATAAAGTATAATGGTCTAATTTCCATTTAAGGACCTCTAATTAAAACCCCCATTTCAATCAAGTACTTTATGAACTAGAACGCACACATTTTTCACCTATTTCAATTTAGTCCTAAACGTCAAATTAAACACCCAATCGATAAAATTTCACAACGAACTTTTCACACGATTATGCAATCATAATATAAACACTAAAAATTAATCAGAATAATAATTTTTTTAACCTCAGATTTGTGGTTTCGAAACCACTGTTTCGTTTCGGCCCTAAATCGGGTTGTTATATCATGAACTCTTATTCATTCCTTTCCAAGTTTCAACTCATCACAAACGCATTTTCAAATATCTTAGTATCACTTTCAGCGTTTTCAAAAGTAGCTCAGTTAGAAAGCATCTCTATCTGAACAAAACAATTTCATCAGAGTCGGGAGATATCACACCATCATAGGTTATATATGGCATGTATAGCTAGACTCTCACACATGATAGGTTAGTCTGAGAATCGACTAAATCATAGCTCATATAACACTAAATGTAACACCCCTTACCTGTATTCGATGCCAAAATAGGGTACGAGGCATTATTGGACTTAAACACAAGCAAACATACAATTCCAAGTCATAAATTTGTGTCCAAATTAAAACCATTTGCATTTAATCAAAAAGTCCCTAATACGAGCCTACGAGCCTAAAAAATGCTTTGGAAATGGCTCGGGACTAAACTGAGAACTTTAGAAAATTTTACAACACTTAAAAATTTTGGCCTAAACAGGGGTCACACGCTCGTGTGGCTTGGGACACGCCCGTGTGGGCAAGCCGTGTGGTCACACACACCTGTGTCCCTAATCTGTGTAGCTCTCTGTTTATTACCTAAGAATAAATTGAAGTCACATAGCCAAGACATACGCCTGTGTCCCGAGGCCGTGTGCGTCACACGGCTGAGACAGACGGCTGTGTCTCATACCTGTGTGCTCGATACTGAGCATTCTGTTTTGCAACAATTTAGGTGCAGGGGACACACGGCCAGATCACACGCCCATAGGGCTAACCGTGTGTCACACACGGCCTAGACACATGCCCTTGTGTCTACTCATGTGGACAAGAACAAGGCAATTTACCAAGCCATTTTGCCAACCTCTCTTGCACACATTGACACAACATCTCATGACACAAATTCAAGCATGTAAGAGCAACCAAACCATGCACAATTATGACCATCATATACCAGTACCGTATCAACATCTATCATACACACAACATTTATCATGGCATAAATCATTCATGTCAATTACCTTCATTAGGCTTTATTTAACTACTTTTAGTTACCTTATTGTACACACAAATTTATCATCTCATCAATAGACCACATTACCAAACATTTCACATTCATGCCTTAAATCACATTTCCAAACAATTCACATTCACCAGGCATACCATGATCATATCACCAAAGACATTGACATATATATATGAATGTACTTAGGCTTACAACCATGTTAGCCAATTATGCCAATTTACATGGCCAAATACCAAAACAAGCCTTTGACCCTTACAAGCCAATACATTGGCTAAAGTCATAATGACACATATGGCCAAAAGACCATGTCCGTATACATGCCATAAACTCAAAGTACTTGAATTCATCAATACCCAAAATGATTACTTGATAGTGTGATAGGATCCTCGGTGATCTCCAACTCGAGCTAGCTTCACGGCACTATAAAACATGCAATTTATATAGCTTAATAAGTTAGTATGAACATAATAAGCAGCTCTTACCTATCATTTACCAAATCCAATGATATAAACACAAGATAATATAAATTGCATTAGAACTTACAGTTATAACTTATTCAGTCACATTGTTTGTTCTATCAATTTGCAAGCATAATTTAACATGTCTTGATGTTGCTTAATAATCGAAATCTCTCCATTATAATCGTTTACCACAATCAACCAATAATTTCAAACCTCATAATAAACATGCACATTAATTATGAGTGTTCACTTTTCAAGCATATATTCTAACATCTTTTGAAACGCCCCTTACTCGTATCCAACATCGGGACAGGGTTTAAGGAATTACCAGACTTAAGGAATTACCAGACTTAAACATAAACAAACATACAAAACCAAGCCATAAAATTTCATCCAAATCTAAAAATTTTCAATCACATGCAAATTGTCCCTTAAAAGGGCTTACGAGGCCCAAAACATACGTTGGGAGTGGTTCGAGACTAAACCAAAAACTTTTGGAACTTTTACTACACTTAGAAAATTTTCATACTTTGGAGAGTCATACACTCGTGTGGGTAGCCCTTGTGGTAACACACGCCCGTATGGCTTGGGACACGCCCGTGTCCTCAGCCTGTGTAACTCTTTGACTATGACATCATTAGCAAAATAAGGTCACATGGCCACAACACATGCCCATGTGCTTAAGGTCGTGTCGCAAATTAAATTCTCAAATTTAAGTGCAGACTTCACACGGCCTGGGTACACGCCCATGCCCTAAGGTTGTGTCCTCCACACGGCCGAGTCTCTACTGTGTGTTTACTACTAGACATTTTTTTTGCATTAATTAGGGTACAAGGGACACACGGCCGGATCACACACCTACGGGGCAGACACATGGTCTAGATACATGCACGTGTGTCTAACCGTGTGGACAATTTCTAGCTATTTTCCAAGCCATTTGCCACCCTTGAACACTTACCTACCTACACTATCTTCATGGCATGCAACATGGCACCTTTAGTTACTCAAGCATTCACATACATGGGTAATTTATAGCTTGGTAGTGTCAACATATCACATGCTTAAACCATTAGGTTTTCATATGGCATTCCACACCAATATCATATCTATTCATCATTATACCATATTTATTGCCATAGTCATTAATCATATTTCATATATTAAATATACATGCCATCCATCACACTCATTAACATAATCAACCATTAGCAACCACATCAAGCATAACATATTTGTATTCATGAACAAATGATTCGGGTTACAACCCAAATAATCAATATAAGCCACCTCTCATGTAACAACCCCTAGTCGGAACAGTGGTTTCGGGACCAAAAATCTGACATTAAAATATTTATTTTATGATTATTATGAGGTCTAGAATATGATTATATGCATGTGTTAAAGTTTCATGAAGAAATTTTATGAGTAAGGTGTCCAATTGGAAATTAAGGACTAAATTGAATAAAGTGCAAAACTTGGATTCTAGAAGCAATTTGTATGAATTGCTTTAGATTATTAATTAGAAGTACTTAAATATCAATTCTCCCAATTTCTAAGTTTTTGGACAAAAATGGGCATGTATTGATAAAATTTGAAAGAAAGGGCTTAAGGGCATTTTGGTCATTTGGCTAATTAATGAAATAAAATGGGCAAATAAGCCAAAACTCAACTCATCTTCTCCAACTTGCTGCTGAAATTTGAGATCTACCATAGCTTGGGTTTTTTCACTTTTCAAGCTCAATAGTAAGTGCTCTCAAGCCCCGTTTTTAATGTTCTTCGTATTTTTGAAATCCCGGTGACTTACTCTCTCTATTTCTACCCATATTTTTGGTTAGGGTTTATGTATGTAAAGTAAACCATGTGTGACATGTTTATTTTTTGATGATTTATGGAGGAATATGAATGTTGGATGTGTGATAAACATTTTTTTCTAGATGATTTTCATGAAAACCCCTAAAAGGACCTTTTTACAAAAGGTGTAAAATATGTGATAGAAATGTGAAATAATGGAACAATATGAGCTGCCATAAGAGGAAATAACATTTGGCTAGGCTTGGTTAATGTATAAAATTCATGCATTTCATCATACGAGCCTAGGGACTAAATCGTAAATAATGTGAAAGGTTAGGGGCAAAACAATCATTTTGTCTAGGGTGAAATTTAGACTCGAAAAGAATAATGGGAGGTATTAATGATTCTTTTTTATTGTAATAGACCCCGAGGAACAAATTTCGGAGGCTGATCAAGGAAAACGAAAGGTTTCAGAATAACCGAAATGCAAAACCGAAACAGATACTAGGTAAGTTCGAATAACTTTAAGTAAATTATTAATATGCCTAGTTACATGTGTTATGAATATATGATAATTGGTTATAATGATGGCATGAAAATCCATAAAGAATGTTAATAATAATGAAATGATAATAAATGTCCTGGTTGAAGTCAAAAAGGGAAATTCGATGGATAAACCATGGCTTACATGACTTTAGATCCTGCATGTGTTGCAGAAAAGGATTTAGCCTGGACGGATAGTCCGTTGATCTCAAATATAGGAAGGATCTAGCTCGGACGGGTGTTTCTTGAGCGATCGAGCCTCTCAAAGAATATGTGTGCACTGTGGATTTAGCTCGGACGGGTAATTCGACTAGGGTCTGAATTTAGCCTGAACTGGTAATTCAAATGCGAGCTCATTATGGGTGTTTGTCGCTGCAAGGGATTTAGCCTGGACTGGTAATCCCGACATCACCCTATGAGTTTACAGTGCGGGGGTTTTAGCCTGGAGTGATAATCCAGTCGTATGATGTGAGGTTTGCGGGAGTGCATACTTGAGATGATCGCTCTTATGACTTGACGGTAAATGGATAATCCATCGAGACTTCTGAGAAACTCAACGGGATTAACATGAGATATAAAAATGAAAATGTTGAATGATGAGCTCATCTAAGACAAATTACATGGTGCATTGTTATGAGACTAACTTGTTGATTGAGTGCATGTGATAGGGAAACTATTTCATGTTTGTTGGTTTTGTTTCCTAATATGGATGCATGCTAATTAATCGATAAGTTTACTTTCTAGTTATTCGGGCTTATTAAGCATGTAAATGCTTATCCCTCTCTTTTCCCTGTCTTACAGAGCTCGTGGACTCACGAAGATTGGGAGACGGTTGGAGAGTCAATACACTATCATCTTGTCTAGCTTTGGTATATAGATTGTAACATCCTAATTTTGGGCATAGTCGGAACAGTGGTTTCAGGACCACAAATCCAATGAGGAAAAATTTCATTTTTATTATATTTTTATGGTCTACGATTTCAAGAAATAATTTCATGAAAATTTCGTTCGAAAATTTTGACGTTTGGGCACTAAATTTAGTAAAAAGGACTAAATTGTAAAAAAATGCAAAAGTTGAGTTCTACATGTTAGAGGTATCAAATTGTTATGAAATTTTAAATTGGAGGTCCTTAAATGATAATTAAACCATTGTATAACTTTTTCGACAAAAATGGCCTTGATTGGGTAAATTTTGAAAGAATAGTAAAAAGGGCATTTTGGTCATTTAGGGGTAAAATGAATTAAAAGACAAATTTTAAACTCCAAATGTGTCCCTTTCTTCTTGCTACAGCAGAATGTACCAAGAGCAGCCATGGTTAGGGTTTGGCCAAGCTTCCAAGCTTAATAATAAGTGATTTCGAGCTCCGTTTTTAATGTTCTATGTATTTTTGAAATCCCGGTAACATGATCTGCTCATTTCTACCATTATTTTGAGCTAGGATTTATGTTTAAAATTTTACCCATGAATGATATGAATGTATTTTGATGTTTAATGGTAGAATATGAAGCTTGAAATTGTGTTAAACAACTTTTGCTAAGCGATTTTACGTGAAAACGAGTAAAACGGTATAATCGGTAAAAATACCTAATGTTCATAAGTACATGTTAAAGTGAGAATTTGATGTTGCCATAGAAGGGGGAAATGATCAGCATGTCATAAAACATAAGAAAATAGGAAGAAGTTTAATTTCCGAACCTTGGGGCAAAAGTTTAAATATGCAAAAGTTTAGAGGTCAAAATACAAATTTGTAAAAATATGATTTTTAGACCTATATGAATAGTGTGACTAATTAGTAGGCTAAATGTGATATTATAGATCAAGGAAATCGAGATTTGGGCTTAAATCGGGAAAATACAAGGTTATTGACTAGAATGGTAAATTGTCATTTCTGGATCCGAGGTAAGTTTGTACGTAAATAATTTATCTATTCTTTTTATTTTATTATATTTTGTTATCATATGAAATGTGGTTGCCTATAGAATGATTATTTGTTGTAAATTGCAAATTGAAAAAGGACTATGAATAAATTGTAACATGTTGAAAGTGAAGAATTTCCCGATTGAGCCTTCGGAATAGAAATGATACGAATGATCTATTGTGATGTCACGTGTGTAGTACTAAGTGTAGGCTACTACGTGTACCGGATAATTGGTCGCATGTGTATTACTAAGTGCAGGCTACTATGCATACCCAATAACTTCGATCACGTGTGTAGTATTAAGTGCAGGCTACTACGTGTATCAGATGGTTAGGTCATGTGTGTAGTACTACGTGCAGGCTACTACGTGTACCAGGTAATTGGTCGCATGTGTAGTACTAAGTACAGGCTACTATGCGTACCAGATAGCTTTGGCTACAAGTGTGAAAATATGTGCAGGCAACTGAGTATCAGTTATTTTTTCGAAGAGTTCCACAGGAAAATCGATTAAGTAAAAATACATGTGAACATGATTATATGATGAATAAGTGCAGGTAGTTTAAGAAAAGTTTGAGCAATATGCTCGATATTTGAGTGAACTTCGATAAGACAAAATGGATTAAGTGAAATTATGTAAGAGTGAATTTTAGTAGTAAAATAGTGTTGGACAGTAGCAGTTGTGTGACTTTGAAAATTCACCAACAATTGTGTAAGTTGAATTAAATTTCAAATAAATTATGGAATTAAAGCTTAATGAGTCTATTTTCATATAAAGGAAATATGGGGAGCAAAAGAGTTGTATATTATGTGATATTCTAAGTTTTGTGAGACAGTATCAGAATGAATTCGAGATCCCCTGTTATGACTTGGAAAAATTGTTAAAAATTGTAGAAAAATAATTATGGGTTATAATTTATATACTAAGAATATTTGATGAGTACACTTTTAATAGAAATTAACAAGAACATTATCTGAGTCTCGTACTATGAGATAAATAAATTTTAGTGAAGAAAGGTCGAAGCTGTCAAACAGCAAAATAGGGAGGACTTTAAATAATAAACTGTACTTATTGGCTGAACTAAAAATTCTGAAAAATTTATGGTGGAAAGATATATGAGCCTAATTTCTAGGAAAATTTACGGATCTTAATTTGGAGTTCAGTAACTCCAGATATAAATGATTTAGTGACTGTGACTCAAGAAAGCAGCTTAACCAGAACATGTGTAAATGTACAATTGGGTTAGTTTTACTATGGAAAGCATGTTAGTAAATTGCTTATTATTATTTCATGCGAGCTTACTAAGCGTAAAGCTTACCCCCTCCTTTCCATTTCTTTTAGTGTTGTCAAGTTAGCTCAGGGTTGGAGATCGTCGGAGGCAGCATCACACTATCAAGCCAACACCTTGACAGTATAAATGCATATGATATAATTATCAAGTGAGTGGCATGTATAGGAACCTAGTTTTATAACATGTGTTATTATAATTTGGCCAAATATATTGGTCTTTAGTGAGCTAACGATTCTGACTTATAAATCTAGCTATTTATGTTATGTTTGATATTGGTGATGTGCATATGTTTGTTTCCCATGCATGGTTGGTAATATGTTATGTGTTGTTGTAACATCTCGAAATAGGGCCTAAATGGAATAGTGATTGCGAAACCATAAATCTGAGATAGAAAAGTTTATTTCGATTAATTTTTATGATTTACCGAGTGATTAGATGCATGTGTTAGAGTATTGATAAGAAATTTCATAGATTGCATGTTTAATTTGCCTATCAGGGCTTATTTGCAGAAGTTGATGTAACAGCCCGATTTAGGGCCTAAACAGAACGATGGTTTTAGAACCACGAATTCGAATTTGAAAAATTTATTGCAATTAAGTTTTAAGGTTTATTTATTGATTAAAATATTGTGTAAAAATGTCGTTAAGTAATTTTACTGATAAAGTGCTTAATTGGACTTTTAGGACTAAATTGCAAAAGTTGCAAAATATGTGTTCTAATTCATAAGTACTTGATTGAAATGGGGGTTTAAAGAGGAGGTCCTTAAATGGAATTAGACCATTATATTTCGTTTGGAAAAAAATGGGCATGAATAGGACAAAATTTTAAAGAAAGGCCTTAAGGGTATTTTAGTCATTTGGTAATTAAAAGAAATAAAAAGGGAAATTAAAGCCAAAATTGACTCATCTTTTTCATGGAGGCCGAAATTAGCATGGGGGAAGCCATGGCTAGGGCTTTCAAGCTTTCCAAGCTCAATAGTAAGTCCGTTCTAGCCCCGTTTTTCAAGTTCTTTACGTTTTTGGAATCCCGGTAACTTAATTAAGCATATTCTAGCAATAATTTAAGCTAGGGTTCATATTTGGAAAAATACCCATAGGTGAAATGTGTTTATTTTGATGTTTTATGGTAGAATATGAAGGCTAAAATTATGTTAAACAACTTTTGCTAAGCGGTTTTAAGCAAAAATGAGTAAAATGGCTTAATTGGTAAAAGTTGTTATTGTTCATAGCTATGTGTTAGAGTGAGAATTTGATGTTGCCATAGAAGGGAAAAATTATCAGCATGTCATAAAACATAAGAATAAGGGATGAAGTTTAATTCTCAAGCCTAGGGGAAAAAGTGTAAATATGCAAAAGTTTAGGGGCAAAATTATAATTGTGCCAAAGTTTGAGTTAAGGACTATTTTGAATAGTACATTAATTAAATAAGTAAAATATGATGTTTTAGATCCCGGAAAACGAGATTTGAACCTAGAATGGGAGAAAAATCGAAAATCGGGAAAGTTGGTAAACTGGCCGTTTTAGTATCGAGGTAAGTTCATATGTATAATAAGCATTAATTTATGCATGTTTCAATTTAAATTTGATATATTTACTATGATTGCCGAGGTGTTGAAAGTAAGTATAATTATGATGATTTAAATGTTCAATATTAATTCGACATGGAAATCAGAAAGTATGTAAGTTTGTATGTAAATAATACATTATCTTTATTATGTTTTTATATTTCAGCATATTTTATGTATTGTAGCTGATTTTCGAATCATAATTGACTATTGGAAGTATGGAATCAAGTATTAGAAAGGGAGATAATTCCCGTGTAACACCCCGAACCCGAGACCGTCACCGGAGTCAAACACGAGGTGTTAACAGACTTTAAACCACTTATAAAAAAATTTCTCAGACACTGCCAATCTGCATACTAGTCGCTTTAAAAATCATATCTTGAGTTCAGAAACTCGGAATCCAGTTCCGTAAATTTTCCCTGAAACTAGACTCATATGCCCATCTACATATTTTTTTCTAGAATTTTTGGTTTGGTCAATTAGTACAGTTTATTAGTCAAAGTCTCCCATGTTACAGGGATCGACTACACTGACCTTTGCACATTACGACTTGGATATCTCCCTGTACATGGCTTCAATACTGATGTAGTTTGTTTCTATAGAAACTAGACTCAAATAGGAATCTATACATATATGGAATGACTCCTAATTATCTCTGGTTAATTTATAATGAATTTCCAAAGTTGAAACAGGGAATCCAGAAACCGTTCTGGCCCTGTCTTACGAGAACCTGAATATCTCTTAACATACTGTCCATATGATCGTTTCGTTACTTTCCTATGAAAATAGATTCATCAAGGTTCGTTTACATAATTTATTCACTATTTAATTCCCTTCCTAATATTTTTAGTGATTTTCCAAATCTACATCACTGCTGCTGTCAGCATCTGCCTTTAAGGTAGACTTTACCTATTTCATAGTTTCCATGATTCAACTAGCCCTTTTAGCATAAATAACACAAATTATGATAGTGATTAACCATTCCCATGGCCAATCCTTGTTAAGCATATCCACACCTCTCAATAACCATATCCATACCAAATGATTATAACATTATACTCAAACATATATAAGCCATTTTCGCATGGCTATCCAAAATTATACAAGTCCAAAGGGTCCATGACCCCCAACAAAAAGGGTAGTCCTATACATGCCATTTCGAAGTTCAACCAAAATTGTACCAAAAGGGGGGGGCTTTGATAGTGTGGGCGACTTCGACTTCAAAATCCCGAGTCCGATAGCTGGAGAACCAAAATCTATAAAACAGAGAATCAAGGAGACGGAGTAAGCAATTTATGCTTAGTAAGTTTTGAGCAAGGGATTCCAGCACAACAAAAGTATAGCATTCATGTAGCTAAACGGATAATTTCATATGCACAATTTTTCAATATCATACTTACTTCACATTACCAACCCTTTTATTCATACACAAAGATCAACTTAGCCAAAGGCCGGTAGCTCATTTATCAACTGAGCGAATACTTATTTGTAAGGGCTCAACTAATTCAAAGCACATACGAAACATACCTCAATGTTGGGATGTTTCAAGCGTATTAACTGAAATTTTTACAGCAAGATCATTCATTCCCAAATCACGTACCTTCGGAATTTAACCGGATATAGCTACTCGTTCAAATGCCTTCGGGACATAGCCCGGTTATAGTAACTCGCACAAATGCCTTCGGGACTTAACCCGGATTTAGTAACTCGGACAAATGCCTTCGGGCTTAGCCCGGAATTAGTATCTCGCACAAATGCCTTCGGATCTTAGTCCGGATATGGTCACTTAGCACAAAGCCTTCGGGACTTAGCCCGGACATCATTCAAATAACCATGCACATTTAACAATAAATCATGGCACATTCGTATTTCGTTTTCGTTAGCAAAACTCAAACACAAGAAACTTATCATTCTTGCAATTTCGGCTCAATAGCCACACACAAAGAGCATGATTTTGATTTGCTTAAAACATGATCTAATCAAATCATAATTTAAGCTCTTTTACTCAAGAACTTACCTCGGATGTTGTCGAACGATTCCGATAGCTATTCGACCACTTTTTCCTTCCCTTTATCGGATTTAGTTCCCCTTTGCTCTTGAGCTTAATTAAACAAATAAATTGATTTAATCATTTGAGCATCGAAAAGAGGAACACAAGGCACTTAGCCCATATTTATACATTAGACATTAAAGTCACATATGTACGGAATCATGAATCAAACTCAACATTTTAGCTAATTTTCCCCCTTGGCCGAATTTTCTAAGCCAAGACAAAAGCATCAATATGCTTGCCTCTAACCGAATACATGCAACACCAATCTCCTTCCTATGGCCGAATATGCATGTCTATGTTGGGGCCGATTGCAACACTTAATACATTCTACAAGTATGGTCACTTGTATTGACTAAACACCATTTTGTTTCAAGTTCAAAACTTGGCTAATACACACATATATACACTAGTAAAGCATCCACTCCCTTTCCATCAATTTAACACATGCATTATTTATTAATATACAAAAATTATATTCGGCCTTAGCACACAACTTGCTAGCCGATTCTTCTCCATCTAGCAACTAATGCACATATGTGCTCATTCGTTAGACTCTACTTCATCTAACAACAACCATATTTTTCCCTTCTACTTCCTACCATGGCCGAATGCATCACAACACCATACCATTTCAATTTTTGGTCATGGTTAAACAAAGAACTTAATGTCTCACTCAAAAATGCTAAAAAGAAGATTCAAGAATCATCAATCCACCATCACATGCATCATTAACAAGCTTCATATTTAGCATGCAATGGCATTAACACAAAATCCACCTAGGCCGAATATCATTCCCATGACATAGCAAAGATTTGAACCATGGGCTAATTAGAACTCAAGCTAGCAACTAAAAACATGCATGAATCTCATGGCACAACCTCAAACATACCTTAATCTAGATACAAGTATGGCCAAACCTCCTCCTAATCCTCTTCCAAACCAAACATGAAGCAAGAACTCCTTCCTCCTTCCTTAGAATCTTCGGCCAAAAGAAGATGAAAAAGGATGAACAAAATTTTTTTCTTTTCTTTTCTTTAACTCACGGCAAAAGGGGGGGCTTGGATGAGACCATTCTTTTTTTTTCATCACTCCTCCCTTTCATTATTTAATTACCATGCTCATTATTTTATTGTTTCCACCCATGATGCACCAACACAACATGTCTATGACATGTCTTGCCCATCACACTTGGTCTACCATACTTTTCATGGCCGGCCACTACTAATAGAGGGGGGGAAATTGACATGCAAGTCCCCCTTTTTCAACATGCACTAATAGGTCCTTATGCTTTGACCATCACATTTCAAAATTTTCTCACATAAGTCCTATTTACTAAAACTCACATGCAATCGACTAAATCGAAGCTTGAAATTTTCACACATTCATAATTACATATTCTAGACAATAAATATCACATTCAAACATTTCGATGACCCGGTTTAGCAGTCCCGAAACCACTTCCTGACTAGGGTCAATTTTGGGCTGTCACAACTCTCCCCCACTTAAGAAATTTTCGTCCCCGAAAATCTTACCAGTAAATAGGTTTGGGTATCGTTCTTTCATTGAGCTCTCGGTTTCCCAAGTAGCTTCCTCGATCCCATGTTTGAGCCATAACACCTTAACTAACGGAACCCTTTTTTTCGCAACTCTTTCACTTCACGAGCTAGGATACGAATCGGTTCTTCTTCATAACTCAAGTCAGATTGAATTTCAACTTCTGAGGGATTAATCACATGTGACGGATCGGATCTATAACGTCGAAGTATCGAAACATGAAAGACATCGTGAATCTTTTCAAGTTCAGGGGGCAAAATCAATCTATACGCAACCGGACCAACTCGTTCGGAGATTTCGTACGGCCCAATGAATCTCGGGCTCAACTTGCCTTACGGCCAAATCTGAGTACCTTTTTCCAAGGTGAAACTTTAAGAAACACTTTATCTCCCACCTGATATTCAATGTCTTTTCGTTTCAAATCCGCATACGATTTTTGACGATCTATGGCTGCCTTCAGACTTTCACGGATTACCTTTACTTTTGTTCGGCATCTTTAATCAAATCAACTCCGAAAATTTTACTTTCATCGAGCTCGGTCCAAAACAATGGTGTACGGCATTTACGACCGTACAGAGCCTCGTAAGGTGCCATCTTAATACTTGATTGAAAACTATTGTTGTAAGCGAATTCAATCAAAGGTAAATACCGTTCTCATGAACTACTGAACTTGAGGATGCAACATCTCAACATATCCTCAAGTATCTGAATTATCCGCTCAGATTGACCATCGGTTTGGGGGTGAAAAACAGTGCTAAAATGTAGCTTGGTACCCAAAGCTTCTTGCAATTTCCTCCAAAATCGTGAGGTGAATCTCGGATCTCTATCCGACACGATAGAAATAGGTACCCCGTGTAATCTCACAATCTGAGAAACGTACAATTCAGCTAGTTTATCCAATGAAAAATCCGTACGCACGGGGATAAAGTGAGCTGACTTAGTCAGTCTATCGACAACAACCCAAATCGCATCTTTCTTACTTGCTGACAATGGCAGTCCGGACACAAAGTCCATTGTGACTCGATCCCATTTCCACTCGGGTATCATGATCGGCTGAAGTAATCCTGAAGGCACTTGATGTTCTGCTTTCACTTGTTGACATATTAAACATCTCGAAACAAAGTCGGAGATGTCTCGTTTCATACCATGCCACCAAAACCGACGTTTCAAATCATTGTACATTTTCGTACTCCCCGGGTGAATTGACATTCGGCTACAATGGGCTTCGTTTAGAATCATCGAAATGAGTTCTGAATTCCTTGGAACACATAAATGACTTCTGAACCTCAAACAATCATCATCATCAATTTGAAACTCCGATTCCTTGTTCGGAACACACTCAGCCCGTTTTGCAACCAATTCATCATCAACTTTCTGGGCTTCACGAATTTGATGAATCAATAATGGTTTGGCTTTTAATTCAGCTACTAACACATTGTCGGGTAGAACAGACAAGTGCACATTCATCGCTCGTAAAGCAAACAATGATTTCCGGCTTAAGGCGTCCGCAACCACATTAGCCTTTCCCGGGTGGTAATCAATGACAAGCTCGTAATCTTTCAACAAATCAAGCCAACGTCTTTGTTGCAGATTTAAGTCTCTTTGAGTCATCAAATATTTGAGACTTTTGTGATCCGAAAATACATGGCACTTTTCACCAAATAAGTAATGTCGCCATATTTTTAAAGCAAATACGATGACAGCTAGTTCAAGATCATGGGTCGGATAATTTTTCTCATGTGGCTTTAATTGTCTCGACGCATAGGCCACCACTCGACCTTCTTGCATCAATACGCAACCCAACCCAAGTAGGGATGCGTCACTATAAATGACAAACTCTTTGCCTGATTCGGGTTGCACTAAAATTGGAGCTTCAGTCAAATAAGTTTTCAGTTGATCGAAATTTTTCTGACATTTCTCCGTCCATTCGAACTTAACATCCTTTTGAAGTAGCTTCGTCATTGGTGTGGCTATCATCGAGAAACCTTTGACAAATCGTCGGTAATAACCGGCGAGTCCCAAAAAGCTCCGAACCTCAGTAATATTTCTCGGAGGTTTCCAGTTAAGTATGGCTGAAATTTTGTTCGGGTCAACTCGAATACCCGATGCGGATACCACATGACCCAAGAAGCTAACCTCTCTTAACCAGAACTCACACTTACTGAACTTAGCATATAACTGCTTATCCCGCAAAATTTGCAACACTAGTCTCAGGTGCTCAGCATGTTCGGTCTCATCTCTTGAATAGACCAAGATGTCATCAATGAACACAACTACGAACCGATCCAAATATGGTCTGAAGATCTGATTCATCAAATCCATAAATACCGCAGGGGCATTAGTGAGCCCAAACGGCATCACTAAGAATCCGTAGTGACCATATCTCGTTCTGAAGGCAGTTTTGGGTATGTCCGAATCTCGAATTCGCAACTGATAATAGCCCGATCTCAAATCTATTTTTGAGAACACTGAGGCTCCCTTCAGTTGGTTGAACAAATCATCGATACGCGGTGACGGATATTTGTTCTTTATTGTCACTTTATTCAGCTGACGATAGTCAATGCACAACCTCATGGTTCCGTCCTTCTTTTTCACGAACAATACTGGTGCACCCCAAGGTGAGAAACTTGGTCGAGTGAAACCTCTATCCGTCAATTCTTGCAACTGAGATTTCAACTCTTTTAACTCGGTTGGTGCCATACGATACGGAGCTATCGAAATCGGCGTAGTCCCAGGTACAAGCTCAATACCAAACTCTATCTCCCGAACAGGTGGTAAACCCGGTAATTCTTCAGGAAAAACATCCGGGTATTCACAAACCACCGGCATAGATTCGGGTTTCTTTTCTAATTCTTTGTCATCAAGTACATACGCAAGGTATGCTTCGCACCATTTTCTTACATATTTCTGGGCCAACATTGAGGATATTATAGCTGGCAACCCCTTTAAGTCCGTAGACTCAACTCGGATCATCTCGTTATTTGCGTACCTCAAATCAATAGTCTTGCTTTTGCAATTCACAACCGCATCATGCGCGGTCAACCAATCCAAACCAAGAATAACATCAAATTCATCAAACGGCAAAAGCATCAAGTCTGCCGGAGAACAGGAACCTCGAATTACTAGGGGACATTTCTTGCACACTTTGTCGACCAGCACGTAATGACCCAAGGGATTTGACACCCGAATTACGAACTCAGTAGACTCAATAGGTAAAGTCTTACTGGATGCTAAGGTTTCACATATGTAAGAATGAGTAGAACCGGGGTCAATCAAAGCAATTACATTAGTATCAAAGAGAGTAAAAGTACCGGTAATAACATCAGGCGAAGAAGCATCCTCGCGGGCACGTATAGCATAAGCTCTAGCAGGCGCACGAGCCTCGGATCTGGTCGTAGCATCTCTAGATCCTCTCTGACCACCACTAGCATTGCCCGTATTTCCAGATGGTCTACCTCGAGCAGTGGTAGCACCCGGTTTCCCACTCTGATTTACATTCTGTTCAGACAACCTCGGGCAATCTTTAATGAAGTGGTCAACTGATCCGCACTTGTAACAGGAGCGGTCAGGGAATCTACAACTCCCCGAATGACATTTACCGCAATATCGACATTTCGTTCTGTCTCGACGTTCATTCCCAACACTGGCGACCGAAGTGCCTCGTGTACCCCCAGGGGGTCGATCACGATCTCGTCTAAAAAGGCCCAAAGTGCCTCTAGACCGGCCCACATCATCTCGAAATTTCTTCGATGCCTGCTGAAGAGACTTTCTCGAGGATCTTTTATGAAACTCTCCAGTTCCCACATCAACTTTTTGTTTTTCTTTTCTAAGCTCTTCGGCTTTACAAGCTCGCTCGACAAGTACTACGAACTCTCGTATTTCAAGAATGCCCACGAACATTTTTATATCTTCATTCAGCCCATCCTCGAAGCGTTTACACATGATAGCCTCGGACGAAACACATTCCCGAGCGTACCTACTAAGTCTAACAAATTTTCGCTCGTAATCAGTAACTGACATAGAACCTTGCTTAAGCTCAAGAAATTCCTTCCGTTTTTGATCAACAAATCTCTGACTGATATACTTTTTCCGAAACTCAGTTTGGAAAAACTCCCAAGTTACTTGCTCTCGGGGCACAATAGAAGTCAGAGTACTCCACCAATAGTAGGCAGAATCGCGTAGCAAGGAGATAGTACACTTTAGGCATTCATCGGGTGTACAAGATAGCTCATCAAGTACCCGGATAGTGTTGTCCAACCAAAATTCAGCTTGATCGGCATCGTCGCTATCCGTAGCTTTAAATTCAGTAGCCCCATGTTTTCGGATTCTGTCAACTGGGGGCTTATTTGACCTTATTTGGTCAGTTACCGGAGGTATTGTAGGTGCGGGGGTGGTATTTGTCGGGAATGGAGGTTGTGGAACAGCCGTATTAGTTCGAATGTATTGGTTGAACCAATCATTCATCACGCTATAGAAAGCTTTTCTAGCTTCATCATTCGGGTTACTAGCATTAGGTTGAGAGTCCACCGGCGCTGTCCCTTGTGCGGGAGCAAGCGCTACACTCTCAAGATCATCAGCTACCGCTCGGTCGGGATCGGGTTCCATTACTATAAATAAACATATTTACAATTGTCAGAAATAACCACACTATCAAATAATCACATAAAATGGCATGTATAGCTAGACCCAACGCATTACGGTAGTCCTAGAATCGACAAACCGTAGCTCTGATACTAATCAAATGTAACACCCCGAACCCGAGACCGTCACCGGAGTCGAACACGAGGTGTTAACAGACTTTAAACCACTTATAAAAAAATTTCCCAGACACTGCCAATCTGCGTACTAGTCGCTTTAAAAATCATATCTTGAGTTCAGAAACTTGGAATCCAGCTCCGTAAATTTTCCCTGAAACTAGACTCATATGCCCATCTACATATTGTTTTCTAGAATTTTTGGTTGGGCCAATTAGTACAGTTTATTAGTCAAAGTCTCCCATGTTACAGGGATCGACTACACTGACCTTTGCGCATTACGACTTGGATATCTCCCTGTACAGGGCTTCAATACTGATGTCGTTTATTTCTATAGAAACTAGACTCAAAGAGGAATCTATAAATATATGGCATGACTCGTAATTATCTCTGGTTAATTTATAATGAATTTCCAAAGTCGAAACAGGGAATCCAGAAACCGTTCTGGCCCTGTCTTACGAGAACCTGAATATCTCTTAACATACTGTCCATATGATCGTTTCGTTACTTTTCTATGAAAATAGATTCATCAAGTTCGTTTACATAATTTATTCACTATTTAATTCCCTTCCTACTATTTTTAGAGATTTTCCAAATCTACATCACTGCTGCTGTCAGCATCTGCCTTTAAGGTAGACTTTACCTATTTCATAGTTTCCATGATTCAACTAGCCCTTTTAGCATAAATAGCACATATTATGATAGTGATTAACCATTCCCATGGCCAATCCTTGTTAAGCATATCCACACCTCTCAATAACCATATCCATACCAAATGATTATAACATTATACTCAAACATATATAAGCCATTTTCGCATGGCTATCCAAAATTATACAAGTCCAAAGGGTCCATGACCCCCAACAAAAAGGGTAGTCCTATACATGCCATTTCGAAGTTCAACCAAAATTGTACCAAAAGGGGGGGGCTTTGATAGTGTGGGCGACTTCGACTTCAAAATCCCGAGTCCGATAGCTGGAGAACCAAAATCTATAAAACAGAGAATCAAGGAGACGGAGTAAGCAATTTATGCTTAGTAAGTTTTGAGCAAGGGATTCCAGCACAACAAAAGTATAGCATTCATGTAGCTAAACGGATAATTTCATATGCACAATTTTTCAATATCATACTTACTTCACATTACCAACCCTTTTATTCATACACAAAGATCAACTTAGCCAAAGGCCGGTAGCTCATTTATCAACTGAGCGAATACTTATTTGTAAGGGCTCAACTAATTCAAAGCACATACGAAACATACCTCAATGTTGGGATGTTTCAAGCGTATTAACTGAAATTTTTACAGCAAGATCATTCATTCCCAAATCACGTACCTTCGGAATTTAACCGGATATAGCTACTCGTTCAAATGCCTTCGGGACATAGCCCGGTTATAGTAACTCGCACAAATACCTTCGGGACTTAACCCGGATTTAGTAACTCGCACAAATGCCTTCGGGCTTAGCCCGGAATTAGTATCTCGCACAAATGCCTTCGGATCTTAGTCCGGATATGGTCACTTAGCACAAAGCCTTCGGGACTTAGCCCGGACATCATTCAAATAACCATGCACATTTAACAATAAATCATGGCACATTCGTATTTCGTTTTCGTTAGCAAAACTCAAACACAAGACACTTATCATTCTTGCAATTTCGGCTCAATAGCCACACACAAAGAGCATGATTTTGATTTGCTTAAAACATGATCTAATCAAATCATAATTTAAGCTCTTTTACTCAAGAACTTACCTCAGATGTTGTCGAACGATTCCGATAGCTATTCGACCACTTTTTCCTTCCCTTTATCGGATTTAGTTCCCCTTTGCTCTTGAGCTTAATTAAACAAATAAATTGATTTAATCATTTGAGCATCGAAAAGAGGAACACAAGGCACTTAGCCCATATTTATACATTAGACATTAAAGTCACATATGTACGGAATCATGAATCAAACTCAACATTTTAGCTAATTTTCCCCCTTGGCCGAATTTTCTAAGCCAAGACAAAAGCATCAATATGCTTGCCTCTAACCGAATACATGCAACACCAATCTCCTTCCTATGGCCGAATATGCATGTCTATGTTGGGGCCGATTGCAACACTTAATACATTCTACAAGTATGGTCACTTGTATTGACTAAACACCATTTTGTTTCAAGTTCAAAACTTGGCTAATACACACATATATACACTAGTAAAGCATCCTCTCCCTTTCCATCAATTTAACACATGCATTATTCATTAATATACAAAAATTATATTCGGCCTTAGCACACAACTTGCTAGCCGATTCTTCTCCATCTAGCAACTAATGCACATATGTGCTCATTCGTTAGACTCTACTTCATCTAACAACAACCATATTTTTCCCTTCTACTTCCTACCATGGCCGAATGCATCACAACACCATACCATTTCAATTTTTGGTCATGGTTAAACAAAGAACTTAATGTCTCACTCAAAAATGCTAAAAAGAAGATTCAAGAATCATCAATCCACCATCACATGCATCATTAACAAGCTTCATATTTAGCATGCAATGGCATTAACACAAAATCCACCTAGACCGAATATCATTCCCATGACATAGCAAAGATTTGAACCATGGGCTAATTAGAACTCAAGCTAGCAACTAAAAACATGCATGAATCTCATGGCATAACCTCAAACATACCTTAATCTAGATACAAGTATGGCCAAACCTCCTCCTAATCCTCTTCCAAACCAAACATGAAGCAAGAACTCCTTCCTCCTTCCTTAGAATTTTCGGCCAAAAGAAGATGAAAAAGGATGAACAAAATTTTTTTTCTTTTCTTTTCTTTAACTCACGTCAAAAGGGGGGGCATGGATGAGACCATTCTTTTTTTTTTCATCACTCCTCCCTTTCATTATTTAATTACCATGCTCATTATTTTATTGTTTCCACCCATGATGCACCAACACAACATGTCTATGACATGTCTTGCCCATCACACTTGGTCTACCATACTTGTCATGGCCGGCCACTACTAATAGAGGGCGGAAATTGACATGCAAGTCCCCCCTTTTTCAACATGCTCTAATAGGTCCTTATGCTTTGACCTATCACATTTCAAAATTTTCTCACATAAGTCCTATTTACTAAAACTCACATGCAATCGACTAAATCGAAGCTTGAAATTTTCACACATTCATAATTACATATTCTAGACAATAAATATCACATTCAAACATTTTGGTGACTCGGTTTAGCGGTCCCGAAACCACTTCCTGACTAGGGTCAATTTTGGGCTGTCACATCCCGGTTGAACCTTCGGAAAGATTGGATGATACAGATGGTATGTAGCTAGGTCACATGTATGGTGCTGAGTGTACATCATGTGTACAAGAGAGCTATGAGACATTATGATGTAGCTAGGTCGCAT
Source organism: Gossypium hirsutum (assembly GCF_007990345.1). NCBI lineage: Eukaryota > Viridiplantae > Streptophyta > Magnoliopsida > Malvales > Malvaceae > Gossypium > Gossypium hirsutum. The sequence continues at coordinate 85,814,390 of NC_053434.1, read as the reverse complement.
GGGTGATACTATGTTTACACCATGTAGACAAGAGAGCTACGGGATATATGTAGGTAGGTCGCATGCGTGGTTCCAGGTGAAGGACACCATGTAGACAAGAGAGCTACGAGATAAACTGGCTAGGTCACATGGGTGGTACTAAGTGTTCACCATGTGTACAAGAGAGCCAAAATTATGTGTACAATCGAGCTAGGTCACATGAGTGGTGCTAAGTGAAGGCCACTATGTGACAAGAGAGCTTCGATTTTAAAGGTGGGTTGTGTGCGATACCATCGCGTATCTGTTATTATTCCGAAGCGTTCAACTGGGAAATTGATTAAATGAAATTGTGTATGACTTTTTGATGATAAGTGTAAGTATATACGTGTGTAACTTATGAGCAATATGCTCGATATATGATTGGAAATTGGAAAGATTGTTATGAGTAAGTGATGAATACAATTGAAGTGTGAAAGATCAAAATTGACAATAAAACTGTTCTGGATAGTTGCAGTGACTTAAATCTAAAATTTACCAAAAATAGTAGAAATTGAATCAGAGAGTGAATGAGACATCAAATTAGAGCTTAATGAGTTTATTTTCATATAATAGAAACAAAGAAAGCAAAGGAATTCTATTATTATAAGATATTTAAGTTTTTGAGAGACTGGTTCAGAATGACTACGTGATCCCCTATTCTGACTTGGAAAAGTCATTAAAAATTTTTAAAAATATAATTATGGGATATAATTTATATGCTTGAAATCCTTAATGAGTCTAGTTTCAAATGAAATAAACGAGAACATCCTTTGAAATTTTTACTAGAAGAAAATTGATTGGTAGTGAAGAGTGGTCAGAACAGTTGAGCAGTGAAACAAGGGTAACTTCAATGAATAAACTGTACTAATTGGCTAGACCAAAAATTTTGAAAATTTTATAGTAAGAATATATGTGAATCTAGTTTCAAGGAAAATTAACAATTTGTAATTTGGAGTTCTGTAGCTCTAGAAATAAATAATTTAGTTGCTGGTACTCTACTAGACAGCTTATTTTGAACCTGTTTATGATTGTAATAGTGAAAGTATGTGTGCTTGTGATGGTAATATTCCGGGAACATATTGTGACTTTGCTTAAAGTATGATAATGTATTGTTTATTAATATTTACATACTTACTTACTAAGCTATAATGCTTACTCCCTTCCTTTCCTTTTTCCTATAATGTCGCAAATGTTAGCTCGAGTTGGAGGTCGCTGGAGGTTAAATCACACTATCAAACTATTGATCGATATATAAAGGTTTTAAAGTATTTTTAAGTCTTTGGCATGTATGGAAACTCGTTTAATTGTTATTAAGTTGCTAAGAATTGACCTAAAATACTGACCTATGTTAATTGAAGGTCTCTATTGTATAAAGTCATTTAAGGTAGATAGTCTTGATTATGTTATTAATTAAATGATGCAATTTATGAATGTGCATGCTTGTCTATGTGTGTGGTTGAATTAAAGCATGATATGGGCCTTGTAAGCTCTTTTCAAGGGACAGCTTGAATGTGTTTGAAAAAGTTTTAAATTAGAGTGAAATTATGAATCGGTTTTTATACGATGATTAGTGATTAAGTCCGGTAATGCCTCGTACCCTGTTCCGGTGTCAAACACGGGGAAGGGGTGTTTTAGTTGTTGTGAATGTTTAAGTCTGTTAATACCTAGAACCCTATCCCGATATTGGATACGGGTGAGGGGTGTTATATTTAGTGGTATCAGAGCTTGGTTTAGTCAGTTCTCGGACTAACCTAGCATGTGTAAAAGTCCAACTATACATGTCACTGATCCGTGATAGTGTGATGTCTCCCGACTCGTATGAGAGCCACTTTGTTTAGACAAAGGTACTCTCCAACCGAGCTACACCGACCATGTTGAATGTGATGCTAAAATATTCGAGTAAAGTATAGTCATGACAAACTGAAACTTGGAAAGGTACGAATGAGGATTCATGAAATGTGTACATGGTGAAATGAGCTTATCTATGATTAATAGATAATTCCATGATGTCTATGATCGATTTATTTAAACAAATGCATGTGTTTGAGTAACTTACCAAAAATATTGATAAGATGAATATTCATGTATATTGGTTGGGATGATTATGATTGGTAAGCTCGTATAACTTGAGTAAATGTATTAAATTTCTTGGACTGATATATATGATTGTAATGATATGTATATGATGATGTGTAAGATGAAAGTTTAGACTTTAATATACTTATCCATGTTTGTTTGGCCCTTGTATGATATTATGTTCTTAACTTATCTAATTTAATGAATGGATAAGTAATATTATCTAGGAAACATTGAAATGCATGTATAAGTACACTTGTTTAAATGAGATAACTAGAAAGTAAGTGTAAAATCAATATGAATATTAGTTACTTGAAATGAATGACATGATTGAAATATGATTGCTATGATGAAAACTCTTTTACATGTATATGAGAGTTGAGTTAGAGGCCCTACGACCCCTTCCCCCTTACCAACTGATGTTTTATAAGGGAAATTCCTGAGATTTATGTTGAATGAGTTTCCAGGTGAGAAACCAAATAGTTCAATGATGGAATGGTTATAAGCATGATTACAGATTGAGAATGGGTTGATAAGTACAGACATGAGCTAGAAAGATATCGGATTGACCGAAAGATTGTTTAATTTTCACAACATCGCAGTTATCGAAAAAGTTTAATTTTGGTAAAACGATCTATCCTGGTATGATGTTGAGAAATGTATTAATTGAAATTCCCTCATGAATTGGTTTTCTTAGTAAAGGGAATATTATGGAATTTGGGACGACAAAAATAGTTAAAGGAATAATGTTCGAAATATGAAATGTTCAAGCATGGTAATTATAGTGCACAGTTTGTGACTGTCTCTATTGAGATATTGTATGAGATTACCTAATATTGGAAATATTATTGGGGCTATCTAATCCCTAATGAATTTTTATATTATGAAAATGTTCCTTGATCATAACGTTAGACGAATATATTGTCAGTCTGATTGGGTTATGATCTGCATGGTTCTGTTTTTCTCTGGTATTTTGTTATATTCTGCCTATTGAGAATCGATGAGAAATTGTGTATGGTGGATTTCCTTTCTCAAGAAAGTTAATCAGAGTTAATGTATTCAGTTGAGGTATCAATATTACTTATGTTAATGCATTTGTTAAGGTATTTGATTGGTATGATGAGTGAATTTGGAATGATACATGTTGAATCGTTCTGTTGACTAGAAGAGAGAATTTCTTGAAATATCAATTACGGATGAATAAGGTCGACTTGATTGTTCAATCTGTATGGAGTATATGTCTAGAATTTAATGAGATGTGCATACTTGAGAATAAGATTTTATTTCTTCACAGGTAAAAAGACGAATATTCTAATTAAGAAGTGTATGTTTCCTAGAAGAATCGTATATAACAAGAAGATCTGATATTGATAATGTGAAGATAATCTGGGTATTAAAATAATGCTGAAACGATTATTGTTTATCTTTGAGTACAAATTCTTGAAATGTTGAAAGTTTAAAGATGTATAGCAAGAATCATCAGAATTATTTTTGCCGTTTCAGAATTAGAATGGAAAAAGAAAAGGTTAATATGGATTTTCTTGTCTGGATCATTCCTACCCTTGAAAGAGGAAAGTGATATGTAGTGTTGTTAAACGTATTGAGATGTGTAAATTATGCTGGTATACCCGAATGTCTGCTCACCAGATTTATAGAATTTCATGTCTTTATGAATTTTGGATATCATGGAATTTTAATCTCTACTAATCAGAATGAGATCCGAGTTTCATATCATGATTTCTTTGGAAAGCCAGAAGAGGCTTGAAATAAAAAGTAGCTGAGGGTTGAATTGACAAATAATTGGACTATGTGAAATTATAAAGAGTATGAGGTTGAGATGAACTGTAACACCCCGAACCCGAGACCGACACCGGAGTCGGACACGAGATGTTAACAAACTTTGAAAAAAAATTTCCAGACACTGCCCAGTCTGAGTACTAGTCGCTTCAAAAATCATATATTGAGTTTCACAACTCAAAAATCAGTTTTGTGATTTTTCCCTGAAACTAGACTCATGTCCCCACCTATGTATTTTTTTCTAGAATTTTTGGTCGGGCCAATTAGTACAGTTTATTAGTCAAAGTCTCCCATGTTACAGGGGTCGACTACACTGACCTTTTCCCATTACGACTTGGATATCTCTCTGCACAGAGCTTCAATACTGATGCCGTTTGTTTCTTTGGAAACTAGACTCAGAGAGGAATCCATACATATATGGTATGACCCCTAATTATCTCTGTTCAATTTATAGTGAATTTCCAAAGTCGGAACAGGGAATCCAGAAACTGTTCTGGCCCTGTTCCACAAGAACCCGAATATCTCTTACTGTACTGTTCATATGATTGTCTCGTTACTTTCATATGAAAGTAGATTCATCAAGGTTCGATTACATAATTTATTCGCTATTTAATTCCACTCCTACGAATTCTTGTGATTTTTCCAATCCACACCACTGCTGCTGTCAGCCTCTGTTTTCAAAGTAAACCTTACCTATTTTCGGGGTTTCATGGACCAACTAGGGCCTTGTCATACATATGCCCACATATGATCATACTTAGCCATTCCAATGGCTGATCATTTGCTCAACACTTCCATTCCAACTATAGTTACATCATGAAACCATCTATACATTCATAAACACGAATGGTCTAATGCATACTCCACTTCTACAAGCCATTTTCGCATGGCTGTACACTTATACATTTCATAAAGTACTCGAAAAACAACAATGGGTAGTCCTATACATGCCATATCAAAATTCAACCAAAATAGTACCCAAAAGAGCCTTTGATAGTGTGGGCGACTTCGACTTCAAGATCCCGAGTCCGATAGCTGGAGAACCAAAAAATCTATAAAACAGAGGAGCAGTGTAACGAGTAAGCAATTTATGCTTAGTAAGTTTTGAGCAAGGAATTCCAGCATAAACAAAGAATAACACACATTTAGCTAAACGGAATATTTCACAATACGCAACTAACCGATATCAAACTTGCTTCACAACATTAACAACCCTTATGTACATACACAATAGACTAACTTAGCCAAAGGCCGGTAGCTCGTTTATCAACTGAGCGAACATTTATTTGTAAGGGCTCGATTAAATTCAACACATACGTAACATATCCCCATATTGGGATGTTTTTCGAGTATTCGTTGGAATTTTACAGCAAGCTCATTCATTACCAAATCACATACCTTCGGGATTTAACCGGATATAGCTCCTCGTTCAAATGCCTTCGGGACATAGCCCGGTTTTAGTAACTCACACAATGCCTTCGGGACATAATCCGGATTTAATAACTCGCACGAATGCCTTCGGAACTTAACCCGGATTTAGTATCTCGAACAAAGGCCTTCGGGGCTTAACCCGGAATTTGTATCTTGCACAAATGCCTTCGGATCTTAGTCCGGATTTAGTATCTAACAATAATTCATGGCACATTCATATTTCATTTTCATTTGCGAAACTCAAACACAAGGCACATATCGTCCTTGCACATTCGGCTCAATAGCCACACATAGAGCATGATTTAATCACATCGTAATTTAAGCTCTCTTACTCAAGAACTTACCTCGGGTGTTGTCGAACGATTCCGCTAGCTATTCAACCACTTTTTCCTTCCCTTTATCGGATTTATTTCCCCTTTGCTCTTGAGCTTAATTAAACAAATAAATTGATTTCATCATTTAGGCATCAAAAAGATGAACACAAGGCACTTAGCCCATATTTATACATTAGACATTAAAGTCTCATACATGCAAAAATCATGCATCAACACAACATATTAGCTAATTTCTTTCCCCTTGGCTGAATATGCATGTCTATTTTTGGGGTCGATTTCAACACTTAATACACACATATACACACTAGTAAAGCATCCTCCCCCTTTTCATCAATTTAACACATGCATTGCTCATTAACATGCAAAGTTACATTCGGCCTTAGCACACATCTTGCTAGCCGATTCTTCTCCATTTAGCAACCAATGCACATATGTGCTCACACAAAAATGCTAAAAAGGAGGTTCAAGAATCATCAAGCCATCATCACATGCATCATTAACAAGCTTCATATTTTGCATGCAATGGCATTAACACAACCTCCACCTAGGCCGAATCTTAACTCATCCTCATGGCTCATCACCACAACATCAAACACCAACCAAGAATGATGCATCCATGGTCAAGTGCCAATTCCATCACATAGCAAGATTTAGACCATGGGCTAGGTAGAACTCAAGCTAACAACTAAAACATGCATGCATCTCATGGAACATCATCAAACATACCTTAGCCTAGCTACATGCATGGCCGAATCTCTTCACCTTTCTTCTTCTTTCCTCCTTAAAATTTTTGGCCAAGGATGAACCAAAGGATGAGAAAATTTTTTTCTTTGTTTTTCTTTCTAATTTAGGCTAAATGAAGGTGAGAAAAGGATGAACAAAGATCTTCTCCTCTCCTTTCTTTAGCTCACGGCAATGGGGGGGAAAAGAGTCAACTACACACTTTTTTTTTGTGTATTCATCATACTCCTTTTCATTATTTAATTTCCATGCCTATTATTTTATTTTTTTCCACCCATGATGCACCAACAAAACATGTCTATGACATGTCTTGGCCATCAAACTTGGTCTACCATGCTTGTCATGGCCGGCCACTACTAGTAGGGGGGGAATTTGACATGCAAGTCCCCCCTTTGTCCACATGCACTAATAGGTCCTCACACATTGACCTATCACATTTTAGAATTTTCTCACATAAGTCCTATTGACTAAATTCACATGAAATCAACCAAATTGAAGCTTGAAATTTTCACACATTCATAATTACATATTCTAGACAATAAGTATCACATTCAAACATTTCGGTGACTCGGTTTAACGGTCCCGAAACCACTTCCTGACTAGGGTCAACTTTGGGCTGTCACATGAACTGACTAGTTTTACTATTCGAATCTGAAAGGATTCGGGTGCGAATGCATATGTAACATGATGGTATGGATCGGACTTTTAAGTACATGAGCTTTTTAATAAAGATTAAGTTTCAGTAAAAGTATTGTAAAGTGAATACCACTTATGATTTTTGTATGTAAAATTTAAAGAGACAGGTAGTAAAAGTTTAGCCTGAGTGAAAACTCTTTGACATCGATTATAGGATTGAGGAATCCAAGTGAAAAACCAAAACCACTCTTTTGCTAAAATTTTCGGGGATGAAAATCCTTAAAGGGGGAGAAATGTAACATCTTGATTTTGGGCTTAGTCGGAACAGTGGTTTCAGGACCACAAATCTGATGAGAAAAATTGTATTTTTATTATATGTTGATGGTCTACGATTTCACGAAATGATTTCGTTAAAATTTTGTTCGAAAATTTCGACGTTTGGGAACTCAATTTAGTAAAAATGACTAAATTGTAAAAATGCAAAAGTTGAGTTCTACATGTTAGAGGTATCAAATTGTTATGAAATTTTAAATGGGAGGTCCTTAAATGATAATTAAACCATTTTATAACTTGTTTGACAAAAATGGCCTTGATTGGGTAAATTTTGAAAGAATAGTAAAAGGGCATTTTGGTCATTTAGGGGTAAAATGAATTAAAAGTCAAATTTTAAACTCCAAATGTGTCCCTTTCTTCTTGCTACAGCAGAATGTACCAAGAGCAGCCATGGTTAGGTTTTAGCCAAGCTTCCAAGCTTAATAGTAAGTGATTCCGAGTTCCGTTTTTAATGTTCTATGTATTTTTGAAATCTCAGTAACATGATCTGCTCATTTCTACCATTATTTTGAGCTAGGATTTATGTTTAAAAATTTACCAATGAATGATATGCATGTATTTTGATGTTTAATGGTAGAATATGAAGCTTGAAATTGTGTTAAACAACTTTTGCTAAGCGAGTTTACGTAAAAACGAGTAAAACGGTATAATCAGTAAAAATACCTAATGTTTATAAGTACATGTTAGAGTGAGAATTCGATGTTGCCATAGAAGAGAAAAAGGATCAGTATGTCATAAAACACAAGAAAATAGGAAGAAGTGTAATTTCCAAACCTTGGGGGAAAAGTGCAAATATGCAAAAGTTTAGGGGTCAAAATACAAATTTGTAAAAATATGATATTTAGACCCATATGAATAGTGTGACTAATTAGTAGGCTAAATGTGATATTTTAGATCAAGGAAATCAAGATTTGGGCTTAAATCGGGAAAATAAAAGGTATGGACTAGAATGGTAAATTGCCATTTCTAGATCCGAGGTAAGTTTGTACGTAAATAATTTATCGATTCTTTTTATTTTATTATATTTTGTTATCATATGAAATGTGGCTGCCTATAGAATGATTATTTGTTGTAAATTGCAAATTGAAAAAGGACTATAAATAAATTGTAACATGGTGGAAAGTGAGGAATTTCCCGATTGAACCTTCGGAATAGAAACGATACGAATGATCTATTGTGAGGTCACGTGTGTAGTACTAAATGCAGGATACTACGTGTACCGGATAATTGGTCGCATGTGTAGTACTAAGTGCAGGCTACTACGTGTATCAGATGGTTAGGTCACGTGTATAGCACTAAGTGCAGGCTACTACGTGTACCGGATAATTGGTCGCATGTGTAGTACTAAGTGCAGGCTACTATGCATACCAGATAGCTTTGGCTACAAGTGTGAAAATATGTACAGGCAACTGAGTATCAGTTATTATTTCGAAGAGTTTAATGGGAAAATCGATTAAGTAAAAATACATGTGAACATGATTATATGATGAATAAGTGCAGGTATATGTTTAAGAAAATTTTGAGCAATATGCTTGATATTCGAGTTAACTTCGATAAGACAAAATGGATTAAGTGAAATTATGTAAGAGTGAATTTTAGTCGTAAAATAGTGTTGGACAACAGCAGTTGTGTGACTTTGAAAATTCACCAAAAATTGTGTAAGTTGAATTAAATTTCAAATAAATAATGAAATTAAATCTTAATGAGGCTTTTTTCATATAAAGGAAACATAGGGAGCAAAACAGTTTTATATTGTGTGATATTCTAATTTTTGTGAGACAGTGTTAGAATAAATTTGAGATTCCCTGTTTTGACTTGGAAAAATTTTTAAAAATTCTATAAAAATAATTATGGTTATAATTTATATACTAAGAATATTTGATGATTCTACTTTTAATAAAAAAAATGATAACATTATCTGAGTCTCGTACTATGAGATAAATAAATTTTAGTGAAGAAAGGTCGAAGCTGTCAAACAGCAAAACATGGGATAATTTAAATAATAAACTGTACTTATTGGATGCACCAAAAATTCTTATAATTTTATGGTGGAAACATAGATGAGTCTAGTTTCTTGTAAAATTTACAGATCTTAATTTGGAGTTCTGTAACTCTAGATATAAATGATTTAGTGACTATGACTCAAGAAAGTAGCTTAACCAGAACATGTGTAAATGTAAAATTGGGTTAGTTTTACTATGGAAAGCATGTTAGTAAATTGCTAATTTGTATTTCATGCGAGCTAACTAAGCGTAAAGCTTACCCCTTCCTTTCCATTTCTTTTAGTGTTGTCAGGTTAGTTCAGGGTTGGAGATCGTCGGAGGCAGCATCACACTATCAAGCCAACACCTTTACAATATAAACACATATGCTATAATTATCAAGTGAGTGGCATGTATAGGGACCTTGTTTTATAACATGTGTTATTATAATTTGGCCAAATATATTGGTCTTTAGTGAGCTAATGATTCTGACTTATAAATCTAGCTATTTATGTTATGTTTGATATTGGTGATGTGCATATGCTTGTTTGCCATGCATGATTGGTAATATGTTATGTGTTGTTGTGAATGTTTAAGTCCGTTAACGCCTCAAACCCTATCCCGATGTTGGATACGGGTGAGGGGTGTTGTATAGATACTCTTATTTTGTTCAATGGCATGTATAGGCCTTTTGTTATTTTGTTATATGTGTCATTTGATTAGCCAATATGAAGGCTTATAAAGGTATACATATTCACTTGTATATGGCCATGGAAATTGGCTCAAGTTGGTGTAGGTTATGACCTACCAAATTGTGCATGTTATGTTCCAATATTCTTGTGATGATTAAATATGGTGTAATACAATTAGTCATATGTAGCATGACCAAATCACATAGGGTGGTTAGGCCACAATTTTGGAAATGAGTTAAGATAACGAGCCAATCTTAATTGAGTCACAAATCATGGAAATCCTTAAGATAAAGGGGACAACCTAGCGTGTATAAAAACCGATGAGATGAGGTTTACATGCAATGAGGTATATTAAATTCATTTAAGAGTATAATTAGACCACGTTAAGTGTTATTGAGAACTATAAGTGGATATGGTTATTAGAGGGTGACCCAAGGCTTGGAAAATTGCCTAGCAAGGTCCACACGGGTGGACACACGGGCATGTGCCTAGGTCATGTGTGACACACGAATCACCCCATGGGCGTGTGAAATGGCCGTGTGTCACCTGCACCTAAAAATATTAAGTCAGAATGCATGGTAGTAAACACACGGGTAGAGACACGTCCATGTGTCTTAACCGTGTAGAGGGCACGGCCTAGCACACGGGCGTGTGTCTTAGCCATGTGCCCCTAAATGCATGCTGACTTCATAAACAGAATGCTTGAGTTTTTGGACACGGGCGACCACACAGGCGTGTCTAGGTCGTGTGAAGGACACGAGACAGGGACACGGGCGTGTGCTTGGCCGTGTGAAAACCCCTGTAGGTTCGAAATAGAAAATAAATTCAATTAATTCCACACCGGTGACATGGGCGTGTCCTAAAGCACAGGGCGTATGCATTGCCTCTACACGGGCGTGTGAGGCTTAACTTAGAAAATTTTTCAAGAACTCTCCCAAGTCCTTGGTTTAGTCTCAGACCTTTCTCAATGTATGTTTTGGGCCCCGTAGGCCCATAATAGGGACATTAAGATGTTGTTTGATTAGGTTCAAAGTGGAACGAAATTTTATAACCCGTATTTCACGAAAATGTTCGAGTACATGTCTGGTAACGCCTCATACTTGATCCCGATCTTGGGTCCAGGTAAGGGGTGTTACATTTAATGGTATCAGAGTTACAGTTTAGTCGGTTCTAGGACTACTGTAGAGTGTATCGAGTTTAGCTATACATGACATTATACGAACATGATATTCTGATATCTCCTAACTGTTTAATTGTCTTTGAATATAGTAAATGTCTTCCAATCATGCACAAGATGAGTCCGAGGGAGCCGAGTGCCATTCTCTAGCTTCCGTACAACGAGTTATTTCTAGTAGTAGTAGAAGGCCTATGTCTGAAGACTGGAAAGAGGCCAGAGCCACCTTCTTTGACATGATGGATGAATGGTTTGAGGATTATTTGAGGAATCGTCCCAACATACCACGACCTCCCTCGTCCCCTAACCGACCTGATGAAGAAGTGCCATGAGGTATGGCACCTGTAAGAGTTGGTAAAGCCCCGGTGGACAAGCTTAGAAAGTATGGGCTGAAAAATTTAGAGCTAAGATTGATGATGATGCTGAACAAGCCGGGTTCTGGCTCAAGAATACTACACGAGTGTTGGATGAATTATCGTGCACACCTGAGGAGTGTTTAAAGTGTGTTGTATCCCTCCTAAAGGATACTGCATACCACTTGTGGAAGACCGTATCTTCAGTGGTATCAAAGGAAAACATTACTTGGGAATTTTTCCAAGTGGAGTTTAAGAATAAATACATCAGTCAAAGGTTTTTAGACTCGAAGCGAAAGGAGTTCCTGGAACTCAAACAAGGAAATAAGACTGTAGCAGAATACGAAAGGGAGTTTGTAAGGCTAAGTCAGTATGTGACTGAATGGGTTCAAACAGAGTCAAAAATGTGTAAACGCTTCGAGGAAGGTCTGAATAAGAAAATCAAGCTATAGATTGGGATTCTTGAGATACGCGAGTTTGCTACATTAGCTGATCGGGCCAAGAAGGCAGAGGAACTCAATAATGAAAGGAAGCAAGCTTAGAGAGAAGCTCAAGTTGCGAACAAGAGATCCAGCGGTAAGACACTTTAATTTCCCACAAAGAAATCAAGAAGTCAACATGAACGCTCCAATTCAACAGTAGGATATTCGGGTGGAGTGAGAGGCTCCAAACGACGTAATCAGAAGTCTTCCTCCCCTATGGTGACTAGTGTGGGGAGTGTAGATGGCCAAAAGCCAAAATGTAAAAGCTGCAATAAATTTCACTTCCAAGAGTGCCGAATGAAGAGCGATGCGTGCTATAGATGTGGTTCTCTTGACCACTTCCTCGAAGAATGCCCAGAGCGAACCGATAAAGAGGTAGAAGTAGCCCCGAAATCGAGTGCTCCTATTACACAAGGTAGACCTTCGAGATATCTTAGAAGTGCCAGTGCCATTCGGGTTACGGCCAAAGACATTGAAAAATTAGAGACTCGAGCCTTGGCAAGAACGTATGCAATACGCGCTCGAGAGGAAGCCTCTGCTCCTAACGTCATCACGGGTACTTTTTCTCTTTTTAACACTTGTGTTGCTGCCTTAATTGATCTAGGATCGATGCATTCATACATTTGCATGAGATTAGTGTCTAATATGAATATATCCATTGAACCTACTGATTTTATAATCAGAGTGTCGAACCTATTAGGCAAGTCAGTCTTGGTCGATAAAGTCTGTAAGAATTGTCTTTCGACGATTCAGGGTCATTGTTTTCCAAGTAACCTTGTGTTATTTTCATTTGATGAGTTTGATGTAATACTTGGCATTGATTGGTTAGCCCTGGATGATGTAATTGTAAATTGTGGTGGCAAGTATATTGAATTGAAGTGCCCAGATGGTAAGATTCTATGGGCTGATTCAAGAGAGTTGGATACTCCGCCGGCTGTAATCATAGAAATAGTTGCTCACAGATATACGAGAAAAGGGTACGAAGCCTACCTTACTTTTATACTAAACACTAAGGAAATAGAGTTGAATATTGAGTCCGTACCAATAGTATGTGAATATCTAGATGTGTTCCTAGAAGAACTACCCGAACTACCTCCTGATAGAGAGATAGAGTTTGGTATTGAACTAGTGCCAAGAACAACTCCTATTTCTATTGCTCCATACAAGATGCCACCAACTGAGTTGAAAGAGTTAAAAGCACAGTTGCAAGAAATGACGGATAAAGGTTTTGCAAGGCTGAGCTTTTCACCTTAGGGTTCTCCTGTATTGTTTGTAAAGAAGAAAGATGATTCAATGAGGCTATGCATAGATTATCAGCAACTGAACAAGGTGACTATTAAGAATAAATATCCTTATCCAAGAATCGATGATTTGTTTAACCAGTTGATGGGAGCCACTGTGTTCTCTAAGATAGACCTAAGATCCAGCTACTATCAATTGCCAGTTAAGGAATCGGTGTGCCTAAAATAGCTTTTAGAATGAGGTATGGTCACTATGAATTCCTTGTCATGCCATTTGGTTTAAAAAATGCACCAGTCGTATTTATGGACCTAATGAATAGGATATTTCGGCCGTACCTGGACAAGTTCGTCGTCGTGTTCATTGATGACATTTTGATTTATTCCAAGGATGAGACAGAGCATGTGAGGCATTTGAGAACTGTGTTGCAGACTTTACGGGAAAAAAATTGTATGCTAAGTTTAGCAAGAGTGAATTTTGGCTCCAAGAAGTAGAGATCAATTAAAGCAACAACACTTATATTAAAAAGAGAGAAAGTACCAGTAATAACATCAGGAGCAGCGGCTTCCTCTCGAGTACGTATCGAATATGTTCTTGCCGAGGCTCAAACCTCTGATTTTGCGGCGTCTTTAGTCACGACTTGACTACCACTAGCACTCCCAGGGTATCTCAGAGGTCTAACTCGTAGAATGGGAGCACTCGACTTCAGAGCTCTTTCCACTTCTTTTTCGGCTTGTTCTGGGCAGTCTCTGAGAAAGTGATTAAGAGAACCACATCTAAAACATGCGCCGCTCTTCATTCGGCACTCTCCAAAGTGAAATTTGTTACAGCTCTTACACTTCAATTTTTAATCATCTACACTCCCCACACTAGTCACCATTGGAAAGGAAGAATTTTGACCTCGTCGTTTACAGCTTCTCGATCTACCAGAATATCCCACTGATGAAGTGGAGCGCTCATGCAGGCTCCTGGCTTTCTTCATGGAGAACAAGAGTGTTTTACTGCTATACCTATTGCTCACAACTCGAGCCTCTCTCTTCGCTTGTTTTCTTTCATTATTAAGTTTCTCAGCCTTCTTGGCTCGATTGGCCAATGCGGCAAACTCCCGTATTTCCAAGATCCCAACCAACAACTTGATATCCTCATTCAGACCTTCCTCGAAGCGTTTACGCATTTTCGATTTAGTTTGGACCCATTCAGTTGCGTACTAACTTAGTCGTACAGACTCTCTCTCGTATTCTGCTACAGTCTTATTCCCTTGTTTGAGTTCCAGGAACTCCTTTCGCTTCGAGTCCAAAAACCATTGGCTAATATATTTCTTCCTAAACTCTGCTTGGAAGAAATCCCAAGTAATATTTTCTTTCGGCACTACCAAGGATACGGTCTTTCACCAATTGTATGCAGTGTCCTTCAAAAGGGACACAGCATACTTCAAACATTCCTCGGGTGTGCATGACAAATCATCTAGCACCCGTGTAGTATTTTCAAGCTAGAACTCGGCTCTTTCAGCTTTATCATCAACTTTAGTTCTGAATTCCTCAGGCCCATGCTTCCTAAGCTTCTTTACAGGGGCTTTACCGATTCTCACCGGTGCCATACCTCGTGGCACATCCTCATCAAGTTGGTTAGGGGGCAGGGGAGGTCTTGGTATATTGGGGTGATTTCTCAGATAATCCCCAAACCATTCATCCATCATATCAAAAAAGGCAGCTCGGGCCTCTTCTCGGCCTTTGGATTCAGCTTTCTACTACTACTAGATACAACTCGCTGTACGGAAGCTGGAGCATGGCTCTCAGCTCCCTCGGACTCATCTTGTGCTTGATTAGAAGACATTCACTATATTCAAAATAGTTTAAATAATTAGGAGACGTCACACTATCAACATTTGAATAATGGCATGTATAGCAAACTTTAACATCGTCTACAGTAGTCCTAGAACCAACTAAATCATAGCTCTGATACCAATAAATGTAACACCCCTCACCCGTACCCGACACCGGGATAGGGTTCGAGGCATTACCAGGACTTTACATTTTGAAACATACCAAATTGGGTCACCAAGTTTTACTCAAATTTTAAGCTTTTCATCCATGAACAACTCGTCCCTTATATAGGCCTTCGAGGCCTATAACATACCTAGAGGCAGTGTGGGACAAATTTGGGTACGTTCGATAAACCTTGGGCTCCTTAGGAAATTTTTTCCTTATCATAAAGTGTCACACACCCGTGTAGGTGGGCCGTGTGGACTCACACGCCCATGTGATTTGGGGCACGCCCATGCCCTTCAGCCGTGGGCAACACTGACTTATCAACAAGGCCATGGCACATACCCGTGCTGCCTGCCCGTGGACGACACTGTCTTTTTAACACAGCCATGGTGCACGCCCGCATGGCCTACTCGTGTACAACTTTGAGCTAAAATTTTAAGTGCAGGGGGCACACGGCCATAACACACGCCCATGGGAGGGAATCGTGTGTCATACACAGCCTAGACACACACCCTTGTGTCTAACCATGTGGACTCTAATAGGCTATTTTCCAAGCGTTTAGTCACCCATTTCTACTACTTGTGCTTAGTGGTTACCAAAGTCAAAGTAAAACACAATTATACACTTGTAAATAATCTTGATTAAACTAGAAGTATAGAAACCTCATATCATTGGTTTCATACATGATAGGTTATTTCCCACTTAGTGTTTATGGGTTCCCATGTCACTTTAATTCATCCGAAATTGGCTCGTTCATGTGACTCATTGCCAATTGGTAACGACCCATCACTTGTAAATAAAACCACGTATAAATTCGTAGGTCATAGCCTACTTCAATTAAGCCAATTTTCGTGGCCATATACAAAGAGATAAACATATTCTTACATGCCTTGATTTGGCAAATCAAATGACATATGTAACAAAATACTCAAAAATACTATACATGCCATTGAACAAAACAAACAAAGTCTCTATACCAAAGCTTGTCTAGTTGATAGAGTGTTGACTCTCCAATCGTCTTCCAATCCTTTTGAATCCTCGAGCTCTATGAGATAGGGAAAAAGAGAGGGGTAAGCATTTACATGATTAGTAAGCTCGAATAACCGGAAAGTAAACTCACTGAGTAATTAGCATACATCCATATTTAAATCATGAAATCATCAATTATGAAACGATTCCCTATCACATGCACTCAATCAATGAGTTAGTTACGTAACAAAACATCATGTAATTTATGTAGATGATCTCATCATTCTTCATTTTATTGACATACATCATATTAATCCCATTGAGTTTCTAGGAAATCTCGATGGAATACCCATTATCCGCCAATTCTTACGAATGATCATTTCACATATATGCACTCCCGCGAACCTCACATCTCATGGGAGGATTACCATCCAGGCTAAATCCCCATGTCATGAACTCATAAGGTGATTTTGGGATTACCAGTCCAGGCTAAATCCCTTATAACGACAAAAACCCTTAACGAGCTCGGATCTGAATTACCAGTCCAAGCTAAATTTAGACCCTAATTGGATTACCCGTCCGCGCTAGTTCCATAATGCACACATATTCTTTGGAAGGCTTGATCATTCAAGGAACACCCGTTCGTGTTAGATCCTTTTCATACTTGAGATCACGAATTACCCATCTGGGCTAAATCCTTACTGCAACACATGCGGGATCTCTTTACACATATCAATAAGGGTCTATCCATCGAATTCCCTTTGTCAACCTCATCCGAGACATTTTTCACATGTTACCATCAAATATGAGTTTCTATGATATTTCATGCTAATAATAAATGCAATCATCATGCATTCATAAATCATTCAATTATGCATATTAGGGGTTTACTTTAAGTTATCCGAACTTACCTGGTTTTCTTTTCGGAGTTGTGTTTCAGTTATTCCGAAACCTTGCGTTTACCTTGATCGGCCTCTAGAATTTGTTCCTCGGGGTCTATAACAGCAAAATTTAACTCATTAATACACTACATTATACATTTAAAGTTTTATATCTACCCCCAGTCCAAATGACCATTTTTCCCCTAACCTTTCACATTTTTACGATTTAGTCCCTAGGCTCGTATAATGAAACACATGTACTTTCTATCTTACCCAAGCCTAGTCGAACACTTTTCCTTCTTATGGTAGCCCACATTTTCCATTATTTTCTCATTTCTACCACACATTTACATCTTTTGCAAAGTAGTCCCTATAAGGGTTTTTCATGAAAATCAACTAGGAAAAGATGTTTAATACACATTCATCTTTCATATTCCTCTATAATCCATCAAAATACAAGTAAATCATGCATGGGTAAATTTTTAAACATGAACCCTAGCATGAAATATGGGTAGAAATGGAGAGAGTAAGCTACCGGGATTTTAACAATACAAAGAACATGAAAAACGGGGCTTGGGAGCACTTATTATTGAGCTTAGAAAGCTTGAAAACCCTAGCTATGGAATCCCTTGAAGTTTCAGCTAGATAAGGAAGAGAATGGGCTGATTTTGGTTCATTCTTCCCATTTTATTTCTTTAAAATACCAAATGACCAAAATGCCCCTAAGCCCTTTCCTTAAAATTCCATCCATGCAAGCCCATTTTTGTCCAAAAACTTAGAATTTGAGCAAATTTCTATCCAAGGCCTTACAATTCATAACCCAAAGCAATTTCATACAAATTGCTTATAGAATTCAAGTTTTACAATTTATTCAATTTAGTCCCTAATTTCCAATTGAACACCTTACTCAAAGAATTTCTTCATGAAACTTTAACACATGCATATACTCATATTCTAGGCCTCATAAAAATCATAAATTAAATATTTTGATGCCAGATTTGTGGTCTCGAAACCACCATTCTGACTAGGCCCTATTTCAAGATGTTACACCATGTATCTATGTTAAGGCGATATCGATTAGACCCCTCTCATGTGATTTCACCAGCGGAGATCAAAATTAGATCAAACATGACCTATGGTGAATAACCGGTAAAGATTCTGGCTCGTGAAGTTAAACAGCTGATAAATAAAGATGTGACTTTGGTAAAAGTCATATGGCACCGACATGGAGTGGAAGAGGCTACATGGGAGCCAGAAGAAACCATGAGAAACTAATATCTAAACCTATTTACTAGTAAGACTTTCGAGGACGAAAGTCCCTAAAGGGGGGAGAAATGTAACATCCCAAAATAGGCCTAGTCGGAACAGGGGTTTTGGGACCACGAATCTGACTTTGAAATATTTATTTTATGATTCTTATGAGGTCTAAAATATGAGTTTATGCATGTGTTAAAGTTTCATGAAGAAATTCTATGAGTAAGGTGTCCAATTAGAAATTAAGGACTAAATTGAATAAAGTACAAAACTTGGATTCTAGAAGTAATTTGTATGAAATTGCTTTATATTATTAATTAGAAGTCCTTAAAGATCAATTTTCTCAATTTCTAAGTTTTTTGACAAAAATGGGTATGTATGGATAAAAATTGAAAGAAATGGCTTAAGGGCATTTTGGTCATTTGGATAATTAATGAAAAGAAATGGGCAAATAAGCCAAAACTCAGCTCATCTTCTCTACCTTGCCACTGAAATTTGAGAGCCACCATAGCTAGGGTTTCTTCACTTTTTAACCTCAATAGTAAGTGCTCCCAAGCCCCGTTTTTAATGTTTTTCGTATTTTTAAAATCCCGGTAACTTACTCTCTCCATTTCTACCCATATTTTGTGTTAGGGTTTATGTATGTAAAGTGACCCATGTGTGACATGTTTACCCTTTGATGATTTATGGAGAAATATGAAAGTTGGATGTGTGTTAAACATTTTTTTCTAGGTGATTTTCATGAAAACCCCTAAAAGGACTTTTTTGCAAAAGGTGTAAAATATGTGGTAGAAATGTGAAATAATGGAAAAATGTGGGCTGCCATAAGAGGAAATAACATTCATCTAGGATTGGATAATGTAGAAAATTCATGTATTTCATCATACGAGCCTAGGGACTAAATCGTAAATAATGTGAAAGGTTAGGGGTAAAATGGTCATTTTGTCCGGGGTGAAATTTAGACTCGAAAAGAATAATGTGAGGTATTAATGATTCATGTTTATTATTATAGACCCCGAGGAACAAATTCTGGAGGTCGATCGAGGAAAATGAAATGTTTCGGAATAACCAAGATGCAAAACCGAAACGGATACCAGGTAAGTTCGAATAACTTTAAGTAAACTATTAATATGCCTAGTTACATGTGTTATGAATGTATGATAATTGGTTATAATGATGGCATGAAAATCCATAAAGTATGTTAATAATAATGAAATGATAATAAATGTCCCGGTTGAAGTCAAAAAGGGAAATTCGATGGATAAACCATGGCATACATGACTTGAGATCCTGCATGTGTTGCAGAAAAGGATTTAGCCCGAACGGGTAATCCGTTGATCTCAAATATAGGAAGGATCTAGCCCGGATGAGTGTTCCTTGAGTGATCGAGCCTCCCGAAGAATATCTATGCATTGTGGATTTAGCCCGGATGGGTAATCCAACTAGGGTCTGAATTTAGCCTAGACTGGTAATTCAGATCCGAGCTTATTATGGGTGTTTGTCACTGCAAGGGATTTAGCCTAGACTGGTAATCCCGACAACACCCTATGAGTTTACATTGCGGGGGATTTAGCCTAGACTGGTAATCCCGCCGTATGATGTGAGGTTCGCGGGAGTGCATACTTGAGATGATCGCTCTTATGACTTGACAGAAAATGGATAATCCATCGAGACTTCCAAGAAACTCAACAGGATTAACATGAGATATAAAAATGAAAATGTTGAATGATGATCTCATCTAAGACAAATTATATGGTGCATTGTTATGAGACTAACTTGTTGATTGAGTGTATGTGATAGGGAAACTATCTCATGTTTGTTGGTTTTGTTGCCTAATATGGATGCATGCTAATTAATCGGTAAGTTTACTTTCTAGTTATTCGGGCTTACTAAGCATGTAAATGCTTATCACTCTCTTTTCCCTATCTTATAGAGCTTGTGGACTCGCGAAGATTGGGAGACGGTTGGAGAGTCAATACACTATCATCTTGTCTAGCTTTGGTATATAGATACTCTTATTTTGTTAATGGCATGTATAGGCCTTTTGTTATTTTGTTATATGTGTCATTTGATAAGCCAATATGAACACTTATAAAGGTATACATATTCACTTGTAGATGGCCATGGAAATTGGCTCAGGTTGGTGTAGGTTATGACCTACCAAATTGTGCATGTTATGTTCCAATGTTCTTGTGATGATTAAATATGGTGTATTACAATTAGTCATATGTAGCATGACCAAATCACATGGGGTGGTTAGGCCACAATTTTGGCAATGAGTTAAGATAACAAGTCAATCTTAATTGAGTCACAAATCATGGAAATCGTTAAGATAAAGGGGACAACCTAGCATGTATTAAAACCAATGAGATGAGGTTTACATGCAATGAGGTATATTAAAGTCATTTAAGAGTATAATTAGACCATGTTAAGTGTTATTGAAAACTATAAGTGGATATGGTTATTAGAGGGTGACCTAAGACTTGGAAAATAGCCTAACAAGGTCTACACGGTGGACACACGGGCGTGTGAAATGATCGTGTATCCCCTGCACCTAAAAATATTAAGTCATTTGGCTAATCAATATGATACATAACAAAAAGAACAAGTCCCTATACATGCCATATTCAAATTGTTGAATCTAACTATACCAAATTTTCCAATTGATAATGTGATCGAAAACTCTGACGTCCTCCGATCCTCGAGCTAGCCTGACGACAGTATAAAAAGAAAGGAAGGGGGTAAGCTTTAAAGCTTAGTAAGTTCACATGAAAATAATAAGCAACATAACTCATACAATTAACTTAAGGTAAAGTTTCATAAATGTCATCAAGTCTCATAAGCATAACTTTCTCATATGCATTCTTACCACATGTTCATAGCATACAGAGATCTTTAATCATGAGTTTATGTACATACCTGTACCAACCTGCACATAATACTTTCTTTATCATCTTTGACGTGTTCATTAAGATAACTATGAAACTTCTCTTTGAACTACCTGTTGAACACTTGGAATACTATCAGATACATCGGAATCTTACACCTAAGTGCCCTATATGTAGCCAATGCTACCTTATATCACATATCACATGTTGCTCTCTTTCGAGCTACCCACAGTCTACTCTCACAAGCTAACAGCCAGGATGTAGCTACACAGGCTGCTCACACAAGCTATCAGGTATCTACAACACATGCCGAACTACCCAGCCATCTGTAGAACATACAATACTAGTACCCGGAACACCAAAACATGTGTAACATATATCATGAGCTTAGACCACAACTCATGATCTCATATCACATAGTTCCTAGTGACATGTCACTTGTATCCTAAACTATTCCTAAGGTTCAAATGGGATTCTTTGATACCACATTTCTGTTGAGCTTGCTCATGATGCCGATTTCAATATCCATAGCACCAATCACATACTCATGGAATAATCAAAGCATAATTCATAATAAAATTTAAGCATTAACACATGCTACAATATCATATTAATTATATATATACTTACCTTACATGCAATACTAAAGCATTTTAAGTATGGTACATGTTGCATAATTTGCAAATGAACTTACCTCGGTACAAAATGATTGAAACAAGCCTAATCCTCGTAAACTTTTTTCCCCCGATCAAGACCCGAATCACGTTTTTATTGATATATAATGCCAAATTTAACTTCTTCAACACATACATTGCTTGAATTGACCCATAATTCATACTTTGGTAAAATTACCTTTTTACCCCTAACTTTTCACTTATTTACACTTTAGTCCTTAGGCTCGTAAAATGAAATGCATGCATTTTCTTGATTACCCAAGCCTAGCCGAACCTATACCATGCTTACATCAGCCCAAATTTTCCTTTATTTTACATTTTTACTGGTCATTTTTACACCTTTTACAAACAAGCCCTTTTTAGGTGTTTTCACTAAAAATCACATAACAAAATATGTTCATCACACATCAAACTTTCATAATCTTCCATTAATCATCAAAATAAAAACATGTCACACATGAGTCAAATTTCATACATGAACCCTAGCTCAAAATATGGCTAGAAATGGATAGATCATACTTCAAGGACTTCAAAAATGCAAAGAATATAAAAAACGGGGCTTGGGAACATTTACAATCAAGCTTGAAAAGTTGAAAACCCTAGCTATGGAACCCTTGCAAATTTCAGCACACTAGGAGGAAGATGGACACAATTTTTTACTTGATTTTTCCCTTTTTATTCTTTTATTTACCAAATGACAAAAATGCCCTTAATGCTTTTTTTTCCAATTTTTCGTATTCATGCCCATTTTTGTCCAAATTTTTAGAACTTGATCAAATTGCTATTTAAGGACCTCTAATTAATAATGCAATTTCATGCTTGAAGCTTATAGAACACAATTTTTCAATTTATTCAAATTAGTCGCTCACTTCAAATTTGACACTTTAGGCATAGAACTTCTTCATGAAAATTTCACACAACCATGCAATCGTATCATGGACCATCAAATAATCATAAAATAATTATTTCTATTTAGGATTTATGGTCTCAAAACCACTATTCTGACTAGACCCTAATTCAGGATGTTACATCTTTCAATCGTTTAAAGCCCATATCTTCTCATAATTATTTTAATAGGCAATTATGTCGATCTTTCCTTTTTCTCATTCCAATAAATCACAATTTGTGTGAATCAAACACGCTAGATCATAACTCAATTTGGCCCGAAATCCAATTACACGATTGCCAACCAAATTTACCATATATTGCGTACATCACAAGTATAGATCAATAATCACAAGGCTTTCGCAAAAACATTCTCATGGAAATCATGAACTCACAATATCATGAAGTCAATGCATATAAGCTTTATGTACATACCTGTACAAATTTGTCATACTTACGTGCTCTTTCTCTTCCTTGACATACCCACTAAATTACCCATCGAACCACTTGGAATACTAAAGGATACTCGGGAATCTCGTACTCACAATACCGTACCAATGCCACATCCCAGATATGGTCTTGCATGTAATCTTGTATCGATGCCAATAGCCCAACTATAGTCTTACACGAAGTCTCGTATCGATGCCATATCCCAGATATGGTCTTACACGTAATCTTAGTAACCTTAATGTCATGACATTTGTATCCTATCTATTCCTAAGGTTCAACCTGGACTTTCTCTATATCGAATCTCTATCGATCATTTCCGCAGTATCGTACTCAATAGCATTCACATTTCATTTCAATAATATAGCATTTACCACAATTATATCAATTAAGCATTTATACATATATAATTTAATTCTTATTAAACATACGAACTTACCTCCACATAAAAATGGCGAAAAGGGTCTAACCGTCAAATACTTATTTTTCTCCCGTTCTATTTTCAAACCTCATTTTTCTATATCTAGATTATCACATTTAACTTATTTAATCATTACACTATTCAAATTAGCAAAAATCATATTATGGAAAAAATTATATTTTTGCCCCTAAAGTTTTACATTTTTACATTTTAGTCCCTAGGCTCGTAAAATGAAATGTACTCAATTTCTTCAATACTCATGCCTAGTCAAACCTTATACATGCTTATAGAAGCCCACATTTTTCTTTTATTTGAATTTTAACACCCCTTTTACAACTTTTTACAAATAGGTCCCTTAGGCATTTTCATCGAAAATCACTTAGCAAAAGTCGTTTATCAAACAACAAACATACATTTCCTACCATTAGACATCAAAATACACAAATATCCATCATGGGTAAAATTTTAGACCTTGTTTATTTCTTAAATTAGTGGTAGAAATAGATAGATCATGTTACGAGGATTTCAAAAACATGAAAAATCATTAAAAATGGGGCCAGAACGGACTTACAATCGAGCTTGGAAGCTTGAAAAACCCTAGCCATGGATTCTTCTTGTAAAATTCAGCCATGGGAGGAAGATGGACAAAAATTGGATTTTAATTTGGCTTTTTAAATCATTTAATTACCAAATTACTAAAATGCCCTTAATGAAAAACTTTGGAAACATACCTAACACTGTCCATTTTTGTCCTCCAACTTAACCAATGGTCTAATTACCATTTAAGGACCTCCAATTTAAAATTTCATAACAATTAGACACCTTTAGCTTATAGAAATCAAGTTTTGTACTTTTTGCAATTTAGTACTTTTGAACAAATTGAGTGCCCAAACGTCAAAATTTTTTAATGAAATTTTCACGAAATCATTCCATAAAACTGTAGACCATAAAAATATAATAAAAATAATTTTTTCTGCGTCAGATTTGTGGTCCCGAAACTATTGTTACAACTAGACCCAAAATTGGTCTGTTACAAATTTATCAATTAATTAACACAATGACTAAATTGTAAAATATGCAAAGTTACTAAATTAACCAATAAATAAAAAATAGTGGT
Source organism: Gossypium hirsutum (assembly GCF_007990345.1). NCBI lineage: Eukaryota > Viridiplantae > Streptophyta > Magnoliopsida > Malvales > Malvaceae > Gossypium > Gossypium hirsutum. The sequence goes on along the minus strand of NC_053434.1, from coordinate 85,789,577 downwards.
TGATTGATTTCGATTTGGTTCACTAATCTTTGATTTAGGGATCTAAATTGCTTAAACTCCTAAAGTGGTTTTGTTTTACCTCTCGGTCTCAACTTTACCAAATTAGACAAATTAGCCCGGTTTATCTTTCGATCTCATCGGCTAACCCGAAACTAAAGAATTGGTGCTCAACATGATTACCCCTCAATCTCACTTGCCTAAAATTCCCTTAGGGGTGTCAATCCTAAGTTTTAGGTTTATTCAATTTAGTCTAATTTGTTTGCAACTTAGTCCCTCATCCAAAAAACAACTTACCTATATCTCCATCAACCAACCCTTAAAGTTTAGTTATCCATGTTAAAAACTAAGCTAACAAACATGCAAGAAAAGTAAATGGTAGCCATTAGCATAAAGTTTGAGAAAAAGATGAAATTTTGGATTTTTAATCTATAAAACTTAAAAGAGAAGTGTAGATGAACATTCAATAGTAGAATTAAGCACAAGAAACATAAAAGTTGAAGTTTCTAATAGATTAAACTAAAATAAATTGAACTATATTAAAATAAAGGCAGAATTATCATTAAAAGCAAAGGAAATGGAATAAAAGTACAAATAAACCCTAACTACAGAGATAACTAACTTAATAAACAAGAAAAAGTTATAGAAAAATAACTCTACAACTAAGGAAGATGAGAACTAAGAAACCCTAAAAACGAAGAAGAAAACCTAATAGAACTAAAGAAAATAATAAGGTAAACTAAGTCTAATATGGGTTTTCCTCTCTCATCAACCAAAATTGGTTGTTTTAGCAGCAAATTTTGACCCTTTTTGTTGACCAAAATGCCTTTGAATAGGTCTTCATTGATTGGTGTTTTGGTTGGACAAAGACTACCCCTGGCATCATTTTTTTTCCTCTCATAACAGTGATATCACGATATCCAGGGTTGGATTTCGCGATATCATCGACAATCTTGAAATGGGATGCTCCTTGGCAAATGGGTATCGTGATACCACTATAGGCTGTCTTAATCTCGAGCTTATTAAGGGTATCACGATTCTAAAGCTTTGATGTTGTGATACCCCTTTCTTTGGTGATAATTTTTACAATTTCGAGCCACCATTGAGTACCTACAACACTCAATCATAGGTTAGGGCCCCTAATGACACAATTGGCCAATTTGGGTCTAAAAAATGAGTAAAAAGAGGTATTTTCACTTATTAAATTGGAAATATAAAATATACACTAAAGTGTGGGAAATATGCTAATGTACCCAAAAACAAGCTCTTTAAGTATAACGAGGAAGCCTAATTTGACATATCAAATTATGACAAACTAGCTATATTGAAAAACAAAATCTCTGCAATGATTGTAGCCTGTATGACGCGATTCGGATTCGCTTTTCCTTCACTACTCAAAATAACATAAAATCGCTCACAATCAGCCATGGGTCAATAATATCAGTAGCAATCCTACCCAACTTCTCCCATAATTGAGCCATTTTTCCTTTCTATGGACTAGAATAAATGATAGTACATAGAAATGGGAAATGGTTCCGAATATAGAAAATACGTAAGTGGATAAACTGTGGGTGAGCCTTTAGAACTTCTACATCCACATCGTCATTCCAAAGTTGCCAAAAACATCCAGAAAACTCAAAAGCTTCAACTTTGAATGAGTTATCTAAACCCAGCTTCACAATAATAGAATTTGTCCCTACTAATTCTAGTTTCAAAGAGAGCGGAAAAGTCTATGTGTACAATTCTCTTTTATATTTTTTCATAAAGCTGTGGAAGCAAGGGTGCCCACAGCCTTGGCAGCTATAGAAAAATAATCAAAAATAAGAATTCATCCTCAATAAAAAAGAGGGGATGAGGTTAATATCAAAAATTTCAAGCCAATTTGGTATCAACCAATGATACATCCTGTAACACCCTAAACCCAGCCTGGACGTTATGGCCAAACTCGGCGTGTCACATTGAACTATTTAGCAAAAACCTGTTTTCATTGAAAACCCTTCTTAAAATAAAAGAACATCTTTAAAATAAACTCCTTTCAATCACTTGTTTGAAACATAAATTTGATGAAAACATGTCACTTAAAAATTTAGTTGCGGAAACGTAGAATAGACATACTATAGTTTAAGAAACCATGTTCAACTTCTTATAATTACATCACATAGAATTAATAATCCAAATAATAACAAAATGGAAGCCCTATTACAATCTGATTTGAATAGTACTTAATAAAATAGAAACTTATATGCTTTTTAAAAAAAAAACAAGTCCAAATTATCTTGCTAGCTAACCACCCAGAGTCCTTCTGAACATCGAACCTTCTACTATGCATCACCTGAAAAATAAAATAAAAGAGGGGGTGAGTTTTTTCAAACTCAATGTGTACAACCCGCGATGAAAAATAAGCATTCAAAGAGAAACCATCAAACATGCAATGCAATCCCATACAAATTATCCATCTGCTACACACTAGCTCCGTCCCCCGTCACACTATGTGAGGATATAAATATCGACCCACCCAGCCCACACACCAATGGTAGCCTGGTTGTGGAACTACCTTCATTTACATATTGGGCTTTAAAAGCCATTGGTGGATCCATGATTGTCAGGAAACCATGCGATCCTCATATACTTTCTCCGTTCCATAGTTCCCACCCCATGTGCAGCCTAAGCAGAACATCATATGTATGATTTCACATCCATAAAACTTACATTCAACACCTAAGGGTATTTTGGTCATTTTCACCCTTAGAGGCATTTCAATAATTTTACCTTAATTATGGTTTTCACTTACCTTGACCCGTTAACAAGTCCCGCGAGCTAAGATGAACGAATACTATGCACCAGGTAGGATTTCAGAGAAGAGGAGGTGGGTCATTAAGACCACTTAAGTACCAAGCTCTCCCTAGATCCAGTCCTAGACATGCATCTACCCGTTGCCACACCTTAACCCTTTGACTTGTCCACGGTCGCAATATATTTATTAAGTCTTATGTAGTTATCATATACTAGGCCCAAACCCCTTACAACGCCCAAACAAGTTCACATACCTGTATCCGGCCCATTAAACACAATCATATTCCTATGGCCCATTAGGCCCAAACCACCTGTATACGGCCCATTAGGCCCAAATCACATTTATATGGCCCGTTAAGCCCAGTCACATTCATATTCATGCTCACATACAAATTCCTATCACATAGCATCATTATTCAGTTTTTACCTATTATGGGCCCAACAGCCCATCAGGCCCATTTAGCCAATTCTGGCCCGTATGGCCAAATCACAACCCAAGTCCACGGAATCGCCCGTGGGTCTCAGGCAACCTATTGGTCTCCCTCTTACAATTGTTCGTGCACTCGCAAGACTACCGTAGCCAAACTTTTGGCTTTTTGGCATTTCGGCTTTTGCCGATTCATAGTGTGTGTGCGGTGTATGTACACACTTGGTAAGCAAGCGTGCATATCACCCTTCCATTAATTGTATGCTTAATCCATATTCTACCTAAACACCGAAACCTCACTTTAATCTTACCTTGAACACCAATCCTTAATAGCTTTCCTTAATCACGTACTCCCTAGATCTGTATTAATCTTACTCACTAAAACCAGAATAATAGATGACTCGTATCCAACACAAGCCCCCTTACCTTAACTATGAACATTCGGCCACCTTAGCTAATGAGAGAGGAATACTTACCAATACCGCAACACCTAAGGAGCAATTTGGCAATGAGCTAAGATCCGAGATCCGATACTAATTCCTTACCACATTTGATTAGAAAAAGTGAGGGAAAATATTCGATACTTAGCAAAGAAAACTGATTGGAAAAGTGACACTTACACTAGATTCGGTCAAAGAGTATTCGACTTTAGAGATTTGAATGGCAACAATTGCTTATTCGGCACCAAGGGAGAGAGGAAGAAGAATTGGCTAAACCCAAAAATGAAACAAAGAAATCAACACAAGGAAAATAAAAAGGAGAACAAGGGTTTTCGACTTTTGGAGAAATCGGCAGAAAGAAAAGGAAGAAAACAAAAGGGTTTTCAGCTTTTAGGGAAAAGGGTTTCTGGCAACAAGGTGAGAAAAAGATTTCGGCATTAGCCTCATACCCTTGTATTCGGAACCTATTTATAACCTTTATGGCCGAACTCCTCAAGCCCAAGTTCCCATTTCGGCTCCACTTGCTCCTCACTTTTTATCTCCTCGTTTTTCTCCCTGATAACCCCTTGATCATTTCCTCAGATTTCTCTTCTGAACACTTCCCTTGGAGTCCATTTCCATGCCACTTCTAACCTTCCAGAAGGCCAAAATTAAACTTCTAAAAACAATAAGCTAGGATTCGAACATTGGACCTCCTTGCTAGCTATTAACTCCACCTCCCTACACTCTAAGTGACGTCACTTAGCCATTCCTCCACAAGGTTTTTTGATGCTATTTTCCCCTACTTTATTTAAAAGCCCAACTACTTGCCAACCCTGATTCTTTTAATAATTAAACTATAATTTCATTTACCCCTAGGTTCGAACTCAAACCTTAATTAAGACCTACTATAATTATCACATGGCTAGGAATATAAAACACAATTTTTATCAAAACTGAAAACAAATAAAGTTCAGGATTTCGGGATTTTTGGGTTTCGGGATTTTTGGGGTGTTACACATCCTCCACTTCGTGCACCCTCACCTTAACTCCTGACATGCTCGTTACATTTTTGACTTCTTGACTTAACCCTTGAATAATGTTATCAAATGCCAAAGCAATTGGGATAGTCAAGGAAATATCATCTGAAAGAGCAACTAGCTCTTGATCCGTATTCTCGCAATATTTCTCACCAATCTTATCAATCAGTCATTACCCAAAATTTCCCCTACTTTGTGGTTTGAAATAAAGTAACGAGGATGATTTTGCTCCTCCACTACGAAAGACACCCCTAATATACTTGAAAGCTTCACTACCATGTTTTTCTTATTATTCAATATTCAACCTACAGCTTGAAAATGAATTGGATCTAGATCCTTATCCACAATTATTGGTCTCATCCTTGACCTATCTTCGAATGGGTTAGCAAAGGCCTATAAGAGGACGCGCCCAAATTGTTGGACGGCTTGAGAACATTATTATTGGGATTTGGCCTATTTACAACGATGCCCCCTTACCTCCAATCTTTCCAAATCCTTTCTTTATATTTTTAGACTTGTTTGACAAAGCCACTTTACCTTCCTCTCTTGCCACCTTTTCAATTCCTATATTCGGTTTCCTTGAAATTTGGCTTCTATTAATGCCATTGAAAGCCTAAGATTTTTCCTTTTTCTCCTTTCTATTAATCTCATTGATAACCCCAAATCTGGAACCACCTACCACCCCGCTATACAAGTCATCGATAGGTTTCTCTGTTGCCCGGGGTTTCCTCCTCTGTCTGCGGTCGACAAGCATCCAAGGGCAAAATTGCTCCTTCTCTACTTTCTCTTACATCCTAGATTCCTCAACACACGAATGATCTTCCTCCATCTCCAATGTAACTCCTTCACCCATTTTATGTGAACAAATTTCTCGGTAGTGCCAAAATCTCCCACAATAAAAAAAACCATGGGTAAGGATTCATATTTGACCCTCTACATTTTCCCATCGATTTTAACCTTAGAGATCAATGGCTCCCCTTAATCAACATTGACTGGCAGGTTAACAAATTGACTTTTGGAATTATTTTCAGTGTTTCGGTCGATCTTCGCCACCAGCCTGATTGCACTTCCAATAAACTTGAGAAGAATTTTTGTGTACATGCCGCATGACATCCCCAGTAACCTAATCTAGACCAATAGGTTTTCGGGTTGAATTTAATCTATTGAGAAAGCCGGTGTCCATGGCCTCACAGTGAGATAGTTTCCAAAAATTGTCCAGGGTCCTCCCAACAAAGCAACAAGGTACTCTTCCTCATCATGAAATTTGACTAAAAATAGTCGCTTTCCAAATCAAGAATTTACAATGAATCATTCGCCTTCTCGATTGCCTTCAGTTTGCTATACATTGTGAGATATGAAATTCTGCTACTAAGCAACTTAACAATTACCCTCTTAGACATACGTTTTGCGATAACTGGTACACTCTTTCAGAGAAAGTGATAGAAGGAATGCCATCAACAATCTCATTTTTAGCTTTTCCCTTTTGTAGATCAAAATTTTCATCCTTTTGGGTATTCATCACATTAGCCATATCGCCCATTAACTTATCTTTCCATGAAATTGGTGTAGTATTAGTAGGGTTCACTTTCATACCCTTGTCATCCACCACAAGGTCATCTGGATCAAGCGGCTCCGTCAGCCTACGTTGTACCTTCTTGGTTGAGCATCCAATACCCCTTCTAGGGAAAGCCATATCTCCGATCACTGAATCCATTACAATAGAAGAATAGCAATTTCTCCAGGATCCCATAAATGAACTTTTTAACACAAATATTTTTAATACAAGCATAAAAGAAAGATGAAACAATCTTTACTCAACTTCCATAAAAGTTAGCCTTAAGAGAATTTTTAAAATATATTATGTATTTAGTGTAATTAATTATCCCATGAATATTATACATTTGCTATTGTCAAGTATGCAATTTGACATTTTATAAATATATTCAACTTTATGTCTTTACTTATAATCCTTTATTATTTTATAAATCTCTTTTATATTTGCAAGCCAGTTTTATAAAGCTTTTATTATAAAATATTATTCATCTAGAAAATCTAAATTCCGTATATTATTTTACCATAAACTTATTAATTTGAAAATAAAGTTGTTTCAGTGCTCGTGATAAAACTTGTGATAACAACCATAATTATGAGGATGACGTTAGCAATCTTCAAATATATTTATTATAAATTATTTTACTATAACATATTTGTTATAATTAGAGGATATGATAGATTAATTATGATGAAACTGTGAATAACTTAATTATTAGACTGTCATATTTATATTATAAAGTAAGGCTTCATAACTTATTATAAAGTTATAGATTAATTCTACTACTTTATATTATATTGTAAATATTGAGACATAGGATATTGATCTAAGTTAAATTATGAAATGTCGATTGGTTTATAAATTCTATTAATTAGCCTTCACAATAAATTATTTTTAGATGATTGTTGACTATTGTATAGTATGTGAACAAAAAATGTTATATAGTAATATTCTTTTATTATTTAATATTTTAAAATTTTGGGTTTTGATAAAATTTTATTAATAATAAGTTGCTTATATTTTAATGTATATAGTAATTTTCAAAAGTTTTTGATTGTTTAAAATATAACTTTTGTGATACTGGTTCCTTTATATAAAAAATTTATTGGGATGTTTAGAAGTTCATCCTACTAGATATATACTACATTAAAGCAAATCCAAGCATAATAAATTTAAATAATATAATCATGGACATGATAAGTGACATGATAATAACCACCAAAAGTGGAAAGTCATAACAATTTTTCTCACCACTAGAAGTTGAAACATAGAAACAAATAAGAAAATAACAAGACTTCTCAAGATAACCTTTCAAAGAAGAGAGACATCTTATGTTTTCAATGTATAAAAAATCATTGGTTATGTATTTGTCACACACTTTAATATTTTATTACTTTATTAATATTCCTACACTCAATTCTAAAGATGAGTAGATATATATTCACATTGGTCAACAGAGTAACCCAAATGGTCGATCGAACATTTAAAATAGGATTCAAATAATTTTATAACCATGCAAATTACTAGACAAACATTAGGGGACCATTATAAATAAAACTAAGCTCGAATGGGCCCTATTATGAAGTTATAGGGTCGATTTTAGTCAAACAAAGAGCCAACTTCAATACGGGGGCCGTAGTATTGAAACAAGGCCTGATGTATCGAGATACATGGTCTATGTCTCGACAATTGTAAACCTTAGAATCAAATTTTAGCTATGGACTTGCATGTCTCGAGACAATATGACCATGTCTCGAGACTTAGCCCCCCATTTCTCGAGATGCACCTAGAAATGCATGTTTTGATAAAAACATTCTATTTGTCTTGAGACAAGCTTAATCTGTCTTGAGACAAAAGCCCAAAAATGGAAAAAAAATGCTCCATCTTTCTTGAGACAAAAGTTAAAAAATGAAAAAAAAGAAAAATTGACATTTCAAGTGATGCAATCATGCCCAAAACACTCCCTAAACATGTTAGACACTAAACTAATACAATGTTAGCAAGTTATATCTAATCTAGACAATAACATATAATATCACGCTTAGAGAAACACTAAATAAATATATAGAGTTCCAAGTAAAATAAAAAAAAGCAACAATTACATAAGCTTAACATCAATCCTTATTAATTCAATTGAAAAGAAAGAGAAGATAATTGTTTTAAAAAGACTTAAGAATACATCAAAATACCAAATGATCAAATAACATGGTTCTCTAAAATAACAAGTCTTAAAACAAGTTTAGAGACCCAAGTAGATGCCATAAATACTAAAAAGTCGAAAATTCATTACAACTCAAATGATTTTCTGATAACTATTGGGACGATGTTTCTTACCAATTGAAAATATCTCAAAATGATATATACAATGTGCATAGAATTGAAATCATAATGTTGAGCTTTCTTCAAAGTTTAGTGGTGCAAAACCAATTTCCAAGGAAGCTTTAAGGTAAAGCTAAATTGATTGCACACTAAGAATATTTCAATTGCAACATATCATCCTGTTTTAACATCCCAAGACAAAGTATCTCCCTAATTGGACTTGATAGATGACATATTAGTCTTCCTATTGACTTGCTCCATTTTGATTAGACAAAGGAATTGTTTAGATTATCTACTAATACAAGTTGTCTTCTCGCATTATGATCCGAACACGTAATGCAACTTAATATTAGTTAAACGTTAGATAATAAATGAACAATATTTACTTTCATTTTGTTTTGTGTGCAAAAGCTATTGAGGACACTATACAAAAGATATTAGTGATAATGGTGGATTTTTATCAACCAATTTGTTCAAAAAATTACAAGTTCATAGACGTAATCGCTACACTAAGGGCACTAAATCCCAATATAATAACCATAGATTTATGAACCTGATTTCAATACTTGTAATGAACAATAGGGGGTTAAGAACTCGTAATTCACTAGAATTATAAAAGACTTGGTGGCAATCCATTATCCTCAAATCATGATTGTTACCAAGACTAAGGTGCGATGCATAGACATAAGCTAGATTATAGGTTAACTCCCATTCGATGCCTAGATCATTAGAAATGTTATTGGATTTCAAGGCAGACTTTCACTCTGGCAATTAGATTTGGTGATAATTGAGGAGTTATGCACTACGAAGCAAGAAATTCACGTTCTAGTAAAGGTACGTCCTTTAGACCATGGTTGATTATTTTTCGCTATCTATGCCAGCCTTAAATTTAAGTTTTATGGGTATGTAGAAGTACAATAGGCTCGACAACCCTAGATTATGAACCCAGTGTCAATAATCATTTGTAATAATAGGGTTAGAAGCACAAAATTCACTAGGATTGTAAGAGATGTGATAGAAATCCATTATCCTCGAATTATAATTGTTTCCAAGACTAAGGTGCAATGTATAGACATAAGCCATATTATGGGTCAACTCTATTTGGTGCCTAGGTCCAAATGTTATTGGATTTCAAGGAAAACTTTAACTCCTTTAGCACTTAAATTTAGTGATGATTGAGGGCTTCTGCACTACAAAGTAGGAAATACACGTTCTAGTGAAGGTACACCCTTCAAACCATGCTTGGTTATTTTCTCCATTTATGCTAACCCAAAATTTAAGTTTAGAAAACTTCTTGGAAAAAATTGAAAAAGATTACTCAATTGCATGCCTTACTATGATTAATGATGGGTAAATTTAATGATGTGCATATAGTCAAGATAAGAAAGGTGGGAGATTGATCTCTCCAATCTAACTTAGAGAATTCACAATTGTTTGAATTGTTATGATATTGTGGATCTTGGCTTTAAAGGCCCCCAACTCACTTTCTCTAACTTACGCTCAATTAACCAACTTATCCAAAAAAGAATTTGACTTAGTGTTTGCTAGTACTTTATTGAGCTTGTTATTTGAGAATGCCAAAGTTGCTCACTTTGTAAAAACCAAGACCGAACATAGGTTGATCCTATCAGAACTGACTAATAAATCTAAACACCCATACGATAGGTGTTTTAGATTTGAAAAGATATGGCTTGATCACCTTGATTTTAATCAAATTTTATCAAATTAATGTCTTGGATAGATCTAACAAGTCACTTCCTATGACCATTTGGACTTTCACCCACATTCTTAAGCAATGGAACCACAACATGCTGGGGGATATATTTCATAAAGAGAACAAAAACTAATTGCTAGATTGAAGGAGATTGACAATACACTTAAAATTTAGCCTAATGAATTCCTCTTACATTCTAAGCCATATTTACTAGGTAATATTAAGATATCCTCAAATAGAAGGAAGACTTATGGCTTATGAAATGCTAAGTAAATTGGCTCATTAAAGGGGAAAAAATTCTTGTTCCTTTCACTTAACCACTTTAACACACAGGAGTCTCAATAGGATTAATGGGCTCAATAATGATTAGGAGAATTTGGTCATGTAACATCCCTCACCCAATCCGATTGTTAAATCTGAGTTTCAAGATGTTACTACAGTTATTGAAACATTTATATGCAAATCATAACATTGAATTCAATTTAAATCATTAAAATTGTCTAAATACATGCATAATAGAAGTTATTAACCACAAAGAGAGTAAATCGAGCATACAAACATAGTTTAATAGATTTGAGCATGATTAAGGACCAATTTGAAAATTTTCAAAAATTAGAACTAAGTATCGATACAAAAGGAACTAGTATCAATATTTTTAACAAAGGTATCGATACTAAAAATCAATATCGATACCATTTTGGCATTATGCCATTCTGAAAACACTGTTCATTTGGTCAAGTATCAATACCTTGGTCCTTAGTATCAATACTTTTACCCAGATGGTCAAAATCATAAATTTAGAAGTTCATTTCATGCCCAAATCTATATATTAGCTCATAGATGCATATAGGTACACAAATAACCTGCATAAAACTCTTTAAAACCATTACAAGCATACAACCAATATGCCACAATTGGCACCTCAATCCAACAATTCAAATTTAAACATAATACCATATTCAAAACAATTCAATATGCCCTCTAAAGCACCTCAACACAATTAACATAGCATACCTCATTTATTTATTTATAATACCTTATGATAATAATTCAATATCAACCATTCAAGCATGCACAATACCTTACCAAATTCATTCAACCTATCATATACATACCATTCATTTACTAAGCATATTTCTAACATGTTACCTTATCACAACATAAGCATTATAACATACATACCTAAACAATCAATAAAAATTACCAAATACCAAGATCATTACCAAACTCATAGTTATATAAATATTCACATAACATTTAAAATGCTAAATTCATTTAAATCATAACATATACAACTACATAACTCTCTTAGGTACATGCCAAATATTATATACCTCTCTTTCAAACCAACTAATCTATATCATAACATCATATTACCTATATAATTGCATACTCAAAATGTCATCTCAAATACCAAATACACAATTCAAACCATTTACTAATGCATATGTTTTCAACAAGTATATTCTTTGTCATAATCACACCAAAAAGGGTTTCAAGCCATACCACTATATAAGTAAACCAAAACAACTCATAAGTACATGCTACACATAACCAAGCCTTAATATGGTCAAAAGACTACATAATCAGTATCAGGATAGTGTAAGCTTCTCAACGATCAGCCTAACATGTTCTTCTAGTTGACACTATAAGGAAAAAGGAAACAAAAGAGTAAGCATTACAGTTGATTAAGTTCACAAGTATTAAAACCAAATAACTTACCTTAGTTATAATTATACACTATATGTTAGCTTGATAAAGTTTGCCTATCATGGCAAATAACATAGTAAAAAGGTGAGTTCAACATTTATCATACTATATCATATACCATTTCAATTCACTTAATTCAATATTTCGTTATCATTCATAAAATAAACAATCGTTTAATCAACTCACTATCTTAATCATATCATACCACCTATTTACCCTTAATACATCCCATTTCAAATTATGTCAAACATTATTTTTCATTTCATAATTTGAATTCTCAATCAAATTCATATTAAATTGCATAAACTTTATTCCTATTTCATATCAATTTATCTTTATACCAAATATATATATCAATTGTCAATTTAATGTCAATTACTATTTCATTTCATAATACGAATTACGAATCATATTCTATCTCAATTTCCAAATTCATGGATTCATTGAATATAATCAATCAACGTTCCCAACTCATTTCACAATTTCACATTCCATTTCACATTTCACTTCCATTTCACGTCATTTTCAATTTCAAATATCATATATTTCATTTTTACCATTTATTTTCCTATTAATACAACTCGGACTCGGATGGATACACGAATCCAACCAACATACGAATTTGGCACCCAATGCCTCATCAGATAAATTCGAAGCAAATAGTTGCGCCCAGTGCTATCAATAAGTTTGACACTCAGTGTCTAATCAGTAAAACCAAAACAAATTGGCACCTAGTGCCTCATCGAATCGTAGTCAAAGTAACCCTAAACTCTTCCTATCTTATGGCATGCCAACTATATTTGACTCTGCCCGAATAGTTAATAGGGTATTCATTACTCAATTATTTATCAATCAACATCTCAATTCACATATATTTTCATCATCAAATCATTCATCCATATTTATGACAACATCAACCATATCTATATGCATTCAATTACACACACACACACACACACACACACATATATATACATACACATTTTTTTAATATATATTCAATTTAGTCCTTATCACTATCAACTAGTCTAAATCAAATCAAGTCAGGTCATTTCATTAAATCATCACCTCGTCACATAACATATCCCATTTCAGTCCAATTTAAGGTCAATTCCATAACTATTTCAATTTGCAATTCATCGTATTCAATTTAATTCTTTATCTCTCCTTTTTTTTATCAAATCATAAACATTTAAAATTTCAATTAAACATCATTACAATTATAATTCCAAATGCATAACAATTTAACACAAACATACCGTATGAACTTACCTGGTTAAGACAACAATCAAACAACTCTCTAAGGACTAATCAATAATTTTTATCATTTCCTCAATTGTCTTCAATTTGGTCCAATTTTCCATCTATTCGATAATTCAATTCAATTTATCTTCCAAACATATTATGTCATCCTATTATATGTATATATAATTTTAATTTCATTATTTGAATACCCTCTAAAATTTTACATTTTATTCAATTTAGTCCCTAAAACCGAACTTATTATATCTTCCAAATTTGAACTCCAAATTTTAACTTGCTTCAATTATGTCCATACACAGCCTCCTATTATCAAAATTTACAAAAAAAATTCATACCAATTTTAATATATTCACAATTTAGTCCCTAACTTAAAACTAACAATATTTACTTAACAAATTAATCATATTTCATTTCTATGCTCCAAAATCTACCATAAACATTCAAAAACTTCACATAAAATCAATGATAACTTTTTAAATCTTTATTAGTTCTGAAAATGAAGGTACGGGTTAGCTGGACTAGTTGCGATAATCTCAAAAATATAAAATTTACAAAAAACGGGTTAGAAATAGACTCACATGCACTTGGTTGAACCTGTAAAGTTTTAAAAATGGCTCCTCATGCTTTGGTTTCCTATTTCCAGTGGTGAAACGAAGAAGATGATCATTATTTTTATGTTTTCACTATATTATTATTAATTTAACTTTAAGTTAACAGATAAAATATAACAAAACTAAGTACAAGTCATCCCACTATAATTAAATATGGAAGGATTTCTATATTAAACCTTTAACCTTTACTAGATAAGCAGATTAGCTAATAAAAACTAATAGTGACTAACTTTTACAATTTTTACGATTCAGTCCTTATACCTTAATTAGTCATCTAATCACTAAAATTTTTGGACTAAACTTCAATTCACCTATATAAAAGCTCCTTAAATATTTAATAAAAATATTCACGGACCCAATTTACCGAAATGAGATCCTGATACCTCATTTTCTAAAACCAGTTGACTTTCGGTACGCACCACTTGTACCTTAGCTAACTAATCAATTAATAAAATCTATTAAATCAAAATTCACTATTATACTATATTTAGCTCATAAATATTACTTAAATATATTTATGAAATCTCCCATCAAAATTGTAGTCCTAAAATCACTGTTTTCGACACCACTAAAAAACGAACTGTTACAGATCACCGGTAGAGAGGGAGTTAAAGAAATTGTTAATTCATTCTCCACCAGCCTATTTACCTTGTCTAAGGTAGAAGCCACTTAAGTGTTAACCTTTCAAACCTTCATTGGGTTATCCTTATACAGACAAAGCTAGCATAGTAGCTCACATTTCGGAGGAGAGCATGAAAGTAGTTTTCTCCTTTAATCCCTTCAAAGCATGGTTTTGTAGTTGGTTAAAATATGTCATAGGTTTCTCTACTCTTCTCAAATTTAGAATTTAGTTCATGTACTTTTATTTCTAAAAATTTAGTCTATCTACTTTTTAGCTCTTAAAATTAAAATGCAATTATTTACATTGTTATTTTTTTAAAAAATTTTGTCGGTGTGATATTTTGAAATATAAGGAAATACACTTGGGTGCCATGTAAGTAAGAAAATGATGTTGTGATTAACCTATATTTAACAATATTAACAGTTGAAGTTAATTTTTGAAATCTAAAATATACATTGACTAAATTCTTATAAATAAAAATATAATGACTAAATTATAAATTTACAAAGAATAAAGAGTTAAATAGGATATTTTTGAATTGAATTATAATCTAGTTAATAGACGAAACCAATCCAAATAATAAAAAATTGTATCCATAGTCCAACATGTAGATATTTGGATTATAAAACGCCATAAAGGGGCCACTCCATAAACAGAATTACATCAGTCTAACCAACATAGTAGACCTCTTCGCCCCTGGTTTTGCGGAAATTCTATTTAGGCACATTCTTTTCTCTTGGTATACAATCGACCCAAAGCATATTCTCCGTCAATATCTTTCTTAAGGGAAAAAACTTCTTTCATCAAGAAAATGCGAAGTATTATTTTATGAACTCATAATTATCTGCCACATGTATTAACTCATATTTCACGTTTTCTAAATCTCTGTATGTAAGAAATGATGTTTGCCGTGTGTGTATATGTTTTATGTAACTTTGAGAAGATTATCTATGCTCTAATTGTAGGAATCAACTAAACTAAATCTCGAGTTCAATGTATATACGTGTTTCTTGAATCGAAAATATCGTGATCTTAGTAGGGTTTCTTCCCTCTCCAAAACTCTATCAAATAAATATCCTATCATTTCTTTGTTTTTTTATTGTTTTACCCAAATTTTTTCTTTTTGAGTTTGCATATGTATGTATATATATCTCAACCCATTCCAAACCAGCAAAGAACATCCAAAAACAGAACAATGGTTTCCCAAGGCAGCAATAGTGCGTCTTCGTATCCTATCAAAACCATAGTGATATTGGTCCAAGAAAACCGCTCATTCGATCACATGCTAGGCTGGTTCAAGTCCCTAAACCCTGAAATCGATGGCGTAACCGGATCCGAATCCAACCCCATTTCCACATCCGACCCGAACTCACCCATGGTCTTCTTCAAAGACAATTCCGAGTACGTAGACCCTGACCCTGCTCACTCCATCCAAGCCATTTACGTGCAAGTATTCGGCCAGCGTTGGAGCTCTGACCTCCCTAACCCACCTCATGAACCCACAATGAATGGGTTCGCTCAAAACGCTAAAGGACCGAAAAGGGAATGGCAGAGGCAGTGATGAAAGGGTTTAAACCTGATGCGGTGCCTGTTTACAAAGAGCTGGCGTCCAAGTTCGGAATATGTGACCGGTGGTTCGCGTCGGTGCCGGCTTCAACGCAACCGAACCGGATGTTTGTGCATTCAGCTACATCGTATGGACAGACGAGCAATGACGCAATAAAGCTGATCAAAGGGTTTCCTCAAAAGACAATATTCGAGTCATTGGATGAAAGTGGTTTTAGTTTTGGGATATATTATCAATACCCTCCCTCCACCTCGTTCTTCAGGTAATTATTATTTCATTTATTTTTTTTTATTTAAATAGTTTGCTACTCATACACATATACATGGTGCGTGCATAAGTCTTCATAATGTGGTTTATAATTAATTTTAATTTATTTATAATATATAAATAAACAGTTATATTTAAAATAATGAAAATAAGAGTTATTGGTTATTTTTTAAGAACTAGGTTTAGGAAGTTGACATATATTTGGTTAAAATATTCTATTAGCCTTTTTATTTTTTGAAAAATTTGAGATTTATTCTCTATATTTTAAAAGTTAAAAATTTAATTCTTTACTTTTTCAATTTAAAAATTCTAGCTTCATCATTATCATTGTTGGTATTTACGTTAAAATTTGTCAGCTTAACATGTTTCTTTTCTTTTAACCATGCACAAAACAGTCTAATTAACATGCCAAGCTGACAAATTTTGACGAAGAATACTATCAATGTTAACGATAAGATTGAGTGTTTTTCTTTTTAATTAGAAAAGTAAGAGGACTTAATTTTTAACTTTTTAAGTACAAAGACTAAATTTTAAAATTTTCAAACTACAAAAACTAACTAACATATTTTGACCCATATATTTCTTTGTATCCATCGATATTTCAGATAAATTCAACGAGTAAAATTCCTAACATGAGAAGATATGAATAAGAAATGAGTTACTACACATATCGGCCTAAAATACATGAAAATGACGATACGTGATAATTGAGATATGGAAATATGAAATGACGATATTGTACATGGAATTTATTTGATGAGTATGTACATCCTTGATTATAGACTTATACACCTTGAGTGTACTAATCGTGACCTTGATATTTCGAGTAGTATGAGTAAAGTTCTGATATGAAATTATCTGAACTCAAAATGAACTAGTATGAAATTATACTTGTAATAATGAGATAAATTATGCATGTTGAATGAATACATGTTGTGGAAAGCATATATGCTTGGAATCTTGATTGTTGTTGAGCCCATATATGTTTTGATGTTATTATGGATTTTATGATTAACAAGGGCAATAAGGATGTGTGTGTAGGGCTTGAGGTCAAATTGATTGAATATGCCTTACATAGTTACCTCATAATAGAATGAATGGTAAGTCAAGTATCATGATATACGAACTTACTAAGCATTTTATGCTTAATTAGTTTTATTTCCCTATTTTATAGTAAATTGGAAGCTCGTTGGATTAGAAGCTTGGCGAAGATCATTCATACTATCCATTGGCCTATATCGGTATATATGGTAAATCAATTATGGTCGTAATGGCATGTATAGGTTATATTGGCCATATTGGCATGTAAATGTAAATGATGATGATGCTTGTAATCTAGCCATTGGAATGGCTAGTAATGGTTTGTTTTGACGTATTTGTAATGTCATACTATGGTAGCTACATATGTGTTAAGTAGTTGATCTATTATGTCTAACATATGGACTAAACTAAGGCAAGATTATGAACAGGTACGCATGTAATGGTATGCAATGTTGAATGATAGAATTTGTTTAATTTGAATGCTTGGAATGGTTGGTATTAGATGTGTGTTTAAGTGCAGGTCATGAGTGTGATTTTGGGTGAGAAATGAAGCTAGAAATGGCTTTATTTTGTCCACACGGGTGTGTGTCTAGACCGTGTGTGACACACGGCTAGGTATATGGGCGTGTAGTTAGGCCGTGTGTCCCCTGCACCTAAATTTTGAGAAACAAAATGCTCAGAATGGAGCACACGAGCAGGACACGAATGTGTGTCTCAACCGTATGTGCCATACGACCTAGAACACGAGTGTGTGTCTTGGCCGTGTGAAACCTACACCTAATTTCGAAAGAATTTAATTAACCATACGGCCTAACACATGGGCGTGCGGTATGGCCGTGTGCACAAGCCATAGAGTTACACGGGGTAAGACATGACCTGTAGCACAGGCATGTCCCAGGGTCACATGGGCGTGTCCCTTGGACCACACGGGCGTGTGAGCCCTGCACCTTGGAAAAATTCTGAAAATTTCATGAAAAATTCTTAAGGTTCCCGATTAAGTCCTGACTTGATTCTAATACTCGTATTGGGCCTTGAGAGTCCATTTAAGGGAAGTTACGAATGATCTCAGTAAATAAATAGTGAATAACATGAAATGTCTATAAATGTTTTGAAAATCTCTTGTAACACCTGAAACCCTATTTCAGTGGCGAATACGGGTTAAGGGCGTTATAGTTATGGCATCATGAGTGAAAGAATACAGCAGGGCCATGACAATATTAGTGAAAGACCATAGTTGGAATATGGTATTGAGCAAACGATGTACTCAAATTCGTAAGACGTTCTATAATTTGACAAGTGTTGGTAAGTGTTATATGAATGAAAGTGAAAGAATTTAATCAGTTGTGATATTGAGCTCAATCAAATAAATTCAATGTTTGAGATTGTGATTGACAGGGAATATTATTGAATTGCTCAGTTTAATGTATTATTATTACCTATTCGTTAAGATTTATTTCAAAGCCTATGAACTTACTAAGCTTTCATAAGCTTACTTCTGTGTGTTTGATGTTCTGTGTAGATTGATGTGAATTTGGTGGATCAGATCAACACATTAGGGCTCAATATCCAGATCATCATAGGTAGATTTTTGTATTACGACTTATGGTTTATATGGAATGTATAGGATTGAATGGTAAAAGGTTAAACTTAAACTAAGAGTGTGAATGATGTATATGTAAAAATATGAATGCATGTTAGTATATTTATACTTAGTAGTTTATTATAGTAGAATAATGAATGAGATTATGTTGATAAGTTTGGCTAAACAAGTTTTATGATGGTTTATTTTGAGGAAAATAAGTATGTTAATTTGTATTGGTTGTTGGATTGAAGAATATTGGTATATGAAAGTGTTTTATGCAGGTTAAATGCATAAAGAGTGAGATAAGTGGCCTTAAAATGTTCTATTTTCGTCCACACGGGTAGATATAGGGGCGTGTGTCTTGACTGTGTGTGATACACGGCCTGGCACATGGGCATGTGGTTTGGCCGTGTGTCCTCTACATTTTAATTTTGAGAAACAGAATGCTCAGGATTGGACACATGGGCAAAGACACGGGCGTGTGTCTCAGCCGTGTGTGCCACACGGCCTAAAACACGAGCATGTGTCTTGGCCGTGTGAAAACTGCACCTACATATTTTGCAAGTCAGAGAGTTACACGGGTTACAAACACAACCATGTGACCTGTGTCACTTGGCTGTGTGAACCACATGGCCTACCCACACAGGCGTGTGACCGCTGTATATGAGAAAATTTTTAAATTTCTCAAAAAATTTCCTATGCTCCTGATTTAATCCCAACTTGATTTTAATATTCATATTGGCTTCGAGGGTCCATTTAAGGAACATTGTGAATGATTTTGAAAAATGATTAGTAATTGATCTAATTATCTGGAATTGTTCTGAAATTTTAAGTAATGCTCCGTAACCATGTTCTGGCGACAGATATGGGTTAGGGGTGTTACATTGTAAATGGTTTTTTGCAATCTAGCCATTAGAATGGCTACTAATGGTTTGATTTGATATATTTAAAATGTTATATCATGGTAATTACTATGTGTTTAGTATGGTTTGATTGAGTTAAGTTAGACATGTATGTTTATAATAGGTAAGGTTATAAACATAAATGCATGTGATGATATATCATTTTAGATGTTAGATTTGGCTTGGTTATAATGCTTGAATTGTTTGGTATATGTTTGCAATTATTGGTGTAGGTTGTTGATAAATTTGGGTGAGAAATAAAGCTAGGAAATGGATTTATTGTCCACATGGGTAGACACACGGGCGTGTGTCTTCACTACAGGAGAATAGACTTTTAGCGGCCTTTTTTTACCTTTAAAGCGCCGCTAGAACTATTTCCGGCGCTTTCACAAGCGCTCAAAAAAACGCCATTATAGCAAACGCCGCAAAAATTTGCGGCTTTTATTTAAAAAAACACCGCTAAAGGCCATGATCTTTAACCGCGCTTTTCCCGCAAATGCCGCTAATGACCATGACCATTAACGGCATTTTTTTCACAAACGCTACTAAAGACCATGACCTTTAGCGGCGCTTTTTTCACAAATGCTGCTAAAGACCATGATCTTTAGTGCCGCTTTTTCCAAAAACGCCGCTATATAATAGACCTTTAGCAGCGCTTTTCTCACAAACGCCGCTAAAGAATATAACCTTTAAAAAATAGTTTAATTAAATAATATTTATTTTCTATAATAAATATTATATTATGTTTTATTTTTAAAATTTAAACTTTAAACTAATATACTTTTAAAGATAAATAAAAAATATAATTAAATTAAATTTTCTATTAAAATTTTAACTTTAAAACTAAATATAAAAATTAATGAATTTAAATTTAGAATTTAAAATAATAAATTAATAACACAATTAAAATCCAAAAGTTAGAACTCAAGTTATCTTAAATATTAAAATAAAAATAAAAATTGATTAAGCTGCTAATGAATATTATCTTTTCCAAGTCAAAATTGCAATTCGTGTTTTTCTTCTTTCAACTCAAATAAAAATAAAATGTTGAAAACAAAACAATTAAATAAAAAATAATAATTAGTTGACACGAGATTATTATTAAGTATAAGCAAATATGCAAGTAGACGTTTAGAAAATTGGGTGTAGTTTTTGATCAACTAATTAGTATATCCTATTGCAGGTTCTATCTATAATCTGCTTAACTAACATACAAACATAAGGCACTCTGATACTTTTTTGCACATAAAATATCTGAAACTCACACCTGAATTCGGATTCAGAACACATACGGTGTCAACTGCATGTTGATCAATCCCATTCTTATTCGCTGCTGCATTGCCTCCCACAAGCATTCGTAGAGGTAGGAGCCAGTCAATATGTGCCTTCTATAAATTGTTCTTGGACTGCAATCTAGTGTAGTTGGTTTTTCCTGTTCCATTTGCCACCCAAGATTCTTTAGAATAAACTTGTTATGTCATAAAAATTTTGGAGAGAAACATCAAATTAATTATAATGATTATGACAAAGAGCTCATTCAATTAATTTGATATAATTTAATAAATTAATTCAATAGTCAATTAACAATATTAACTATTATGGCTAAAATGCTAAAATTTATATTTTTAAAATATATATATTCTAATAATAAAATTCAAATTAGCATTTTGATAGAATTAACAATACTAAATGTTAAATTAAATTATGTCAAATCAAAGTATGAGATTAAATATTAAATTTTAGCATGATATAGGGACAAAACTATAAATTAACCATTTTATTGGTTATTTCAATTTAATTTCAATTTATTCAAATAAATTGATTTCAATTTGAACTATTTGTAAGTTAGAAAACTATAATCATCTCAACCAAACTAAATTCTATTTTTATTTGTTTTATAACTAGCTAATTTCTTTTACAAATATAAAAATAAAAAAATTTATTTAAATTAGTAAAAAAAATTAAGATTCTTTATACAAATATATTTTAAAAACTAATTAATCAAATGTATACAACGTTAACTAGTGCTAAGAAGTCATATTTACCTCACGTATCAAAGATCTTTCAGTCTGCACCATATCATTAAAAATAAGTTCAAATCACAAATGGTCAACACAAGCAGCACACTTCTTGATGGCATTACAATCTATGCTAATAAGATATATATGAGACTTAGTTTGCAACAAGAGGACAAGCATGGATGTAGACAAATCATCTAGCAGATCATAAAATATGGGACTACAGTAGAAATTCTATTTAATAGAATTATACTAAAGATGGATATTCTTGAAGAACAAAAAGGCTTCTTAACAATATAAACCAAAAAGAAACTTACCCTGGGCAGTTCCAATCCCCTTTCTTCATTTGAACCTCATCCGTAGCAACCCTCTTTGGACCCTCTTCTTTACACTTTAAGCACCTTGTATTTCTAGAAAAGTTCATGAAAGTACACCTGTAACATAAAAAGCAATGAATAGCCAAGGTAGAATAGAGATAGGATAGTTAAGTGTAAAGTCCAAAAAATAGATTGGGGGCAAATTAAGAAACAAAGACTAACATTCAGAAGCATTGAACCAAGTCGTATGGCAACAAATGAATCAAGGTTCCAGAGACGGTTTGAGGGCATATTAAGAAACATAGACTAACATTTAGATGCATTTAGCCAGATAAGACACTGTAAAGAGATACTGCATATTAAAGGTTAATGGAGGCTTTACCTCAAAGCTACACGGTACTTTTGGCCCAATTTTTCAAGCTCAACCATCACACAATCTGTGATGCAAGGTGTGCCTTCAAATGCAAAAGAACAGATTAGATTCAGCAATAAAAAGGACCAGGATTGTAACTAAAAAAGACAAATTTAGCAATTAAGAAAAATGCACAATGTATTCAAAGTGTCATTATAAAAATAAATTAATATTACCATATTTTTTTCATTTAAATTTCATAATATTATATTATTTTACAAAAAAAAATTGCTAGCTTTTTTTAATATTGTTTCAATAAAGAAAAGGTAAATTGGCAGCAGTCCAATAAAGCTATTTGATTGCCCATTTTATGATTCTTCAAAACCATAAGCCTATCATTTTAAAGAGAGAAAAATCTAAAACATAAGTTTAGTAGATTGATTGAATTTAAAAGAAAAAAATTTGGAAATTAATTTTTCAAGATTTGGATTTAGATTTTTAAAATAATGTAAATTGGGTAATATCTGTATGGGCATACATACAAGCATATACCTAACATTTTCCATGATAAAAAGTCACTATCACTGTCCTCACCTTGTTGCCTATCATAAAAGTAATTATTTAATATAACATAAAATATTTTATATAATTTTAGTTGAGGCAATTATCAAACAATAAAAATTGCTTGCAAACTACTAAGCCTTAACAGAGGGATATAATTAAAAGTCACTATCTAGGTTATGTAGCATAGGGAAGTCGAGACTATGTAAGTATAACAAACAAACTCTCACAATTATAAGTTGCACTAAATTACATTCAAAGGAAAAAATCATTCTTTAACTTTAAAGGAATAGAATGGAAAGGCGTAATTTCCATTAAAAGAGTTGGAGACACATGCAATGTGGCAATGTGGTTATTAGTAAGACCACAAACAAATCAAAATTAAGACCAATATAGAATGCATCAAATTTGGAAACAAGCACTAAGAAATTGATAATGACCTAAACTAAACAATTTTTAAGATTAAAGTCCAAGATAGATACCCAGAACCCAAGAAAATGCCAACACTGAAGCAAACTAAGGATCTATTAGATATGGCACTCAGTTGACTCATGGCTATATTCAGATATAAACAGAAAGATATATGACTCTACTACTACCACAAGCAGCCTCTTATAGATGAACCAAGGACTGGCAAGGGCAAGATAACCACAATTTTGGGTACTGATACTTGAACCTAATAATATTTCATAATACCGAAACCCAATAACTACCTAACTAATTTTTCAATCTTGTCACCTAAATACCACACAAGTTAGATAAGTAAAATGTCTACTAAATGCCTGAATCTCTTAAGTACCCAAAATTTCCAACACATCGGTTCAGCAGAAAGAATAAACAGATCAAGAAAAGTCAATAAATCAAACTCTTCGATAAACTACATCAAAATCTTTCAAAGTTCGAACAGAAAACAAAAAATATAGAAAAAAACTGAAGCTAAGAATTGATGCGAAGAAAAAAAGTTTCAAGCAGACAAATAAGAAATAAATGAAACAAACATTAGGCATACAACGATCTGCAATACTCCTCAATCACAGTGCTCAAACAACTCTAAGCCTGAGAGAGCACTGCATCACTACTCTGAAAATTGAATCAGAGGAGTTTAGCTGGTTCAATATTACATTTATTCCTATAATAATGCATTGTAAGTAATCATTAAGAGTACTTAAAAAACAAGAGCACAAGTCTATCAATCAAATCCTCAATATGAGGAGCCAATTCTTTAAAAATGACCACAAAAAAAAAATTGGAATTTTGACTTACAATCTTTGAAATATAAGATACAAGTAATATATCAACTAAAATTTAAAAACAAAATATATTTAACCACCAAATCTGAATTGAACCCACCAACCAAAAAGAACTAAAATCGCCATAGAGAAACCCAATAAAGCTTCAGTTTACCAAGTCATTAGAATAGCTGAAATTTTCAAATCCATGGCTGTAATTTAAAATTAAAAAAAAACTCTTTCAAATCAGTAGCTTTAAAATAAATAATCTCAAATTCAGTAGCTTCTGAATAAGGAAAAACTAAAATAAAAAAATTGCAAACAATTAACATAACACTACATCTCCAAAGGAGGAAAAAAAACTACTCATAGAAAAGCTTTCTCGGGAAAATTAATGCCGTAAACAACTTTTACAATGAAACAAACAGATTTACCTTGTCTGCAGAACCCACAAAATAAAAACAGGGGAAGATAAAAGCCCAGATGGAAATCTGAAAATTTAGAACAAAGTGAAGTGGAATAATGCAATGGGTTAATGAAAAAGAAAGAGCATGGTAGTGTCAAATCAGTGGAGCATAGGAATGCAAGAAGAATTCGAGATTTTTAAAAGAGAACTATTTACCTGGGAAAATTGGAAAGTAGCAAAAGCTACGGAGAGAAACACCTAAAGGGTGTTTTGAGGATACCCATTTTAGGGGAAAAAATTAGGGGTTTCAGGAGAAAACTTGGGAATAAAATGGTGTCATTTAAAAGTCAGATCATATCTTTTGCTGCGTTTTTTAAGAAAAAGCTACTAATTTTTATTTTTTTAAATTTAATATTTAAATATATCAAATGGTTTAGATTAAATATTTTTGTAGAATTTCATCATTTAACAAATATTAAGTAAACTTTAAATCCTAAACCATTTAATATATATAAAGTTTATTTATTATCTCTTAAATAATTTAAACTATAATCATAATTTTAAGATATTAAAATTAATATTATCTCTTTTACAATTATATAAGAAATTATTTAATATATAAATTAAAAAATACTAATTAATCTAAACCCTAAACCTTTAATCCCTGAACTTTAAACCCTAAAATCTTAAAACATAAACTATTAACCTTGAACCCTTAACCCCATAACCTCTAACCCTAAACCTTAAATCCCAACCCTTAAACCATAATCCATAAACCTTAAAATACTAACTCATAAACCTTAAACCCTTAACCATATACCCTAAATCGTAAACCCTAAATTATAATGATAATTGATTCAATATTTTAAAATTAATACTATCTCTTTTACAATTATATAAAAAAATATTTATCATATAAATTAAAAAAAACTAATTAATCTAAACCTTAAATTCCTAATCCTTATTCCTTAATCCCTAAATCATAAACCATAAATCCTAAAACATAAACCCTTAACCCTAGACCCCTAACCCTTAACCCCTAACCATAACTCCTAAACCTTAAACCCCAACCCTTAAACCATAATCCCCAAACCCATAATCCATAAACCTTAAAATAATAACTTGTAAGCCTTAAACCCTCAACCATATGCCCTAAACCGTAAACCCTAAACTATAATGATAATTAATTTAATATTTTAAAATTAATACTATCTATTTTACAATTATATAAGAAAATATTTAACATATAAATTAAAAAACAATCAGTCATATACCAAAAATCTTTAAAATTATTTTAAATAATAGTTTTTAAATTTTTTCATTTTTAACAAATATTTTTCTATGTTTTTACTTTCAAATTTTTTCTACGTGTCATTATTTTTTCTGAAGAATTTAAATATTCAATTAAAAATAAATTGTATTTTAATATAAATAAACCAGTTAAATTATAAATAGACAAATGAAATGTTTTTTGCGGCGTTTTTAAAAAAGCACCGCTAATACTCGATCTATAGCGGCGTTTTTAAAAAAGCGCCGCTAAAGCCACTAAAAGCTCAATACAAAAAGACGGCGTTTTGCAAAATTTTTTATCGAGCATTAGCGGCATTTTTAAAAAAGTGCCTCTAAAGCCACTAAAAACTCAATAAAATTTTTTACGGCGTTTTTTTTAAAGCGCCGCTAATACTTGATCTATAGCGGCGTTTTTAAAAAAGCGCCGCTAACGCCACAGAAGCTTAGTTAAAACGACGGCATTAAGCATAAGTTTTGCGGTGTTTTTTGAAAAGTGCCGCTAAAGGTGAACCTATAGCGGCGTTTGTTAAAAAAAGCTGCTAATGCTTGATCTATAGTGGCGTTTTTCATTCAAACGCGGCTAAAAATGCCGCTAGAAACCTGTTTTGTTGTAGCGCTTGACTATCTGTGACACACGACCTGGCACATGGGAATGTGGTTCGGCCATGTGTCCCCTGCATCTTAAAATTTAGAAACAGAATGCTCAGAATTGGGTACACGGGCAGAGACATGGGCGTGTGTCTTAGCCATATGTGATACACGTACTAGAACACTGGCTGTGTCTTGGCCGGGTGAAACCTGCACCTAATTTATGAAAAATTAAATTGACCACATGGCTTAGCACACGGGCATGTGGCAGGCCGTGTGGCACAAGTCAGAAAGTTACATGGGTAAGGGAATGGGTTGGGACACCCTCGTGTGCCTCACATCAAATGCTCACATAGCTTGAGATATGGGCATGTCACTTGGCCGTGTGAGCCATACGACCTACTCACACGGGTGTGTGACCCCTGTACATAAGAAAAATTTTGAAATTTTGCAAAATTTCTTTGAGTCCCCGATTTAGTCCCGACTTGTTTCTAATGTTTAAATTGGGCCTCGAGGGTCCATTTAAGGGACAATATGATTAGTTTCGGATATGAATAATAAATGTCTTGAATTAGCTGTAATTATTTTGTAAACTCTGATAATGCTCTATAACCATGTTTCAGTGATGAATACGGGTTAGGGGTGTTACATTTATTGGTATCAGAGTTACGATTTAGCCGATTCTTGGACTAACGTAGCAAGTACGAGTTTAGCTATACATGCCATTATATGAATTATGATAGTGTGATATCTCCTAACCATTTTTAAATGTGTTTTCATATAGTAATGTTATTCAACCAAGCTAGAGCTGAATTCGAGGTAGCTGAGAGCACTGCTCAAGCTTCTGTTCAAAGTCTACTACTAGAGTTTAATTTTCTTACTTCTTGATAAAATCGTCAACTCAACACAGAAAAAAAGGTACATCTTTAAATATTAAATCAACTTGATAAATGGTTTAAATATTTGAAATGGTTTTCTTTTTAAGTTTTGATTATGTGGGTTACATATTGTTTTAAGATTCTCATTTGTTCCTGAAAATGAATATTAACTGATCTATTTATGTTGTTATAGTAGGTTTTATAATTATATAATATATTTGATTAAAACATATTTAGTATGCAAATTTGTGTTAATAAATGAATGAATTTTATGGTTATTCGGATTTGATTTAGTTCAAAGAATTGTTAAATGTAGTAGTTCATACGTTTTATATTATTCCATTTGTTAATTGTTTAAAGAAATGACATGAGCAATTGTAAATGAAAATTTTTATGAGCATCGATGGTTGGATTTTGAATTAAATTTTATGCATGTTTATGATAATGGTTATGAAAAAAAAAAGTTGCTAGTTTTTCATTATGTCATATTTTTATCTTTGAGATGTGACTTTCATTGATATATTTAATATAGGCTTGTTTCTATACATGACCTATTCAATTATTCTTGATAGTTAACTTATTATGAAAAACTCTTATGGTTTTAAAAGTATTTTGGATCAAACTCGGGACCTCTCGTACCCGAAGCAAAAATCATACCACTAGACGCAACTGCCTTGCATTTGAAGATTTTGACATATTCCCTTAAGCAAATATTGCATATAATTATTTGGAAATTTTATTTATTGACTTTGTGGTATTATAGACTTCACATTAATTTAGACATTTCCAGTAGTAAATGTCACAATAGTACTTATATATGGATATAAAGTAAAACAATGATAGTAAAATTATCAATTTGTTACAATTTATTAAAATTGAAACGCATATTAAAGTAAACCAGAAGTTTATTGATACAAATACATTTACTACTTAACATGATTAGTTAGTCCATCCTGAATCATATATGATGTGAAAATTAATTGATATGGACATTCATTAAAGAACCAGAAGATTCTTTAATTTAAAGAATTCTCATTTGTTGCTTGTTCTCAATAGAAATTGATTGTTAGAAACTCACTAGCTAAAGTTGAGATTTAATGTCTTGCATTTCTAAAATGAATATGGGCCCATTCATCCACCATGTAGATGATTTTGATATTATATTATTTTGGTAGATGTATATACAAAATAATCACATATGTGTTACCAACTTGCAACCTGTTGTTTGCAAGATTAGTTGTTTAAATAATTAATTTCAAATCATGCAATTAAGATAATTCATTTTGCTAATATTGATGAGTTTATATCTCAGTATTTTTATTGATTGAGTTTGAAAAACTTTTGTAAAAGTTTGTTATTTATGTGCATAATAGTTTAGAGAAATTATTGATTGAATGCCTCTAGTTAATTTCAGATCATGCAATTAAGATAATTAGTTTTGATAATATTGATGAGTTTATATATCAGTCTTTTATTGATTGAGTTTGAAAAACTTTTGTAAAAGTTTGTTATTTATGCACATAACAGTTTAGAGAAATTATTGATTGAACGCCTCTGGTTAATGTCAAAACTATTACTTATGAGAACTAAACTTCCTATTCAACATGAGATTATGTTGATTTACGTGTTGTATTCATCAAGCCAATAAGTTATAAGTACTCCCCATTACAATTGATATTTGGTCAAGAGCTTAATATTTCTCATCTTTGAATTTTTGTATGTGCATATATGTTCCAATTGCTCCACCACAACAAAGATGAGTGAATATTAAAATAAAGTTGGGAATATATATTAATTATGAGTCTCCTTGTATTATTATATGTTTTAAATGTATTATAGATTCAATTATGACATGATTTGTGATTACTATTTTGATTTGATAGTTTTCTCAATATTAGGGAGAGTGAAATAATAACTTGTAATAAGTTAGAAGGGAGAGTAATTTGAACCAGAAGTTCAACTAGGATAACTCATTAAAGTTCCAAATATGAAAATTCTCATAAAAGAAAATAATAAATCTAGATGGTCATATAGTGAAGGCAGATGCTTTAGAAGAGACCCAAGACATAAATAATAAGTGAAACTCCAGAAGATATTCAGGTACCTAAAACTGATGATTAAAATAGTGAAAATAAGAGATCTCGATAAATTATGTCAATTTGAGAAAATGTCGAGCCAATAATAAAAGTGGTCGACAATGGTTTTGCATGCAATATTATTATTGAAATAATGAAATAAAAGGAGGATCTTAAATAAATCTATTGTGAAATATAGATAAGAAATAAATTGGTCAAAATAAAAGATGCAACTCAAGTACAACTAAATTTGTAGAGTTTTTGGACCAGTAGTCAAAATATTTAAAGGTATAAAACTAGTGAAGGTGCAAATTAAGTAGTTTTTCAAAACGTAATAAAATATGAAGTTTTTGCTTAGTCCTGATATTAATTATGAAAAGATATAATATTCTTTTGTGATGGATGTAATAACCTTTAGATATATTATTAAACTACAGTTCATAAAAGATTTAACTTGTGTCTAATGGTTGTTGTTACAACCTTTATGAATCACTATATAGTAAAGTTTATATTAAAATCCTTGAAGGATTTAGAGTGGCAGAAGCATATTGAAACTATCAAGAAATTGTTCATTTATATGAATTGAAATAATTAAACATATGTGGTAAATTTGACTTAGTCAATTGCAATTGAAAGAGGATTATAAAATGATCCAAAATACCTATTTGTATTTTTATAGGGGGATCATGATTAAAGTTTGTTATGATTATTGTTGAAACTATTCAAGAGATCAAAATATATTTCCCCCAAAATTTTCCCTCACTCATGACTTTCAAAAGAATGTTGATGTAAATGCTTAGCAAATACGTTCAAATGATCATTTGAAAAGCTAGTACTCAAGATTGAATACATAGAATATGAGATATTATGTAATGTTTTCATAAGGGGGAGTAAATACGGGCTATACTCTTTTTCCTTAACTGAGGTTTTGTCCCATTGGGTTTTCTTAGTAAGATTTTTAATGAGGTAGCATATTATGCGTATTATAGATACATGGACTCTTTTTCCTTTAATAGGGATTTTTTCCCCACAGAGTTTTTATCTTAGTAAGGTTTTAACAAGACACATTATCTACCAATGGACATCCAAGGAAAAGTGTTACGAATATCTTATTAAGTGAATGACCATTAAGATCAAGATTAGTTTTGATGTACTTTAAATTCTAATAGTCATTAGAAGTAAATCTCTACTTCATTTATACTTCTTATGCCTATAAATAGAGAGTTTGGATAAGCTTTGTAAATATTCCGATTAATCAATAAAATACGCTCTCTCTTTGCTCTCCCATTCTCTTTGTTCTTTATTCTCTGTCTTTTATTTTACAACAAAAACATTATTTTCTAAATTTAAAAACCCATGGAGTCCTTATTCAAAATCCATAATTTTATATTAAAAATTCAAAACCCAAAAATTGTTAAACAATAAGATCTTCAAATATAAATAGTTATGGGAATGCGAAATGAGTAATCAAATTTTAATAATGGTGATTACACACTATTAGGAGGTATGAAAGTATAGGAATGCAAAAATTAGTATTCACTAAGGTAGAAGAAAATAACCATTGAATAAAATTTTATGTACCCTTTAGATGAAAGCATGGGCAATTGAAATGAAACTAAACATTAACAAAAGCATGAGAAACTTCAATCAAACATGAGAAATTTGTTTTGGGGTTTTGTAAACTAGGAAAGAAAGTCTTTTTAAACGGTTTCTAAGTTTCGACTCGAAAGTTCTATCTTAATTTTTTTTTGTAAATTTTTATATTTTTTACATATATATTTTGAATTTTTAGAATTATTTATTTAGAATTATTTATTTTTAAAAATAATTTAACATAATTTTTAATATTTTTAAGAATTTTTATTTTTTTTAGATTTATTGTTAAGAAAATTTTAAAAAAATCAAAATGATATTTTGGCTATCGTTTAAGAACAAAATTAATAATTAACCATTTAAATTAATGTTTCACGTCATCATTTAACAAATAAAATTTAACGAACAAATAAAATTTAACGGAGGGGCTAATTTACACGTTTCAAAATGTATAAGGGTCAATTTACCCATTTTTTTACTAGATGGGTTGAAATGCAATCTGCCCCAAGTATAGGGGCTTCCCTAGTACTTTTGTTGATTTTAGTTTAAATGGTGAAGTTCATTTTAAATAAAAAAAACATATCTTAAAAAAAAAAACACCCTCATAATAATAAAGTCTATAACTGAGTTGATGTTACAAGATAATTGGCGACCAACTCAATTGGAAAATGGCTAAAATAATTTTTGTAACAAATAAAAAATATTAATATAAGGGTATCTATATCTTTTAATAGTTCATGTAAAATATTTAAAAGAAACTATTTAAAATAAAGAAGATTCAATCAATGCTTTATGGGGAATATTATGTATAAAATTTCATAATGTATTTTGTTTCACCTAGATAGTTGTATTAACGGGTAATTAGATTAGCCTTCTTGTTAAATGGGATTAGTCCCTTAACATTATTCATCATCAATGTAACACCCTAGACACGGCCTAAACGTTATGGCCGAGTCCGGATTTGTCAGAAGGTAGGGTTTTGAAAATAGTGTCGTTTCGTCAACTATTTTAAGATTCATAGTTCATATTCATTTACAACCATTTTCGAAAGTGTTGTTTGATTCATTTATTTACGAAAATATAATTTACAGTGAAAGTCTTAAAACCGTTATATTTTAGAAATCTAGTTCGTGTTTTCAAAAGAACCTTTGTTTTCATAAAACCGTATTTTACATCATGCATCGCAATGAAAGAGTCAAAAACAACATCCAAAACCAAAATAAAAACCAACAATCTAGAGAGTCCCAAAAATTACAAACTCTCAAATGAACCAGAATTATAAAAAAAATGTAATTTACTAAGTAAAATAGTTCTCGATCAAGTGCTCACCGCTGTGCCTCCGTCGCACCAACCTGTCTAAGTCTGTGGATTACCTGAACAGAATAGAGGAACAGACGTGAGTTTTCGTAAATTTAGTGTGTAACCCAATAGAAATAGACATGTAATACATACAATAAACTCATACACAGTTAGATACAGATTCAAATTCAGTTTCAGACCTAAGTCCTTTACAGATCCAGATAACAGAACAGATATGCGGATCAGAAATACAGAATCCTACCCCTATCCTTTACACACCAACTCCGACCATCCCATCACACCATGTGGGGTTAAAAACACCCACCCATCCCTACACACCATATCATGCCATTACGACACATGACAGATAATGTGCAGCCAAGTTGCCAGAATATAGGCAATGATAGCCATACAGAACACTTCCTCCGCATATACAAATCCCGCCCCAAATAGATATATATAATCAGAGTGATCATGCTCACATGCTCACAAACAGATATCAAATATATATACATTAGACTAATCTAACATGCAAAATAATATCATATTCAGAACAAAATATCAGACTAAAAGATCACATAGTTTTAGGGTTTGGTTAGCCCTTACCGACCTACGGTAGGCCCACAGTCAACCGGAACGAGTTGTGTGACCCTAGAGAAAATTTCAAAATTTTGGGCCCACAAGCCTATATGGCTTGTTATGTGGGCTCACATGCCCGTGTGGTCCACACGCCCAGTTTGGCCTTGCCCGTGTGGTCCACACGCCTAGATTGGCCTTGCCTGTGTAGTCCACACCACATGCCCAACTTGGCCTAGCCCGTGTTGCCCACACGATCACACTTACACCACCACACGGCTGTATCTTATGCATGGCCATGCCCTCGTCAAACACACGGTCGTGTCTTGCACACACCCAACCACACAGCCAGGCACACGACCGTGTGGTATCGACAGTGTGGTTTTTCAACTTTCGTCGAAACTCAGTTTCTCGTGGTATGGGAACATACCTGGTTCGTTTAAGATGCTACTGCAATCCCAAGCCCTCCGAAACCTAAGAAACAACATACCAACACTGATTTAGTAGTTAAAATAATGAATTCATCAAAAACAATCTGACAAAAACTTGACTTACTGAATACAAAAACCACCGCTAACACCGTTCAAGCAAAGGGAGCGAAACTTACTGATCACTGCCTTCTCCTACACCAAAATAATCACAGAAACATCAGATTTCACGATTTCCCCAACACGCCATCACAAGAGGAAATAAGCCACTTTATAAACAATAAAAACTCAACAGACGCAATCCTACTTACCTTCACTGAGCGAAGAGCAACGGAATTCCAAAAATAACAACACAAGTTAAAGAGTGATGAGCGGAATTAAGGAAACAAGAAGAAACAAATTTTTTGCAGAGAAGGGAATAAGAAACGTCAAAAACAGATGAAGAGATTTTTGGGAAAAAATGAAATAAAATAAAATAAAATAATAAAAATAATAAAATAAAAGCAAATATGATAACATATCCCTAGATTTTCTCCCGCTAACCCACTAACTTATAACTTCCTCAGACTTTTAGCTAAATCGAAATTCTATCAGACATCCGAGCAAAAATTAACACATTTACTCTCATAGGGATTTGAACATAGGACCTCCAATACAACAACCCCCTTACCACTCAAACCAGCAGGTTCATTCTGATATGAATTAACAGACAATTTTATGTTAGCCTTTTCCACAATAGTAAGGCTTGGATCAAAAATAAAAAAATTATCAAATCTAGGACTTGAACCCAAGACCTCACACACACACCCAGAACACTCAACCACTGAAGCAGATACACACGTGTGTCAGATATTTACAAAAATAGAAATAAATTATTCAGGGTGTTACAACTCTACCCTAAAAGAAATTTCGACCTCAAAATTTACTTGATCAGAACAAATGAGGATACTGCTATCGCATTGAGTCCTCAGGTTCCCACGTAGCTTCCTCAATGCCATGATTCTGCCACAGAACCTTTACTAACAGTATGGACTTCCCCTCAGAACCTTAACATCACGATTCAAACTTTGAACCAGTTCTTCCTCAAAAGTCAAATCTGGTCTAACCTTGATATCCTCAACAAAGACAATGTGAGTTGGATCAGGCCGATATCACCTCAACATCGAGACATGAAACACATCATTGATACAGTGTAACTCCAATGGTAGCTCGAATTGACAAGCGACCGGTCCCACACGCTTCAGAATCCGATAAGGCCCAATAAACTTTGGGCTCAACTTGCCTTCATAACTGAATCTCAAAACTTTCTTCCACGGAGAAACTTAAAAAAACGAAATCACCCACAAAGTACTTAATATTTCTCCCTCTTAGATCTGCATAAGACTTCTATCTGTTAGAAGCCGCCTTCAGAAAATCCCAAATCAGTCTAACCTTATCTTTGGTATCAGAAACCAACTCAGGACCCTAAACCTAACGCTTACCCAACTCAGTCCAACATAGTGGAGTACGACACTTATGACCATACAAAGCCTCGTAAAGTGTCATCTGGATACTGGACTGGAAACTGTTATTGTAGGCGAACTCAGCTAGCGGTAGGTATCCTCTCAACTACCTTAGAAATCGACCACACAACTCTGAAACATATCCTCCAGTATCTGAATCACCCTATCAGATTGACCATCAGTCTGAGAATCGAATGCAGTACTGAAGTCTAATCTCGAACCTAGAGCCTCGTGCAATTTCTTCTAGAACTGAGAAGTGAAGCGAGGATTTCTATCAGAAATTACTGAAACATAAACCCCATGTAGTCTTACGATCTTAGAAACGTAGAGTTTCGCTAACTTTTGCAAAGAATAGTCCGTCCGAACAGGAATAAAATGAGCATACTTAGTCAATCGATCCATGATGACCCAAATAAAATCCTTCTTAGTGGGTGTCAAAGGCAACCCACTAACAAAGTCCATCATTACTCGTTCTCACTTCCATAAAGGAATCTTAACGGGTTAGAGCAAACCCGAAGGCTATTGGTGCAACGAAATCCCTTAACTAGCACATTAGACAACGAGCAACGAAATCCGTAACCTCATGTTTCAAACCCAGCCACCAATACAATTCATGGAGATCCCTGTACATCTTATTACCACTGAGATGCATAGCATAAGGGCTACTATGCGCCTCCCTCAGAATTGACTACCTCAGATCAAAATTATTTGGCACACAGATCTGACCTCAAAAATACAAAACCTCATCATTATTCAGCCCAAAATCAGAAGTACTGCCAATCTCAATCTGATCGAACCACAAACCTAGAGACTCATCCCCTAACTGTTTATCCTGAATTTGATCAATCCAAGTCGGCTTAACTTGCAACTCGGCTAACATACTCCCATAATCAAACAGACTAAGACGAGAGAACATCACCCTCAAATCAGTCATTGCTTTACGACATAGAGCATCGACCACTATATTGGCCTTACCAGGATGATACTCTATCGTGAAGTCATAATCTTTGAGCAGCTCAATCCATCGACTCTGTCTAAGATTCAACTCCTTCTAAGTAATGAGGTGCTTGAAGCTCTTGTGATCAATGTAGATGATACACCTTTCACTGTACAGATAGTGCCTCCAGATCATTAACGCAAAAACCACTGCAGCCAAATCAAGACCATGTGTTAGATAATTTCCTTTGTGAATCTTAAGCTAACGGGACATATAAGCCACAACTTTACCATCCTGCATTAATACACATCCCAAACTGACGTGTGACACATCATTGTATACCACAAACTCTTTACCGGATACAGGCTATATTAGAACAGGAGCCTGAGTTAGAACAGACTTGAGTTTCTCAAAGTTCTATTGTTGCGCATCATTCCAAACAAAAGGAACACCCTTACACAGAAGCTTTGTCAAATGTGCTGCAATAAAAGAAAACCCCTCTAAAAACTGCTGATAATATCCCGCAAGGCCTAGAAAACTGCGGATCTCAAATACGTTCTTAGGCTGTTTCCAATCCAGCACCGCCTCAATCTTTCTAGGATCAACTCGGATCTCTTCAACAGAAACTACGTGCCCTAGAAAAGTTACCTCATGCAATTAGAACTCACACTTGCTCAACTTAGCGTAGAGCTATTTCTCTTAGAGTATCTAAAGCACTACTCTAAGATGCTCATCATACTCATCCTCAGTCTTAGAGTAAACCAAAATATCGTAGATGAAGACCACGATGAACTGATCCAGATATGGCTGAAAGACTCGATTCATCAGATCAATGAATGCAATCAGAGCATTCTTCAGACCAAAAGGCATAACTAGGAACTCGTAATGTCCATAACAAGTTCTAAATGTAGTCTTATTAACATCCACCTCTTTAACTCTCAACTGATGTTACCCAGAACGAAGATCAATCTTTGAAAAAACTGAAGCCCCTTGAAACTAATCAAACAAATCATCGATCCTCAAAAGCGAATACTTATTCTTTATAGTCAGTTTATTCAATTGTTGATAATTGATACATATCCTTATGGTGGAATCTTTTCTTAACAAACAAAATCGATGCCCCTACGGAGACACACTAGGACGGTCCAGAAGCTCTTGAAGTTGAGCCTTAAGCTCTGTAAGCTCCTTCGATGCCATACGGTATGGAGCGATAGGCACTAGATCTATACCCGGTAGAAGCTCAATGCCAAACTCAACTTCCTAATTCAGAGGTAAACCCGGTAACTCCTTAAGAAAAACATTCGAAAAATCCCTTACTATTTTAATATCCTTGATAGAAGAGTCCCTAGAAATAGAAACACTGACATAAGCCAAATACGCCTTACACCCTTTCCAAACCAATTTCTCAACCACAATAACGAAGATCACATTGGACAGATAATCTCGACACTCACCAATCACAACCACTTATCATCCTTGGTCCTCAGAACGACCCTCTTAGTCGTGCAATCTAAACTAAATTGGTGCTCGACCAACTAGTCCATACCCAAAATTAAATCGAACTCCCCAAACGGAAGCTCCATCAGATTAGCCAGAAAACAACCCCTTGCACCACTAATGGAACATTCCTATAAAGTTTACTAACCTGAATAGACTTCCCCAATGGAATCAATACAGTAACCTCACTACAAGTGCTCTCAATAGAAATCCCCAGGTTTTTAGAAACGAATTAGCTATATAGGAATGTGTAGAAGCTATGCCTATCTGAGTAGTATAGGGTACATAAAAAATAAGGAACGTACCGGTAATAACATCAGGAGCATCTCTATTCTCTCAACGTCATGTAGCATACTCTAGCGCAGGCTGCCTCGCCTCAGTCTGACTAGCACCTCTGCTTAGTGCTCTCTGCCCTCGGCCCATGCCATTACTACCCTTAGCCAGTCCACGGCCCCTAGATGGCTGCTGAACTGCCCTCTGAGGTTGTACAGAACTCGATCCCGAAGCTTGCATCTGATCAGCCTACTGTGGAGACTCTCTAATACAATGTTCCAAGGACCCACATCTCAAATTGGCCCCGAAGCTCCTCCAACACTCACCCTGATGGCGTCTACCACAATTTCCACATGGCTGAATCCCAGTAGGAGCAATAGGAACCGCCACTCTAACTGGCCCATCAGGTCTGACCCATTTTTTAGGCTTCTAAATTGAACTAGAGGACTTCGACTCCCTCTTATTTTTGCCTCTCTTTCAGTCCCTATTCTGGCTCTCCACGCGCTTAACCTCTTAGGCGATCTTCACCTTATCTACCAAAACTGCGAACTCTTGCTCCCTCTGTGGAGCAATCAGTTCAGACTGTCTCCCAAACCATTCTCAAAACAGACACACTTCTTATACTCAGATGCCACCATGCCTTGAGCATAGAGGCTCAAACTCAGAAACTCGGCCTCATACTCGGCCACTGATCTATCACTTTGCGTGAGGTTCATGAACTCACGCCTATGAGCATTAACATAGCTCGCACCCACATACTTTCTCTGAAAGGCAGTCTTGAAGAAGTCCCAGTTCATATGATCCGGTTGAGTACCCTCCTCAATCGATAGCCAACATTGATATGCCTCGTCGCAAAGTAAAAAGACTGCACCCTTAAGTTTTTGCTCAAGAGTACAGTCAGTATCATTCATAATCCTCTCAGTGGCCTCCAACCAATACTCGGCCATAGTAGGGCCAAATCTTGTAACACCATTAAAAAGTTCAGCACTATTGGACCAGAGTCACTCAGTTATAGACCCACAACCCCCAGTTCCAGAATGGGGTCTAGCGACTTTCTTCAATATCCTTAACATGGCTTGGGACAGTGCATCGTCCCAGCCGAACAGTTTTGAGACTCAGTCTCATAGTAGGCAAAATCGATGTCTCACTCGTATTTAAGTTTGGCATGCTGCCCAGAGAAGAAGACTCAGCTCGAGCCCCCTACGACCTCTACCACGGCAACGAATACCATGTCCGTGGGTTCCATAAGTGCTCATTGTAAATTTCAAATTTAATCTATATTATAAAATTTTATGCATCAGTTTCAGTATTTATTAGCAGATATTTTATGCGTAACTTATCAAAAGTTTTGAAATGTTTCCAGAGGTTTTAGTCTTTAACTATTTCAATATAGTTTTAGAAACTACTAAGTATAGTGTTTTCAAAATATTCTACCTAAAATAAAGAAATATTTATAGGATCGGTGCTAGAGACTCGGTGTACCACATACTTTATCGAAATTATCCAATTTATTTATAAACCAGTTCCTTGTGAAACACAATTTTGGAATCCAAAATTTCACAGCCCGGGTTTTACAACCTAGCTCTGATATCACTAAATGTAACACTCCAAACTCGGTCTAGATGTTATGGCTAAGTTTGGAGTTGTCACAAGGTAGGGTTTTGAAAATAAGGTCGTTTCGTCAACTCATTCAAGATTTACCATATTCCAAAGTGTTGTTTGATTCATTTATTTACCAAAACATAATTTACAGCGAAAGTCTTAAAATCGTTATATTTTAGAAATCTAGTTCTTGTTTTTAGAAAAACCTTTGTTTCCGTAAAATCGTGTTTTCCATCATGCATCGCAATGAAAGAGTAAAAAATCGCATCCAAAACCAAAATAAAAATCAACAGTCCGGAGAGTCTTAAAAATTACAAACTCTCAAATGAACTAGAATTATAAATAAAAAAGTGTAATTTACTAAGTAAAATAGTTCTTGATCAAGTGGTCATTACTAAGCTTCCGTCGCATCGACTCATCTAAGTCTGTTGATTACCTAAACAGAACAGACAAACATACGTGAGTTTTCATAAATTCAGTGTGTAACCCAACAGAAATAGACATGTAATACATATAATAAACTCATACACAGTCAGATACAGATTCAGATTCGATTTCGGACCTAAGTCCTTCACAAATTCAGATAATAGAATATATATGTAAATAAAAAATACAGAATCTACCCCCATCCTCTACACACCAACTCCGACCGTTCCATTACACCATGTGGGGATAAAAACACCCACCTATCCCTACACACCATATTGTGCCATTACGAAACATGTCAGATAATGTGCAGCCAAGCTGCCAAAATATAGGTAGTGATCACTATACAGAACACTTCCTCCATATATACAAATCCTACCCCAAACAGATATATATAATAAGAGTTATCATGCTCACATGCTCATATACAGATATCGGATATATATATATACATCAAACTAATCAGACATGCATAACAATATCATATTTAGAACAAAATAGCAGACTAACAGAGTACATAGTTTTACGATTTGGTTAGCCCTTACCGACCTTACGGTAGGTCCAAAGTTGACTAGAATGACCCTTTCAACCCTAGGGAAAATTTTAGAAATTTGGGCCCACATACTTGTGTGGCTTGCCAATGTGGGCCTACACGCCCAGATTGGCCTTGCCCGTGTGGTCCACACGGCCTAGGCCAAAACCCACATGCCCGTGTGGGCCGACACGCCCAACTTGGCCTAGCTTGTGTTGCCCACACTCACACCACCACACGGTCGTGTCTTGCGCACGACCATGCCCTCATCAAACACACACTCGTGTCTCACACACGGCCAGGCACACGCCCGTGTGGCGTCGAAGTATGGTTTTTTGGCTTTCGTCGAAACTTAATTTTTCATGGTTTGAGAATACACCTGGTTCGTTTAAGATGCTACTACAATCCAAAGCCCTCCGAAACCTAAGAGACAGCATACCAACACCATTTTGGTGGTTAAAATTATGAATTTGTCAACAACAATCTGATAAAAACTCGACTTACCTAATATGAAAACCACTGCTAACACTGTTTAAGCAAATGAAGCAAAACTCACTGATCACCACCTTCTCCTACACCAAAATAATCGCAGAAATATCAGATTTCACAATTACCCCAACACGCCATCGCGAGAGGAAATAAGCCATTTTATAGACAACAAAAACTCCATCAGACGCAACCCTACTTACCATAACCTTAACGTCGCTTACTTGATGCCATAGTCCAACTATGATCTTATACTAACTTTGCTCTGCCCATGTTGATGCCTATTTTCGATAGGTCTTACACTAGCTTATCTGTCTCATGTATTGCCATGGTCCAACCATGGTCTTTTCCGTCAATTCATTATTGAACAATCGTACGCATTCCCTGCGTTCTATCCAATTTGATCTTTCATTACCATTTACTTTATACAATCTCATACATCTCTTTACACTGATGCACACATATCATAAAATTCTTTTCATACCTTTTCGATTCCATCATATCACATATATATTACAATCAGTTCAATATCAATTTCAGATCAATTAATATTAACTCGGTTGGAACACATCATTACCTGAGCAAAATAATTTATAAGAGCCGGGAGACCTCACACTATCACACTTTACTCACGACATGTATAGCTAGACTCTTACACTTGCTATGTTAGTCCGAGAACCGACTAAACCATAACTCTGATACCACTAAATGTAACACTCCTAATCCGTATCCGTTGCCGGAACCGGAATAAGGTTCTGAGGTATTACTTGACTGAACAAAACTTCTATAAGATCAAAGATACTTACCAGACATAAATTATCAACAATACAAACATGTCTCATTGATTTTCCATAAGA
The DNA here is from genome assembly GCF_007990345.1 of Gossypium hirsutum. Lineage (NCBI taxonomy): Eukaryota > Viridiplantae > Streptophyta > Magnoliopsida > Malvales > Malvaceae > Gossypium > Gossypium hirsutum. Next base: position 85,748,029 of record NC_053434.1, on the reverse strand, counting down.
GTTCTTATAAATTTTCAAAATGACTCACTATCAAAACATAACTGAATATCTAATAACAATTTAACTACTATCAAGTTATAACTAAAACACTTCACCATATTAGTTCAATTATAAGGCTTTTCTAAACAAAATGAGCAAGCCATCTTCGCATGGCTATAATGTATACAAAGTCGAAATATCATTCTACTAATAGTCTATCCTATATATGCCTTACACCATGATGATATACAATCTTCTCAACTAACATAATGACTCGATAGTGTGATGATATCTCCGGCACTTCCAACTCGAGCCAAAGTATAAACCTATTAAAAAAAAAGGAAAAGAGAACACGGAGTAAGCTTCAATGCTTAGTAAGTTTTAAGCAATGCAAACAATTAATTTACTTATAGATCGATTATTTCAAATTCTCAAGAAATCATTCCTAGATAATTGCCATTTTGGCCAAGTATCCATGAACATAATGCATATTTAGCAAATTCACCTCACTTGAATCTGAACTCAATTAAAACCAAATATTGAAATCACAAATAAGATCATAAGAACTCGAAAAGCATCTCATTACAAGTTTTAACCATGTTTGCAACAAAATCACAAATTCACTACAAGTTGTTTTCCTAAGCAATAGTTACTAAATTATTTATAACTGGAGCTAAGAAACTCCAAATCAAGTGCCGTTAATTTTTACTGAAAATAGACTCATATATCTTCCATTCATAAAATTTTCAGAATTTTTTGTTTGACCAATCAATACCAGATTTTTATTGAAGTTTAACCTGTTTCACTGTTTGACTATTCTGTCCACTCTTCACTACGAATCAATTTCCTCATTATACATAATTCGAAATATGTTATCGTTTATTTCATTTGAAACTAGACTAATTAAGGAGTCTAAGAATATAAATTTTATCTTAAAACCATTTTTTTACCATTTATAATGATTTTCTGAAAACAGAACAGGGGACCTCGAAGCCATTTTGACTCTGTTCCACGCCACTTCAAATATCTCATTATTGGCAATTCTTTTGCTTGCACGGGTTCTTTTATAAGAAGCTAGACTCATTAAGATTTTATGACATAATTTATTCAACCTCTAACTCAACTCCCACAATTTATGGTGATTTTCCGAAATCATGTTACTGCTGCTGTCCCAAGCAGATTTATTACCCACTCTTTGCATACATATTATTTAACATGTATATCACCAAATCAATCACATATAACCTTCCACCATAACCGAATACACACATACACATATGAGATTTTCACATATACTTCTCATTTCGCATTCACGATTCAATTCCGATCAATCTAACATATAAAAGTATATAATACATACCAAGTATATAATACATACCTGACCAACTTAATGCATTGAACATATTTAATGGTAGTTTACTACGAACATTCGAAATCATAATCTTACTCCAATCATCGGCAATAAGTTTGCTAGGTTTAAAACCCAAATCCAATCACCATCAAAAAGCATGCGGGACTTTAAGCCCGGATATAATACCATCATTAAGCCTGCAGGACTTTAGCCCGGATATAATACCAACATAAATGCCTTCGAGATTTAGCCCGGATATAGCACCAGCACAAATGCCTTCGGGACTTAGCCCGGATATAATACCAGCATAAATGCCTTCGGGACTTAGCCCGGATATAACACCAGCACAAATGCCTTCGGGACTTAGCCCGAATATAATACCAGCATAAAGCCTGCGGACCACATGTCCGGATATATTTCCAGTCTCATACATACCCTATCATATTATAACACATCTCAGCCAACTTATCACTTAATAGTCATATATTACATTCGAATATAAACTCAATATGCACATCATCATTCACATTTCAGCTCAAGAGTTATATCTCATATCACTCATTCTTTTCACCATTTAATCTTAAATTCAAAATGACCATCAGACTATAAGTCATATACATGCATTATCTGTTATTCAACTTTATTCAAGTGCAAACCAAAGATCGCAATTCACTTAATATACTCTTATAAAGACATTGTCAATTATATACTAGAGGAGACTACTTAAAACTTACCTCGGATATTTTGAACAGTTGTGGATAATCTACTCGACTGCTTTCTCCTTTCCCCTATCTGATTTAGACTTCCCTTGCTCTTGAGCTTAATTAAAACAAATAGATTTATTTAAATTACTTACTCAACTTTACTTCTTAGTAGTCACATTTGACAATCATATAAAACTCCAATACATATTATATTTTATAAAATATGTCATGAATTGAGTTCATACTTATTTAATCAATATCTAATTCGCATACATAAACAAAGATTCATATAACTTATCATGCTCTCATATGCATGAATTTAATCATACATCCGATTGCCACTATAAGTACATGGTACATACATAAGACATATATATATTCATACCTATATATGATTATCATCACTTAATCATTTATTCATAATTATGCACAACCGCATATACACAAGCACATATATATATAATGCATACTTTAATATTATACACTTTTATTTTCAAATTACAGTATAGTTCCAAAACATATAGCTAACTCCGAATGTCATCTTATCAACATTTACCACAATACCAATTTCCATTTAGCTTTAATGCTGCACACACAAATACCTACACACTCATATGCATACAATCCATTTAAGATCATTATATGACCCATTTAACCCTAACTACTCAAGCTTAAACTTTCATATACAAATTCCATCTCATGATCAAATGTAGCAAATTACACATAGGTTATATCATTGCCAACAATGACCGAATATGCATATCAAATAATTAGCTTACTTAACACCTAACTCACATAGCCAAAGTATATATAACCTTAATGTCCAAATATGAATACCACCCAAAATTCTTATGACTTAACCCTTAACCCCATTTTGCCGAATATTCAGTAAATATTTAGTTCACATACTCATGCATAAACGATTGAAAATTTCCTTTAACCAAACATACATTCGACAATAGCCACAACGATTTAACAAGTCTTAGAAACATTCTTTATCATTTTAACTTCATCTATTTACTCCCAAAGACCGAATGCACATATATATAAATGAAGAATAATGCCGAATGCCATTAACTAATAAAGCCACACATACACACACAACTGGTATACAAATTTTATCCTTACATAACCTATAGCTCATTCGGCCATTCATCCCTCAACCTATCAAAACTTCAAATCGAATTCATTTGGCCGAATACACATATAATTATATAATGCACATATAACATTTTTCTTCATGATACATTCGGCTTTGGCAAAATTTCATTATAGAACCTGAATAGCCACTTCACAATCTTATGTATCATCTACTTAATGCTTCACAATTAGCATGCTAATGACATCAAAGCAATCCACCATATTTTTTTTTAAAACACCTCAGCCGAATCTTAACTCATTCAAAACCTACCTTCAAACCATAAAATAGGTAGAATTTAAACTAATCATCCAAATGATGCTTAAGTTTCCAAGAATAACATTGAACTTACCTTAATTTAGCCAACCACCATAGCCGAATTTTCCCAAAGATTTTCTTCTTCTTCTTCTAGTGACGACAATAGAGGAGCAAACATGGACTAACTTTGGTTTCTCCTCCCACTAATCAATATTTTATTTTTCTTTATTCATTATTTCCTTTTGTAATATAAAATATTAACATATAATAAATATAATATGTTTTAATCAATAACATGGCCGGCCACTATCTAAAAGAATTGGCTAATTTGACATGCAAGTCCAACCTTTTTGACAACATATACTATTAGATCACTTTTACATTTGCCTAACACATTTCACAATTTTCTCACTTAAGTCCCAACTAATAAATTTCACATACAAATGACAAAAGTAAAGTATGAAACTTTCACACATGCATATTCACATATAATAAACATAGAATATGACGGTTAATTATTTTTATGATTTGGTTTTGTGGTCCCGAAACCACTTTTCGACTAGGGTCAAATTAGGGCTGTCACAACTCTCCCCCACATAAAGAATTTTCGTCCCCGAAAATATTAGCAACAAAAAAAAAATAGTTTCCATTCTGAAAACGTTTTCAAAAATTTCGGAATCACAAATTTCCATTCATCACATGTATCTCTTTTTACCAACAATCTTTAAACTTTAATTCACACTGACAGATCACATTGGCAGACTATATTATAAATATCTCAACAACTTTGTCGATCAGAATTTTGTACATACTAAACTAAAGACACAGATTCTTCCTTGTTAAAAGATCTATCATGACCCAATGACATTTCTTTTTCAGAAGACAAGTAAATTTTTTTTTATTCAGTTTGGATATCAATTCTGTCTCATAACCACTTCTATAACATCAATGATTGCTTTTATTCCATATACACAAAATTTCAACTCTGACAGATAGCAACTTGTCATCTGAATATAGTTCTGAAATACGCTACAATACACAGTCACTTATACACCTGATCCATATATCTGTATTATTTATTTTAACTCAGATAAACAAACATTTCACAGTCGGAGCTCATATAAAAATCCTTTAATCCATCTGAATACTTATTCCATATAAGAACAATAATAACATTAACAGAAATTTCATATGTCCAGACATCCATAATCGAATAACTGTTACTCTGAACTCATTTTGAACTATCACATCTCAATATACTTTTATTAAACATCGGAGTCAGATAACATTCTCACTTTATAGCATTTTCATCAGAAAAAAAAACAATCACACATGTATCTCTGGGAATAAGAAATATACAGAATATTCAAAAGAAATCATCGAAATTCACTTGACTGTAATTATCCAATTCAGACACTCTTACTATTCATTCGTCATTTCGAATTCCATTCTATTTCATTCACTAATGAAAACCACTCAGGAAGAATTCCCAACAGATACATACTTAGAAATCATATCTGATTGAATTAAATTACCATACCAACTTTCTTTTACTAATGACAATATTCAATCTGAAGAACCTCCGGGACATTGTACAAGTCCTTCCAGCCTTAATTCATTGTCAAATTGTTCTGAACTTTGCTTACTTTATCATTATCTCACTATTTAACTCTTTAATCTTTCTTTGCAAATTCGTTCTATTTCGTTCCATTGAAACCTTATAATCATATCACTGGTAAGGGGGTGAGGTCGTTAAGCCTCGAAAGGGAGTTTCATATTCGAATACACAGATAAATTCATCACTCATCATCATAGTATTACACACATTGATTCAAACATTTCATTCAAACATTTCAACTTTTCATCTTGTTACAAACACATTTTCACATATCTCAGTTTCATATGCAACTTTATTTCATGTGAGTATTAACAAAACATAAGTGAATTTATCACGATTCAAACTTTCATTTCTATTTCTTAATTTACCAAATAATTTCTTATCAAATTTCCACATTTAGTCTTGATCATTTATCAATATTTATCCCATTGAAAAAAAAACGTCTTACGGTTTTGAGTACGTCGCTTACTTGATGCCATAGTCCAACTATGATCTTATACTAACTTTGCTCTGCCCATGTTGATGCCTATTTTCGATAGGTCTTACACTAGCTCATCTGTCTCATGTATTGCCATGGTCCAACCATGGTCTTTTCCGTCAATTCATTATTGAACAATCGTACTCATTCCCTGCGTTCTATCCAATTTGATCTTTCATTACCATTTACTTTATACAATCTCATACATCTCTTTACACTGATGCACACATATCATAAAATTCTTTTCATACCTTTTCGATTCCATCATATCACATATATATTACAATCAGTTCAATATCAATTCAGATCAATTAATATTAACTCGGTTGGAACACATTATTACCTGAGCAAAACAATTTATAAGAGCCGGGAGACCTCACACTATCACACTTTACTCACGGCATGTATAGCTAGACTCTTACAATTGCTATGTTAGTCCGAGAACCGACTAAACCATAGCTCTGATACCACTAAATGTAACATCCTAACCCGTATCCGTTGTCGGAATAAGGTTATGAGGTATTACTTGATTGAACAAAACTTCTATAAGATCAAAGATACTTACCAGACATAAATTATCAACAATACAAATATGTCTCATTGATTTTTCATAAGAGTTCTTATAAATTTTCAAAATGACTCACAATCAAAACATAACCGAATATCTAATAACAATTTAACTACTATCAAGTTATAACTAAAACACTTCACCACATTAGTTCAATTATAAGGCTTTTCTAAAAAAAATGAGCAAGCCATCTTCGCATGGCTATAACGTATACAAAGTCGAAATATCATTCTACTAATAGTCTATACTATACATGCCTTAAACCATGATGATATACAATCTTCTCAACTCACATAATGACTCGATAGTGTGATGATATCTCCAACACTTCCAACTCGAGCTAAAATATAAACCTATAAAAAAAAAGGAAAAAGAGAACACGGAGTAAGCTTCAACGCTTAGTAAGTTTTAAGCAATGCAAACAATTAATTTACTTATAGATCGATTATTTCAAATTCTCAAGAAATCATTCCTAGATAATTGCCATTTTGGCCAAGTATCCATGAACATAATGCATATTTAGCAAATTCACCTCACTTGAATCTGAACTCAATTAAAACCATATATTGAAATCACAAATAAGATCATAAGAACTCGAAAAGCATCTCATTACAAGTTTTAACCATGTTTGCCACAAAATCACAAATTCACTACAAGTTGTTTTCCTGAGCAATAGTCACTAAATTATTTATAACTGGAGCTAAGAAACTCCAAATCAAGTGCCGTTAATTTTTACTGAAAATAGACTCATATATCGTCCATGCATAAAATTTAAAAAATTTTTGGTTTGACCAATCAATACCAGATTTTTATTGAAATTTCCCCTGTTTCACTGTTTGACTCTTCTGACCACTCTACACTACGAATCAATTTTCTCATTATACAAAATTTGAAATGTGTTATCGTTTATTTCATTTGAAACTAGACTCATTAAGGAGTCTAAGAATATAAATTTTATCTTATAACCATTTTTGTACCATTTATAATGATTTTCTGAAAATAGAACAGGGGACCTCGAAGTCATTTTGACTCTATACCACGCCACTTCAAATATCTCATTATTGGAAATTCTTTTGCTTACACGGGTTCTTTTATAAGAAACTAGACTCATTAAGATTTCATGACATAATTTATTCAGCCTCTAACTCAACTCCCACAATTTATGGTGATTTTCCGAAATAATGTTACTGCTGCTGTCCCAAGCAGATTTATTACCCATTCTTTACATACATATTATTTAACATGTATATCACCAAATCAATCTCATATAACCTTCCACCATAACCGAATACACACATACACATATGAGATTTTCACATATACTTCTCATTTCACATTCACGATTCAATTCTGATCAATCTAACATATAAAAGTATATAATACATACCAAGTATATAATACATACCTGACCAACTTAATGCATTGAACATATTCAATGGTAGTTTACTACGAACATTCGAAATCATAATCTTACTCCAATCATCGGCATTAAGTTTGCTAGGTTTAAAACCCAAATCCAATCACCACCAAAAAGCATGCGGGACTTTAAGCCCGGATATAATACCATCATAAAGCCTGCGGGACTTTAGCCCGGATATAATACCAGCATAAATGCTTTCGGGACTTAGCCCAGATAAAACACCAGCACAAATGCCTTCGGGACTTAGCCCGGATATAACACCAGCATAACTGCCTTCGGGACTTAGCCCGGATATAACACCAGCACAAATGCCTTCGGGACTTAGCCCGGATATAATACCAGCATAAAGCCTGCGGACCTCATGTCTGGATATATTTCTAGTCTCATACATACTTGGTCATATTATAACACATCTCAGCCATCTTATCACTTAATAGTCATATATTACATTCAAATATAAACTCAATATGCACATCATCATTCACATTTCAGCTCAAGAGTTATATCTCATATCACTCATTCTTTTCACCATTTAATCTTAAACTCAAAATGACCATCAGACTATAAGTCATATACATGCATTATCTGTTATTCAACTTTATTCAAGTGCAAACCAAAGATCGCAATTCACCTAATATACTCTTATAAAGACATTGTCAATTATATACTAGAGGAGACTACTTAAAACTTACCTCGGATATTTTGAACAGTTGTGGATAATCTACTCGACTGCTTTCTCCTTTCCCCTATCTGATTTAGACTTCCCTTGCTCTTGAGCTTAATTAAAACAAATAGATTTATTTAAATTACTTACTCAACTTTACTTCTTAGTAGTCACATTTGACAATCATATAAAACTCCAATACATATTATATTTTATAAAATATGTCATGAATTGATTTTATACTTATTTAATCAATATCTAATTCGTATACATAAACAAAGATTCATATAACTTATCATGCTCTCATATGCATGAATTTAATCATACATCCGATTGCCACTATAAGTACATGGTACATACATAAGACATATATATATATATTCATACCTATATATGATTATCATCACTTAATCATTTATTCATAATTATGCACAACCGCATATACACATGCACATATGTATATATATAATGCATACTTTAATATTGTACACTTTTATTTTCAAATTACAGTATAGTTCCAAAACATATAGCTAACTCCGAATGTCATCTTATCAACATTTACCACAATACCAATTTCCATTTAGCTTTAATGCTGTACACACAAATACCTACACACTCATATGCATACAATCCATTTAAGATCATTATATGACCCATTTAACCCTAACTACTCAAGCTTAAACTTTCATATACAAATTCCATCTCATGATCAAATGTAGCAAATTACACATAGGTTATATCATTGCCAACAATGACCGAATATGCATATCAAATAATTAGCTTACTTAACACCTAACTCACATAGCCAAAGTATATATAACCTTAATGTCCAAATATGAATACCACCCAAAATTCTTATGACTTAACCCTTAACCCCATTTTGCCTAATATTCATTAAATATTTAGTTCACATACTCATGCATAAACGATTGAAAATTTCCTTTAACCAAACATACATTTGACAATAGCCACAACGACTTAACAAGTCTTAGAAACATTCTTTATCATTTTAACTTCATCTTTTTACTCCCAAAGACCGAATGCACATATATATAAATGAAGAATAATGCCGAATGCCATTAACTAATAAAGCCACACATACACACACAACTGGTATACAAATTTTATCCTTACATAGCCTATAGCTCATTCGGCCATTCATCCCTCAACCTATCAAAACTTCAAATCGAATTCATTTGGCCAAATACACATATACTTATATAATACACATATAACATTTTGCTTCATGATACATTCGGCTTTGGCAAAATTTCATTATAGAACCCGAATAGCCACTTCACAATCTTATGTATCATCTACTTAATGCTTCACAATTAGCATGCTAATGACATCAAAGCAATCCACCATAATTTTTTTTGAAAACACCTTAGCCGAATCTTAACTCATTCAAAACCTACCTTCAAACCATAAAATAGGTAGAATTTAAACTAATCATCCAAATGATGCTTAAGTTTCCAAGAATAACATTGAACTTACCTTAATTTAGCCAATCACCATAGCCGAATTTTCCCAAAGATTTTCTTCTTCTTCTTCTTCTAGTTACGGCAATGGAGGAGCAAACATGGACTAACTTTGGTTTCTCCTCCCACTAATCAATATTTTATTTTTCTTTATTCATTATTTCCTTTTGTAATATAAAATATTAACATATAATAAATATAATATGTTTTAATCAATAACATGGCCGGCCACTATCTAAAAGAATTGGCTAATTTGACATGCAAGTCCAACCTTTTTGACAACATGTACTATTAGATCACTTTTACATTTGCCTAACACATTTCACAATTTTCTCACTTAAGTCCCAACTAATAAATTTCACATACAAATGACAAAAGTAAAGTATGAAACTTTCACATATGCATATTCACATATAATAAACATAGAATATGACAGTTAATTATTTTTATGATTCGGTATTGTGATCCCGAAACCACTTTCCGACTAGGGTCAAATTAGGGCTGTCACAATTAGTATGTCTCAAGGTTCTGGGTTCAATTCCTTGGGTGCACATTTTAGGGGAACATTATTATTATGTTTTGTCTTTAGTTAGTATTATTATGTTTTGTTCTTAGTTAGTAATAATAATTAGTTATTATTTATTTTTTTTTATTTTTATTTATTTAACTACAACATGACTGTATAGTGGACTACCGCATTGCACTGTACTGTATGGACGTCATCTTTGCTGCGTACCATTATCTGATTTGGCTTGTACCATAGTCTATCGCATTGTATAGTACAACACATACGCTAGCCTTGCTACGTATCATTATCTGAGTGGCTTAGTCCACATATCAGGAATGTAGGGTTGGATGGGCCTTCTGAGGTCCTAATTGGTGTAATTGGTTGGATGAGCTTTAACAGCTCGTATGAGGTGTGATCGGGGGACGGAGAGGTGTGTTTTCTGGATGGGTGGGTTATATTTATCTAACTGCATTCCATTTGTATCTGTCTATTGGTTCTGACTGTCAGATTGGTTATCTGTATTCTGTTGATTTTACGGCACTTGTGCTGAGTGATGTACTCTATTTGATAAGTTCTGTTGGGACATTAGTCTCAAGTGTGCATTCTGACTCCGTGAGTAACTAAAAATCTAGTGTGCTACTATTTATAATCCTATATCTCTGTTTTGGACTTGTTTCGGACTCACACTGAGATCGAGTAGCTCACCCCTCTTAGTGTTTCCATTGTAGGTGTACTTTCGCTTTCTGCAGTTGGACTCGGTAGGTCGGAGGTCTCAAAAGCCTTATCATTTTCTCTAACTAATTAATAAAGTATTTCTCAAAACTAATTTTTTGGTAAACAAATTTGGTTTATAATTCTTGTTTAAATACTGTGGTATAAAATGTTTTGAATTAAATTATTTGGCATTGTATGTGGGGTTTTTACAACTTAGATTTTGTAATTAAAATTTTACTTAGATCACTTTGGTGATCAATGTGACATCCGGGATTCGGTCTAAACTTCTAGGCGGAGTTTTGGGTGTTACATTTAGTGGTATCAGAGCCATTTTTGTAAAAACTTGGCCTGTGTTTTTTTCATATCTCTGTGTGCACGTGAAGGGTTAAAATTAATCTTTAGGAAAACTTTACCACAATAAGTTGAAGTGATTGTGTTTTGTGAATATTTTACGAAAATAAACTGTCTGAGACTCTAATGCTATCCAGCTAGACCATCGAAATTGTAAGATTAGAAATGTAGTTTCTTGTACTTATTTTTGTTTGCTTTTTGAAAGTTTAGATATCATAAGTTAGCCACGGGACGGATATAGATTCTGAAGGTAAACAAGATCGCGAGATTGTCGTCTACTTCTCCGGGGCGTGAGACTGTTCAAGAGTCTAGGGTCAGTGCGATTTCACCAACTTCGGGTAGCGATAACCCAGAGCTTGGTACTGAAGCGTTGAATCCGATAGTAAGGGAAGTGTTGGAGAAAGTGTTTGAGGCTAGGTTAAGGGAGTCTAGTGAAACGCTTTAAGCTAGGTGCATGGATTGTGGAAAGAGTAGAGATTGTCTTCCTCCGAGGTTGGAGCCTCATTCTACGAAGCGTGTTAGAATGTATTTGAGTGGCAATGGCAGTTTTACGGAGGGTGCTTATAGGGGTGTAAGCGCTTCATCTTGTGAACATTGTAAGAAGTGCCATCCAGGCGACTGTTAGAAGAAGTTGGGAGCGTGTCTTAGATGCGGATCCAAGGAGCATCAAGTTAGGGAGTGTCTGCAATGACATTAAGACAAGTATAATGGTAGATGGTTCTGAATTTGTGTGTTATTTACTTGCATGGCATTGATGGTTACTCATTGGATATTGTTTGTGTGATAGGATAAATATGTATCTACTTCAATGGTTAGGTGTTCTGGGTGTATGTGTAAGGTCCTAAGTTTGATTTGGTTTGTTTCTTCTTGGGCTAGAGTGTGCAGCAGGAGCGTGATGGATAGTTTTTGAATTACCATGGTTCTGTTAGTTGGAAATTTTAGGGATGAAATTTCTTTAAGGAGGGGTGAGTTGTAACGCCTTGAATTTTAGGGCTAGAAGTTTTGGGGTTTTGTGGTTAGGGTCAGTGATAAGGTTACACTACTGTGTCTTTAAGTGACAAAATAGGCCTGCTGGTCTAGTGGTTGGTGCAGTGTTAGTATGTCTCAAGGTTTTGGGTTTGAGTCCTTAGGTACGCATTTTGGGGGATCATTATTATTATGTTTTGTTTGTAGTTAGTAATAATAATTAGTTATTAGTTATTTATTTTTATTTTTATTCTAGTTTTCTAAACTTTCTTCTCTTTGTTTCTTTTCCCTTTTTGCTTTTTATTTGATTTCTCTTTCGTTCTTTTGGGAAACGGTTTCGCTACAGATACTTTGAAGATTTTTTCTCCTCCGTCATCAAATTAGGTGTGGGATTCGAAACTTCTCTTTTTATTATTTTATTTGCAAAACTGTGGAATTTTGGCAATCCTTTAGCGTATTGGTAATTGGGCATGTTAGGCTCGTGTTGGTTAAAATCATTTGGTGGGTAGTGCGTTTGATTATGGAAGTGGCGTGACCAAAAAACTTGGTTTCTCAGGTTGTTTAGGGGTGGTTTCATGACCATAGGAGCGACCACACAGGCGTGTATTAGTTGTGCATCGGTTTTGTATACATTTCTGATCTGAATATGTGCTTGTGTGTGTTCCGTCCCTTAGCTAAGTTTAGTGAGGGTGTTCAAGACTTGATATCTGTGATGGTTGTGTGTGATGTATGAATTTTGAATCTGGTCTGAAGAGTGTGCTACATGACTGTTCTAACTGACTGTCTGTTAATGTGTATCTATTCTGTTAGCTTGAATGCATTCATGCATTTGCATAAAATATTTTGGGTTGGGTTGGGTTGTGAAGAGAAGGAAGACTGGATCCGTTCTGATTTGGTAGTTCTACTGCAACTTATAAGTACAGTGATTTACTGCACTATACCGTACGTGCTTCAGCTTTGCTGTGCACTATTATCTGATCTAGCAGTTTAACTGCAACATGACTGTATAGCAGATTACCGTATTGCACTGTACTGTACGTACATCAGCTTTGCTACGTACCATTATCTAATTTGGCTTGTACCGCAGTCTACCGCATTGCATAGTATAGAACATACGCTAGCCTTGCTGCGTATTATCATTTGAGTGGCTTAGTCCACATATCAGGAGTGTAGGGTTGGATGGACCTTTTGAGGTCCTAATTGGTGTGATTGGTTGGATGAGCTTTAATAGCTCTTATGAGGTGTGATTAGGGCACGGAGAGGTGTGTTGGCTGGATGGGTGGGTTATATTTATCTGACTACATTCCATCTGCATCTATCCGTGGTTCTAACTTTCAAATTGGCTATCTGTATTTTATTGATTCTGTGGCACTTATGCTGAGTTTAGTGTGAATTTGATCTACTCTATTTGATAAGTTCTGTTGGGACATTAGTCCCAAGTGTGTGTTTTGACTCTGTGAGCAATTGAAAATCTAGTGTGCTACTGTTTATAATTTTGTATCTCTATTTTGGACTTTTTTCAGACTCACACTGAGCTTTAGTAGCTCACCCCCTTTTATTGTTTCCATTGTATGTATATTTTCGCTTTCTACAACTGGACTCGGCAGGTAAGAGGTCTCAGAAGCATATTCATTTCTCTAACTGGTTAATAAAGTATTTCTTTAAAACTAAGTTTTTGGTAAACGTATTTGGTTTGTAATTTCTGTTTAAATACTGTGGTATAAAATGTTTTGAATTAAATTATTTGGCATTGTATATAGGGTTTTGACAGCTTAGATTTTGTAATTAAAATTTTACTTAGATCATTTCGATGATCAATGTGACATTCGGGATTCGGTCTAAACTTCTAGGCCAGGTTTTGGGTGTTACAATTCTGTTTCTCAAAATTAAAGTGCAGGGGACACATAGCCTAACCACATGCCCATGTTACCAGGCCGTGTGTCACACACGGTCTAGACACATGCCCGTATGTCTACTCGTGTGGACAAAATAAAGCCATTTCTAGCTTTATTTCTCACCCAAATTCACACTAATGACTTGCACTTAAACTCACATCCATAAATCAACCAATTCAAGCATTCAAATTTAGCAAATTCCATCATGCATCATGGCATAACATTTCATGCATACATGTCTACAATCATACCTTAGTTTGACATTACAAGTATATTTAAACAAACCATTACTAGTCATTCCAATGGCTAGATTACAAGCATCATTTACATTTACATGCCAATACGGCCAATATTGTAACACCCCTTACCCATATCCAACATCGAGACAGGGCTCAAGGCATTACCGGACTTAAACATTCATAAACATACAAAACCGGGTCACTAAATTTCGCCTAAAATTAAAAATTTTAGAACATATGCTACCGTCCTTTAAACAGGCCATCGAGGCCTATAGCTTACATTAAGGCGGTTTAGGACAAAACCGAAAACATTCGGTAAACTTTGGGCAACTTAATAAATTTCTAGCTTTGGAGTGCCACACTCCCGTGTAGGTGGGCCGTGTGGACTCACATGCCGTGTTGCTTAGGGCACTCCCATGCCCTTAGCCCGTGGGCAACACTGACTTTTAAACACGGTCGTGGCACACGCCCATGCTGTCTGTCCGTGTTTAATACTGACTTTGGGACACGGCTATGGAACACGCCCGTGTGACCTACCCATGTCCTATACTAGCTCAAAATTTTAAATGTAGGGGACACACGGCCATAACACACACCCATGGGAGGGAATCGTGTGTCACACACGGCCTAGACACACGCCCGTGTGTCACACACGGCCTAGACACACGCCCGTGTGTCTAACCATGTGGACCCTAATAGGCTATTTTCCAAGCCTTAAGTCACCCCTTTCTACTCCTTATACCATTATACTATGTTTACTAACTTATAAATTAAACATCCATTTTCAGGGCACTAACAACTTATTACTATATCACACATTTATTCCATAGCCATGACCACCTCAAATGGTCCTAAGGCGCTCACTATGTACATATGCCATATACTTCTTATACATAGTGAACAAGCATAATCACATACCCACATCACAAGACATTTACACATATCATGGATGAATAGGCTTACAAGCCAAAATCATTATAAGCCACATCTCATGGCTACATACGACAAATCATTATAAGCCAATACATTTGGCTAATCACAACGACATCGATCATAGAAAAACTAAGTCCCTAAACATGCCACTCACTTGAACACATTTAACATATACATGTCAATACTCTAAGGGTAAAGGCTTGATAGTGTGATGCTGCCTCGACGATCTCCGACCCCGAGCTGACCTATCAAAGCTAAAAGAAATGGAAAGGGAGAGTAAGCTTTACACTTAGTAAGTCCATATGAAAATAATAAGCATTATAATAGCAGGTTTCCTTAGGTAAAACAACTATAATTATGCTTTTATTCATGTTCTGGTTAAGCTATCTACTCGAGTCATAGTCGATAAATTATTTATAACTTGATCTAAGGAACTCCAAATTAATATCCGTTAAAGTTTCCAGAAACTAGACTCATATCTCTTCTTATCATAAAATTATTAAAATTTTTTGTCTAGCCAATAAGTATAGTTTATTATTCAAATTCTCCCCTATTTTGCTGTTTGATAGCTTCGACCTTTCTTCACTAAAATTTATTTATCTCCTAGTACGAGACTCGAATAATGTTCTTGTAACTTTCTCCTAAAATTAAACTCATTAAGGATTTCATTCATATGAATTTTAACTCATAATTATTTTCATACAATTTATAGTGATTTTCCAAATTTGAGACAGGGGAGTCTAGAATCACTCTGACTCTGTCTCACAAGAATTCATATATCTCATGATACAGAATTCTTTTGCTTACACCGTTTCCTTTGTGTGAAACTAGACTTATTAAGCTTTAACTACATATTTTATTTAGTCTTTAATTTAATTTCTACAATCTTTAGTGGATTTTCAAAGTCAAACCAATGTTGCTATACCAAATCTATCCTAGTGCAACAAGATAATAACCATCACAATTTGTCGTAGAAATTATTCCCATAAATATCATTCATTCATTTGCACCATTTTCATAAGTCCATTTCATTCCTCATGTCAAGTACGTGTTCATGGGTTTCGAGTACTTACATGTGCTATCATTTAGCACCGTACTCGTCCAAACATGACAACTCACATACATCATAATATTATCATATAACATACATTATGTATCATGGCAAGAGCCTTTTATTTCATTTCTCATATTAATCTCGTTGAATTTCTCGAAATCTCGATGGATATCCCATTCACCGTCAATTCATACAAGTGATCATTTCATATGTGCACTCCCGTGAACCTCACATCTTACGACAGGATTACTAGTCTAGGCTAAATCCCCCGTAATATAAACTCATGGAGTGATGTCGGGATTACCAGTCTAGGCTAAATCCCTTGTAATGACAAGCACTCTCAATGAGCTCGGATCTAAATTACCAGTCCAGGCTAAATTCAGACCCTAATCAGATTACCCGTCCGGGATAAATTTTTTTACACATATTCTTCGGGAGGGTCGATCACTTAAGGAACACCCGTCCGGGCTAGATCCTTTCTATATTTGAGATCAACGGATTACCCGTCTGGGCTAAATCTTTTTTTGTAACACATGCAGGATCTCAAGTCATGTAAGCCATGGTTTATCCATCGAATTTCCCTTTTTATTCAACCGATATTTTTCTCTTTTCATCAAGTATCTCGTTATGCATAGCTGCTCATGCCATGTACATCTAATTCAACACATTTCCATGTTTATTTAGACATTAGTCCATAAGATAAACATGATATTACATATAATTATAAATTGGCATTTGTTACAATATATAATCTTCATATAAACTAAATAAATATCCATCACACAATGTTAACACATCAATTTAAGTTCAAGTATGAACAATAATATTATTGCATTATCATTGACATATGAACTTACCTCGATTTCGAGTACGACTATTTATTTCGAGTTTGTGCTTAACCTTGTTCAACCTCGCTCTAAGTCCGAATCTTGTTTTCCTTGATCTATAATATCACATTTAGGCTACTAATTAGTCACATTATTCATAGGGGTCCAAAAATCATATTTTTACAAATTTTCATTTTGACCCCTAAACTTTTGCGTATTTGCACTTTTGCCCCAATGTTCGGAAATTAAACTTCATCCTATTTTCTTATGTTTTATGACATGCTGGTCATTTTTCATAACTATGACAGCCCCCAATTTCCACTAAATCACCCATTTATGACAAATTTTACAACTTTTACAAAACGATCCTTTTAGACGTTTTCATCGAAAACCACTTAGAAAAAGTCATTTATTAAACACCCAACACTCATTTTCTACCATTAGACATCAAAATGCATGCATATTACTCATGGGTAAATTTTTAAACATAAACCCTAGCTCAAAATAATGGTAGAAATAGCTAGAACATGTTACCGGGATTTTAAAAATGTAAAGAACTTTAAAAATGGGGCTCAAGATCACTTACAAATGAGCTTGGAAGCTTGAACCAAACCCTAACCATGGCGTCCATGGGGGTTTCGGCTGGTACATGGAGAAGATGACCAAATTTTGGCTATTTTGGCTTTTTAATTCTTTTAATTTTTAGTTTACCAAAATGCTCCTAACTTAAAAATATTTTATTACACCCATTTCATGTCTATTTTTGTCCAGAAATTAACTAATGGTCTAATTTCCATTTAAGGACCTCCCATTTAAAATTTCATAACAATTTGACACCTCTAACATTTAGAACTCAACTTTTGCACTTTTTAAAATTTAGTCCTTTTTGACCAAATTGAGTGCCCAAACATCGAAATTTTCGAACGAAATTTTCACGAAATCATTCCGTGAAATCGTAGAACATAAAAATATAATGGAAATAAATTTTCTTACATTGGATTTGTGGTCCCGAAACTATTTCGACTAGGCCCTAATTCGGGATGTTACAAATATAACCTATACATGCCATTACAACCATAATTGATTTAGCATATTGTACTGACATGGGCCGATGGATAGTGTGAGTGATCTCCGCCAAGTTTCTAATCCAACGAGCTTCTGATTTACTCTAAAACAAGGAAATAAAACTAAGTAATCATAAAATGCTTAGCAAGTTCGTATAACGTGGTACTTAACTTACCATTCATTCTATTTTAAGGTAGTTAAATAAGGAATTTTTGATCAATTTGACCTCGAGCCTTACACACATCCTCACTGCCCTTATTAGTCATATATTCCATAAAGACCTCAAAATATATATGGGCCAACAACAATCAAGTTTCCAATCAGATATGTTTTCCACAACATGTATTCATTCAATAAGCATAATTCATCTCTTTATTACAAGTATAATTTCATACTAGTTCATTTCGAGCTCAAATCATTTAATATCAGAATTTTACTCATATTACTCAGAATATCAAGGTTACAATTAGTACACTCAAGGTGTATAAGTCTATAATCAAGACTGGACATATATTAATCAAATAAAGTCCACATGCAACTATCATCATCCCATGTTTTCATACATCATATGTCATGTACCATCATTTACTTGTATTTCAGCAGGATATGTGTAATAACTCATTTCTTATCCATATCTTTTCATATCAAGTTTTTTACATATTGAATTTATCTAAAATATCGATGGTTACACAGGTAGTACACTCGAGGTGTACAAATCAGAATCCGCCCATTCATGTCCAGTTTAGGCTAAATCCTTTTTATGACATATGCTCTAAAGAGCTTGATCTGGATTGCCCGTCCGGGCTAAATCTAATTCATAACGTATGCTCTAGAGGATTTATATCAAGATTACCCATCTGGGCTAAATCCTTTCATAAATGAGGTTAATAGGATTACTCGTCTGAGCTAAATCCCGTCAGCAACAAATGCAGGACCTCATTCATTTTGAGAAATCACATATCCATCGATATTCATTTATTCAACGAGATTTAATATTTTCAAGCATTTCCTGGCATGTAATTATGTCATACATCTATAACGTTCATATAATCTAAATAAACACATTCCACATTCATTTCAAGCATATAAGTAACATTCTCATCGTTTATCCTTTAACATCTATTGGGCATTACCATTCAATTCAAACATTTTCATTTATCGAGCTTGATCGAATATGTAATCATTTTCACATATTTATGACATTTATCCAATTTACATAAACACAATCAATGCAAGCATGTAAATAAACACAATTTAGTTACACAAACTTACCTCGACAAAGGTTCGTGTACAAACATATCCTAATTCGACATTTTCCTCGTTCTAGCTCTGAATTTGGTCTATACGGATCTATACGAGTAAATCTAACATCAATTTACCATATTTCACATTCAAGTAGACTTGATTTTCGTCCTAGAAAAAATTACCATTTTGCCCCTAACTTTTTCATAAATTCCCATTTTTCCCTAGGCTCGGAAAATGAAACTTGTGCAAATTACTCCCTATTCCAAGCCTAACCAAAGCCCTATTACAAATTTTACAGCACATATATTCATAAAATTTTAGAATTTTCCTAAAATTTTATAATTTTTCATCAAATTTTACAACTATTCATTTTAGTCCCTAAATCATGTTTTCATCAAAAATCACTTTGTAAAAGTTGTTTATCTATCAATAATCTTTCATTTTCTACCATAAATTTCTAATTTCCAGCATATACATCCATGACCCATTTTTCATACCTTGATAACTTTTCAAATTAATCCCTCAAATAGATAGATTAGACTATCTTGGTTTCAAAAATATAAAAATTATTAAAAATGGGGCTTGATTACTTACCCAAATAAGCTTGACAAATCTTCATCCTCTCTCCTAGGGTTTCCATGGAAATATTTGGGGAAGATGATATGAATTTTTTTTCATTTAATTAATTTGTCATTTAATAACTTTTCATCTTTCCAATTTAGTCCTTAATAATTTTTTTTACATGGATGAGTCATACCAAAATATCTACATACTTTCTTTAATGGTCTAATTACCATATAAAGACCTTAAGTTTTGAATTTCATAGCTATTTAATCCTTATAGCTACTAGAAATCAACTATCGCATTTTATGTTATTTAGTCCTTCTCGTAATTAAGCACATAATCGGTAAATTTTTCTTATCAAAATTTTCACATTTCATTTCTATTATACTACGGACCATGTAATAAAATAAAAATAAATGTTATTTTTGGCTCGAATTTGTGGTCCCGAGACCACTGTCTGATTTCACTGAAATTGGGCTGTTACAGATACTTTCAGTTAATCCTTAGACTTAGGCGGGACGGTGCAATAGGGAGCTCGATTAATGTTATTGTAACACCCCGTACCCGAGACCGTTACCGGAGTCGGACACGAGGGGTTCACAGACTAAATTCACTTATTTTCACAGTCCATTTAAAAATTTCCAGACAAGCTAGTTACTGCATCACTGTTGCCTTAAAAATCATATCTTGAGTTTCAAAACTCTAAAACCAGTTTCGTAAATTTTTCCTGAAACTAGACTCATATATCCATGTACAAATTTTTTTCTAGAATTTTTGGTTGAGCCAATTAGTACAGTTTATTAGTTAAAGTCTCCCCTGTTTCAGGGTTCGACTACTCTGACCTTCACGCACTACGACTTGGATATCTCCCTGTACAGGGCTTCAATACTGATGCCGTTTATTTCTATAGAAACTAGACTCGAAAAGAAATCTATAAATATATGGCATGACTTCTAATTATCTCTGGTTAGTTTATAATGAATTTCCAAAGTCGGAACAGGGAATCCAGAAACCGTTCTGGCCCTGTTTCGTGAAAACTTAAATATCTCATAATATACTGTTCATATGATCATTTCGTTACTTTCCTATGAAAATAGATTCATCAAGGTTCGATTACATAATTCATTCACTATTTAATTCCATTCCTACTATTTTTAGTGATTTTTCACATTCACATCACTGCTGCTATCAGCATCTATTTTTAAGGTAGACTTTACCTATTTCATAGTTTCCATGATTCAACTAGCCCTTTTAGCATATATAGCACAAAATATGATTCTGATTAACCATTCCAATGGCTAATCATTTCCAAACATTTCCATACCTCTTAATGAACAACATACAAAACGATTATAATACTACGCTCAAAGTGTATATAAGCCATTTTCACATGGCTATCCAAATTTATACAAAACCAAAGGGTACATGACCCACAACAAAAAGGGTAGTCCTATACATGCCATTTCAAAGTTCAACCAAAAGTGTACCAAAAGGGGCTTTGATAGTGTGGGCGACTTCGACTTCAATAATCCTGAGTCCGATAGCTGACGAACCAAAATCTATAAAACAGAGATTCAAAGAACGGAGTAAGCATTTAATGCTTAGTAAGTTTGAGCCATAAAATTAGACACAACTAAAGTGTAGCATTCATATGGCTAAACGGATAATTTCATATGCACAAATTCTCAATATCATACTTACTTCACATTACCAATCCTTATATTCATACACAAAAGATCAACTTAGCCAAAGGCCGGTAGCTCATTTATCGACTGAGCGAATACTATTTGTAAGGGATCAACTAATTCAATGCATATACGAAACATACCTCATCGCTGGGATTTTACGAGCGTATTAATTGAAACTATTACAGCAAGGTCACTCATTCCCAAGCCAAGTACCTTCGGGATTTAACTGGATATAGCTACTTACTCGAATGCCTTCGGGACATAGCCTGGATATAGTAACTCGCACCAATGCCTTCGGGACTTAGCCCGGATATAGTAGCTCGCACAAATGCCTTCGGGACTTTGCCCGGATGTAATAACTCGCACAAATGCCTTTGGGACTTAGCCCGGATGTAATAACTCGGACAAATGCCTTCGGGACTTAGCCCGGAACTAGTCACTAGCGCAAATGCCTTCGGGACTTAGCCCGGTTATCATCCGAATATTCATGCACATATCAATAAATCATGACACATTTATATCTCATTTTCATAATTAGAGTTCAAACACAAGTCACGTATTAAGCACTCCCATTTTCGGCTCACTAGCCACATGCAAACAGCATGGTTTAGTTTGCTTTATGATACGATCTCTATGCACATACGGCTACCCGTCATACGTATAGACTAATTAACTCATCATATAATTCAAGTAGAATCATCATATCACCGTATATTTGCTATGCTCATACATCATGACTTAATCAAATCATAAACTAAGTCTCATTGCTCGAAAACTTACCTCGGATGTTGTCGAACGATTTCGATGGCTATTCGACCACTTTTTCCTTCCCTTTATCGGATTTAGTTCCCCTTTGCTCTTGAGCTTAATTTAACAAATAAATTGATTTAATCATTTGAGCATCGAAAAGAGGAACTCAAGGTACTTAGCCCATATATATACATTAGACATTAAAGTCACATACATGTGAAATCATGCATCAACTCAACATATTAACCCACACTCCCTTTTAGCTGATTGTCTAAACCAAGATAAAGGCATCAATATGCTTGCCTCTAACCGAATACATGCAACACTAATCTTCTCATGTGGCCGAGTATGCATGTATATGTTGAGGCCAATTATATACTTAATACCACCCATAAATGGCATACCAATACATCATGTGCAAACATATATATATATATGTGCAAGAGCCGAATCATAAGGTCGATTATAACCATTTCATATATTTTCATCATATACCCGAATGTACAAATACATTATAATAACTTCCAACTCAAATCATGTTACAAATTTATACTTCACAAGGATAAATCATTAACCAAATATAAACATATATCCAAATTCACATGTATATTTTATTTTTACATGAAGCATAGCCGAATCATTTTAACCATGAGTAACATAACAAGCATAAATCATACTTATGGATATACCATGGCCGATTGCTTCATGAAGTTGCTAAGACCTACCTTTTTCAAATTCTCACACACACTCTATCATCTTCATACCTCACCAACACAACATCAAACATCCGCCAAGAAGACAACACCCATGGCCGAGTATCATCTCCCTCACATAGCAAAGATTTAAACCATGGGCTAGTTAGAACTCAAGCTAACAACTAAAAACATGCATGAATCTCATGGCACAACACCAAACTTACCTTAACCTAGATACAAGTATGGCCGAACCTCTTCCTAATCCTCTTCCAAGCCGAACTTGAAGCAAGAGCTCCTTCCTTTATCCTTAGAACTTTCGGCCAAAAGAAATGAAAAAGGATGGACACTTTTTTTTTCTTTGTTTTCATCATATTCCCTTTTATTATTTTATTACCATGCTCCTTATTTTATTTTTCCTAACATACATCACTAACATAACATGTTTGTGACATGTTTCCACCCATAGCATGGCCGGCCACTATGCTTTAATTTGGCTAATTTGACATGCAAGGACAAGCACTTTCCCACATATATTAATAGGCCACTTTAACACTTGCCTAGCATATTTCTAAATTGTCTCGCATAAGTCCCTACTAATAAATTTCACATACACTGACCAAATTAAAGTATGGAACTATCACACAAGCATTTACGCACATCATAAACACAGAATATAACCTTTAATTATTTATAAGACTCGGTTTCATGGTCCCGAAACCACTTTCCGACTAGGGTCAATTTAGGGCTGTCACAGTTATAATTTATTTAAATCTTACTTTATTTAAATTTTGGGATTTGGGTTTGTAAATTTTAGACTCTCTAGACTTTTTGAACTGTTTTAGATTTTTAAACTTTATTTTTGTATTCTACTTAATACTATTTAAATGTTTTAGATGATGAAACTCACTTTTTCTACAAAAATTAAAGGCTTTCAAACAACAAACCATGTTTCTCGAATAATTTTTTAAGGAGTTTCTGCTGCGAAAATTATAAGTTTTAGAAAATTAAAACAATCAACTTTTTTAATAAAATGACACATTAAGATATGATTTTGAGTAATCCGGGATTTTGAAAGTTAATGATGATTTTCTAGTTAAACAAAAACCAAAATTTCCATCATGGTACCTAGCAACTTCATATTTGGCCATAATGTCTAGGCCGGGTTCGGGTGATACAAATCACGCATAAATATTAACTTAAACAAACAAATAACCAATCAATCAACCATCAACAAATTTATTACATTATCAAACTTAAATTCCAAACAAGCATTTTATCAAACACATGGTAGGCAAAAAATAAAAAGTAAAGAGTTTGAGAAAATGCTCATTCAATTGATGGAAATCCAATGAAGCCTAAGAGTTTGATCATCTTTCTTTTGCATAGTCTTCAACAATAAGAAGAAATAAAAAAACAAAAAAAATCTATTTAAACTTAATCAAAAAATAAAAAATGAAAAGAAAATGAAAAGAAAACCTAACCTAAAATTATGAAAAACTAAGGAGAAATGTTCAACCAACAAAATCTGAAATCAAAAGCTTATAAATGAGAAATGTTTAACCTAAAATTGACAATTATGACCTTAAATAAAATTTGGCTTAATCTTGTTTGGGCACAAAATTGCCCCTTTAGTTTTTCACCCACCAAGCAGCGGTGTTGTGACACCCTCGATAGTGGCACAATTTAGGCTTTGGGGGGTCTTAGTGTCATGACATCCATTGGTCAGTGCCGCAACACCATTAGTGATGACCATGATTTCTTCACTTCAACATCTTTAGGGATATCATGACCTTGGAGATCTGGTGTTGCAACTTTGGGCTTAGTGTCGCGACATCCTACCCTCGATGTTGCGAATCTCTCGGCAATAGGCTTCAAGTTGATTTCTCATTGAAGATTTGCATCCCCAAGGTGAAAGGGCTAAGGTTTCGTGACTTTCATGACATTAGTGTTGTGACAACCACTCTAAATGATGTTGTCCTCAAGGTTTGGCCAGTGTTGTCTCCCAACAGAAGCTCAAATCACTCATTAGACTCCTAATGGCATAGTTTTGCCAATTTGGGTATCAAAATGAATGAAACTAACAAAAAAAATTATTAATGGTAAAAACTAAAAATCGACAAAAAAACATGTAAAAGACACTTAAATTACTTGAGAATAAGCTCATTCAGTGTTTTGGAGAGTCTAATTTGACATATCAAATTACGGCAAATCAAACTCTTCCACACTTAAATCTTTGCTTGTCCTCAAGAAAACACACAAAACTTGCATAAGATGACCATTGGAATATATTGAACAATAAGAATCACAATAATCGAATATTGAATTTGTACAAGACATATCTCACATGCAACTTAAGATTGATGTTTAACTAATTTAAATATTTTTAAAGCAAATATACCTAGTTCACTAGCTTAAAGAACTAACAAACCTAGAGGCAATTCAAATGAATAAATACTTGATTATTTTATCCATGAACATAAACTATGTAGATACGTAGTAGACACAAAATGCAAATCAAAAGTATTCATCAAGCTAATTATAAACAAATAAAGAAGGTTGTGTATAGGAAATGTTTAGGTCACATATGTCTACTAGGCTTGTAACATTTAGAGGCTTAGGATGGTTTAGATTTCAAACAAAAAGATAGCTTAAAACATTTTTAATCACTAGAAATAGTAAAGTACATGACACTGTTCCTTATTCATCCCCAATGTAACATCCCAAAAATCGAGGGTTAGTAGAATTGAGTTTGTGAATCGAGAGAG
The DNA here is from genome assembly GCF_007990345.1 of Gossypium hirsutum. Lineage (NCBI taxonomy): Eukaryota > Viridiplantae > Streptophyta > Magnoliopsida > Malvales > Malvaceae > Gossypium > Gossypium hirsutum. The sequence continues at coordinate 85,722,111 of NC_053434.1, read as the reverse complement.
GGTGATCATGTCCTAATTTTTGAGATTATCTATGCATTTTAGGAAATAAATAAGGTATTGGCTTGTTGGCTAAGTGTTAGTGAAATGTTCCTTGAAATCCAAGTTCAAATCCCTTCTTTTGCATCATTTTTATTATTTTGCAAATTTTTTCATGCTTTTTTTAAAAATAAATATTGAAAAATTATTTCAAGAATGTGGAAAAATCCTAATGGTTAAAAGAAATATGAGAAAACATGGAAATTAAATGACGTCCCAAGTTTGAATACGTTCCCTTGCGAAAAATTAAATTTTGCAAAATCCCTTGTTTTTTTAATGTGTGTGCCATCCATACCTTTGAACCATAAGTATAAATACAAATTTTTATTGCAGTTTTCATCTTTTAATTCAAAATTTCCCTACCCTAGCCATTTACCCTTTTCCTCTCCTCTTTCCTCTTCAATTTTCTTTCTTTCTCCCATTGTTGTCATTGCCTACACCTCTCATTTTACCATCTCTTTCTTCTTTTTTCATCAAGATTGTGCACCACCTCCTTTAATATATTTATTTAATTTATCCTCATCTAAATCAACCCCAAGATCAATCTTGAACATTGCCAAGAAACTGTCATTGTCGTTTCTCTCAACTAGCTCGGGTAAGATCTCTTTTCTCTTCAATTTCTTGATTAATATTTTCAATTAAAAAAATTCAAAATATGGAATTCGGTGGATTTTAAATGATTTCAAAGGTTTTTTTCCAAATTTTAATGAGATCTCAAACCGTTTTAAAATTTAGCCCCAATTTTTGCCACTTTGGGTGGTGGTGTGTGCGCCTATGTGCAAGAAAGGGGCATGTTTTGTTTCTTGGGTCTTGCCTATATTTTTCCAGAATTAAATTGTGTTCTTTAACCCTCCTAATCAGCCTATAATCACTTTTTAATTAGGGAGAGACGTTCTTGATCAATTAGCCAATCGGATCCCACAAATCGTGAAATGTAAGTACAATTAAGGATAACTAGTTTGTTATTTTGAATAGTTGTTGGGTAAATGTTATAAATTGATTAAATGAAGGAATTTAATCATTAATTAGCTACTAAATTTCCACTATGTTATTGAATTAGGTGCTGACCTGAATGCCCAAATCATCCGTTAAGGCAAAAAATAATTGTACGTATGGTTTGCATCGATATTGTGTAAGGAATCTAACTAGTTTGAATTCATAAAATAGTTATAATTTCCACGATGGGTTTGAAATGAGTTTTGGTTTATGTTCATTTCAGGAATTATTAAGGAATTTGGAAGATTCGCTGGTGTACTATGAGGAAGCGACAAAGAAGGTGTAGGTCCTAAACTCATAAAATTGTTTGAAAATGTTAAATATCATGTTATATTTGATAAATTAGCTTGCTGATTGGATTGACTGAATAGAAAAATTATTGATTTTGTGAAGGGCCAAATCAAGTATGTTTCGAGCCTTAAAAGATTGACATGTTGGCAAAATTGCTAGTTTGATAGTATGAATGTTTGATTGAGTTTGTAATTGCATATTTGTGTTATGAGATATGAGAATGTTTGACTGAATGATATAATGTGTTGAGATATTAAACTTATGTATAATTTAAACGAATGAGATATTTGTTATATTGTGTACTGAAAAGGTTGTTATTTATGCACAACGAAAATCCGTAAAGTATGTGAAATTGAACGGTATTGATTTATACCAACACAATGGTAATTTAAAAGGTTGGAACGCTGTTTCCATTTACTGAACATATTTGATTATTGAAGACATGTTAAGCATGTCAAATGAATGTGAAAAGAATTAAGATATGATTATGTGTGAGATTGTGTGGCATATTGCATATACATCGGGTTGGAATTTTGTGGTTGACAGAGGAGTTTCGTGGAGTACAGACGGCATATTAAGTCTGCATTATTCGTAGTCAGTGCACTGCATTTGGAGTACAGAGGGGAATGGTGATTTATCGCATTTTTACTGGTAGCTTGTCTGCATTTTTAATGGCAAATTTTTTTGCATACTGTTAATGGTGGTTTTAACCACAATGGGCTTAAGACCATAATGTTTTGGAGTTCGGATGATGGGTTGTGGTGAAATCGTGGTGTGTAGCGGACGGTATGGGTAGGAACCTTTTTGCATTCATCATGTTCACGACATATTCGAATGTTATTGATTTATGCTGTGTATTGTATTTTGTTGTATTGAATGATATCAAAATTAATGATTGTTACTCGAATGAATGATGACCCATTCTCATACATCGTTTGACATCAATTTGATAATGGCTATGTAATGATATGAAATTCCTATGACAGTTCTTTTTTCTTCTGTTAATGCTAATATGTTTCACTATATTTGATATTTTTTGGTCCGTTTGAATAATTGTTCAACTCACACTGAGCTTTTCATAAGCCCACCGCCAATAGTGTTTAACTTTTTAGGTAAACCTTGAAATTAGGACTGGACTCGATTTTCGGAGAATCACCTTAGAGCTTAGATTATTTTTAATAATTATTAATCAATCTCTATTGGTTTTGGTTTGCAATTTTTAATGACTTCTGGTCTGTGGCTTGGTAACTTTTCTTCTAAGATTTTTGCATGCATGGATTACTCAAGCATAACAATTGGAAAATGCATGATATCGGGCTTTAGTAAAATTTGATATTGTTCCCTAGTTTCCGCTGCATTGTAAAGGAACCATTTTTAAAAAACAAATTGGTAAGGCAACTAATTTTCCAAAATGACTTGAAAAATGGTTTTCCCATTGCATCAGTTTAACATCAAGTTTTTTTTTTAAAGAAGGGTGACAAGCAAACGGTTTTTCTGAAACAATACTATCAACAATAAAATGAACCCTAAGTATATTCGACCTAATGAATGAAAGCTTTTAACCTGATTTAAAGTACAACTACGGTCTTCTCTAGAATGAGTTTATATAAGGTCATTAGGAGTAACGTTAGTTAGCTTAGCAATTTCGGTGGCTAACGTAGCCTTATCAATCTAGCCATAATGTAACACCCTTAACCTATATCCATTGCCGAAACAGGGCTATGGTGCATTACAGGACTTTATAGATTAATTACGAACATTTCATAATCTTTAATACATATATCATAACTCATTCATAAAACACTCATACGGTCCCTTATATGGACCCTAGAAGCCCAAAAGATTTGTTAAAAGTAAATTGGGACTTGGCTGAAGACTTCAAGAATTTTTAGCAAAATGTCAAAATTTTTCTTAGAAATAGGGGACACACACCCGTGTGGCCAGACCGTGTGGCTTACACAGCCAGGAGACCCTCCCGTGTCTTAGGTCATTGGGTATTGGATGTGAGACACACGGCCATGTCCCAGCCTATGTGCAAAGTGCAAGGGTCACACGGCCAAGCCACATGCCCATGTGCTAGGCCGTGTGTCACACATGGCTGAGACACACGCCCGTGTCTCTACCTGTGTGGACAAAATAGGTGATTTTAAGGCCACTTTTCTCACCCTTTTTAACATCAACCTGCACACAACAATCTCATGTACCAATATATCCCAACCATGCAACCAATGCAATTCAAAACATTTTCTCAACATGACATAACATCTCAAACATTTCCATTATAACACCCCAAACCCGGCCTAGACGTTATGGCCAAATCTGGCATGTCACACGAAGTGCTTTTCGAAAAACAGGACTCATTGTTAAAACTCCACTTTTAAATTAAAGACCCTTTCATTACCGTTATTAAATTATCTCATCATAACGTTTTCTAGGTTATTTGCCTTTGGTATATCTACTCATCTTAAACCGTGGAAACATTTTGAAAACTTTGAAGTTTAAAACACGTGTTTTAGAAAACAGTAATTGTTTTAAAAATTCGCCTTACCTAGACTAGCAGTTTTAAATAAAACATAAAGTTCAGAGCCCATTTAAAATTGGGACCCACAAACAGCCTTATTATAGAATTAGAAACCCAAAAGTGAAATTTAAATTAAATAAAGTCGAATGCAAGACACAGTAATCGTATGGCCACCTCTAAGTCCCTTGTAGCACCAAATCATCTAAGGCTGAGGATTACCTGTACAGTTAAAAAGGAAAGGGTGAGTTTGTGAAAACTCAGTGTGTAATCCCCTAACAGAAAACAGAAAACAGAATATGCAAAACAGTCTAGGCATAGCCTTATTCAGTAACAGCGCAGTTTGGGCTTTAGCCCTATACAGTAGCAGAGTATGCCCAAGCCCAAAACAGAATCAACACAGAGCAAATAAGTATCCCAACCCAATCTAACCAGCACACTAGCAGTACCTACCAACACATCATGTGGGGATTCGATCGACCCACCTAGCCAATACACTAATAACGCAGCGAAGCTGCTAATAACAGAAAATGTAGCGAAGCCACTAAAATCAAAATACGTGGCAAAACCACTAGTACAGAACTTCCTCCAAATCAGATCCCAACCCTATGCAATATGTCATGTCATAAATATTACATGTATGCAAAGTCATACTCAGTACAATCATGTATGTAAATCATAAGCACATCAGTCATACGAAACATAAGGGCATAATCGTCATTTTACCATACAGGGGTATTACGGACACTTTATCCTACAGCGGTATTACGGTCATTTTACCCTATAGGGGTATTACAGTCATTTTACCCTACAAGGGCATTACGATCATTTTACCTTGCAGGGGCACTACGATCATTTTACCCATTTTGGGGTTTCAGCTCAGATAATGACCTTTCCGAAGATCTACAGTCGCTTCGAGCGACACAAATAACCTAAATGATCATAACGGTGTAAATGGGCCCAAGGCCTACTACTAGGCCCAAGTGGGCCCACATGCTCGTGTGGCCCATTTAGCCCAAATTCAGTTACGGCTATGTGACCTACATAGCCCAGTCCAATATTTATCACCTACCGTGGATTTAATCTGTTTGGGGCCTAAGAGCCCATTGGGCCATAAGAGCCCATTGGGCCAACACAGCCCATATCGACCCAACGTGGCCCATAACGGCCCAAGTCTACAGAAACGCTTGTGGCGGCCTTTACAGTCTATCATCCTTGATTTGTGGGCTTGATTTACCTCACAAGCGATCGCACGCTCGTGAGGCTTCAAATGCCAAAGTTTCGGCACTTTAGCTTTTCGGTTCTTGCCGATTTACAGTAAGGAACGGTGTGGTTACACACCTTTTTCGGCTCTTTAACAGTAACAGATTTTGGTGCACAGTTACACACCTGATTGCAAGAACTTATGAAAAAACGAACCCTAAAGCACCGACCTACATCCATTTCAAGTATTCAATCAGTTTCCTCAATTATTAACATTCACAAGCACTTAATCCACAATTAAGCAATCATCACCTACCACGACCAGATAATCTGCGATATATCCCTCCTAGAACGCTAGCCAAAATCAATCACTCGTACCTTGGTAATTAACTACACTAAAGGTAGATCCTGTTAGACAGAATAAACTAAAGATGTGGCTTATATCCCAAATATTACCCTATAAAACATTGGGGTAACTGGCCTAAACCCTAAAAATAAGGTATCGAAATTACCTTAACTAACACCGGGAGATAGGGTTTCGAAAGCTTGAGAACTCTTGCACTTTTCACTCCTCGGCAACACCTAGAATCCAACGAACACACATCATGGGGAAGGAGTCACCATTCGGAAATCACAGAACACTAAGAGAAGAAATATTCAGCTTTTAGAAGAGAGGCGGAAGAAACGGATTTGAGCCATATAGCAATAATAGAGAAACAACAAAGAGGACCTATGAGTACTTACCAATTCGATAGAACCCTTGCAAGCCAAAATAACAAAGAAGAATGGTAATCGGCAAACCAAAATACAGGGTAAACCGAAAGAAGATTAAGAGAAGAAGAACAACAATCTACTTAAAGAAGAAACCCACAGCTGCAGAATCCAAACTAAAGATATGAGGAAGAGTAAAAGGTGTTCGGCTAGCAATAGGAAAAAAGACGGTTGAAGAAGATGAAAGAATGGCGATGGGGAGAGAAAAAAATATTTGGCTACTGGTCAAAAAAGAAAAAATAAATGAGCACGTTAACAAGAATAAGCTAGACTTGAAAAGAATGCCAAAGTAGAAAAACACCTGAATGGTCAAAACGCAACATGGCTACCCCAAAACAGGCTTGAACTCGAAAGAGAGAAAAAAAAAGGAGAAAAGCTACCGAAACAAAAAGCCAAAAGCTAGACAATTTCGGCACTAAGTGCCTATCCAAAGAATCCTATTTTCGGCCAACAACAACCACTTCCCCAGCTCCTTAATCTACACCCCCAATCTCTCAATGATTTCCTCCTTGATCTACTCCAACATCCCATTCAAATTCTCTTCAAACTCCCCTTAGCTGTGTTTCAGTCCAACTTCACTATCTACACAGCTCAGGCAGTAAAATAACTAGTCCATTGCGCAACTCAGGACTCGAACTCAAGTCCCCCAGCAAAAGCAACATGCCACTTTGCCACTAGACCACATGCTCTCTTTATGTCACAATACAAGCACTATTATTAATAAGGCCTACAAGCTAAAGCCAAGGTTCAACTAATGGGAAACTATAAAATTTTTCCAAAAGCCCAGACTTGAACCCAGGCTTCTCAAACACTCCCAAACACACCCAAATCACTTAGCCAATAAAGCAAACATGATAATTACATCAAAGCTTGCAAAAACAATGACCCTAAATTTTTTAGGGGCTACATCCATTACTTATACTTATCTATTTAACTCATTCCATAGATTTATCAAATTTTATTTCTAACTACTTACATATAAACATTTAAGATTCACAACCACATTTCAATCTATTTCATTGTCAAACCAACTCTATACATGCCATATAAACCAAAGTTTACGTTGTAAAAACTATCGGATTATCTGGATAGTGTGGCTTGATGTGTTGATCCAATCCTCTGACCTCACGCTAATCTGAAAAGAAAATTAAACAACACAAGTAAGCTTAATGAAGCTTAATAGGTTAAGCTTAATGAAGCCTAATAGGTTCATAGGCTTTAAATATAAATCTTACTGAACATACTAAATATTTTATTTAGATTAAACATTTCAAAAACATTTCCTGCCAATCACGACTTCGATTGATGAATTTACATAATTGTGCTAAATATCAATAACTATTTAATTTCTTTCACATTAATCCATGTAATACTTACCAATCCTTGTCAAATTAGAGAACGTCTTACGGATTTAAGTATATCCTTTTCTTGATGCCACGGTCCAACTATGGTCTTACACAATTGCCATGGCCCTACCATGGTCTTACACTCGTAATGCCATAACCCAGTTATGGTCTTATCATTAGGATGCCATAGCCCAGCTTTGGTCTTACATGTATACATATACTGCATGGTCCAACCATCGCCTTACATTCAAGGTGCCCAATTATGGTCTTTTCATTAAAACGCCATAGTCCAGTTATGGTCTTACATTCAAACATTGCTATGGTCCAACTGTGGTCTTATTCGTCAATTCATCTTGTGTCACGGAACGATCGTACTCAATTTTGCGCTCCACTTAATTTGAACTTTCAATTCAATTTTAATATATTTAAAATAATCATAATTCAATAAAAAATATGCAATAATATCATTCCTAAATTAACAACTAATCATGAAAGTTCAACCATATAAACTTACTTGGGGTAGTTTGTAGAAGTTGTAGAAATTCAGGAACTATTTTTTTAATTTCCCTTTTTCACGTTTGTCTTCGGGTTCTTGATCTATAATATAAAATTATTCATTCATCAGCATCAAATTCAATTCTAATTCACTTCACAATTTATGCCCTTAAATTTTTGAAATTACACATTTACCCTAACTTCTACAATTTTTACAATTTAGTCCCTTATCAATTTTCCCACCAATTGAGCTAATTTTTCTCAAGTAACAATTTATTCCATAATTCTAAACTATTTTACAGCCTTTGATTCATAAAAATCTAACAGCAAACCCTAAGTCTTTTATTCTTCACAATTTAGTCCTAATAATCAATTTCTATTGAAATTACTTGATAAAATCATCATATAATAAAATTAAAGCTTCAATTCCATATTAATTCATCATAAACTTCCAGCACTCATCAATGGTAACTTTCAAAGTTCCTCATGAATCAAAAACTAATGAAATAGATAATTGGACCTAATTGTAAAAGTCTAAAACATAAAAATTTCAAAGAAAAAGCAAAAATTAAACTCACTTGAGTAAGAATATGCAAAATCAGCTTCTAAGGATCTTTTATGGTGTTTTTGGCTGAAGAAATATGAACAATTTGCTAGAAATTCTTTTAATTGTTTATTTATTTGTTTAATTTTGCAAAATTTACAATTTTGTCCCTAGTTCACAGTATTTCCTTACTAATTTCTATATCCCTGCAGCCCAACCTATGTAATTTAGGCCAAATTGCTCTTTAAATCCTTCTTATTTATTATTTAAGCTATTTAGTCACTATTTCTTTAATGAATAAATTTTACACATTCTTCAATTTAGTCCTTTTTAATTAATTAAATATCAAAACGTTAAAATTTTCTAACAAAAATTTAAAACTAACCAAATAACACTCCGTAAATATTTATAAAAATATTTATGGCTTGGTTAATTGAGGTTTCATTTCCTCGTTTTTGAAACCAATTAATCTAATATTTACTTCTAAAACTTAAATCACTAATTCATAGTTTTTCCTCAATTCATAAATTGCTCATAAACACTAAATAATAAAATTTACGAGCTCATTTGTCAGATTTTAGTGATCTCAAACCACTATTTCTGACACCACTGAAAATTGGGCTGTTACAACTCTCCTGCCTTTAGGAAATTTCGTCCTCGAAATTTGTTACCTGAGAATAAGTTCGGGTACTGTGATCTCATTGATTCTTCTGTTTCACAGGTTGCCTCCTTTGAACCATGACGATGCCATAACACTTTAACTAACGGTACTCGTATATTCCGTAATTCTTTAACTTCTTGAGCTAAAATTTTTACCGGTTCTTCCGCGTAAGTCATATCCAGTCGTATCTAAATTTCACTGTGAGGAATCACATGTGAAGGATCTGATCTGTAATGTCTTAACACAAACACATGGAACACATTATGATTCTTCTCAAGTTTTGGAGACAAAGCTAACCGATAAGCCACAGGGCCAATTCTTTATACAATTCCATACGGTCCAATAAATCTTGGACTTAGTTTCCCTTTTCTGCCAAACCGTAATATTTTCTTCCACGATGAAACTTTTAAGAACACTCGATCGCCAACCGCAAATTCTATATCTCTTCTTCTCAAATGTGCATATTATTATAGGAAAATTCAGCCAAGGGTAAATACCTTTCCCAGCTATCTCCAAACTCGAGTATACAACATCTCAACATGTCTTCTAAAATCTGAATCACTCGTTTTAATTGCCCGTCAGTCTGAGGATGAAATGTTGTGCTGAAATTTAGCTTAGTACCCAGGGCTTGTTGTAGTTTATTCCAAAACCTTGATATAAACCTCAGATCTCAATCCGAAATAATGGATGTTGGAACCTCATGTAGTCTTACAATCTTAGACATATATAATTATGCTAACTTCTCAAATGAAAAGTTTGTTCTGACTAGGATAAAATATGCTGACTTAGTCAATCTATCCACAATCACCCAGACTGAATCTTTCTTTCTGGGATTCATAGGTAATCTAGATACAAAATCCATCATGACATGCTCCTATTTCCACTCAAGAATCATGACAGGTTGTAACAAACCTGTTGGTACCTGATGTTTTGCTTTGACTTGCTAACAAATCAGAAACTTTATTACAAATTCATAAATTTCCTGCTTCATACCTGGCCACCAATACGTCTGTTTCAAATCACAATACATCTTCGTGCTACCCGGATGAATGGAATATATACTACTGTAAGCTTCAAAAACAATATCACTTTTCAAATCTGAATTATTTGGGACACAAATTCTATTACGATAACGCAACATACCATTATCATCAATGCTATACTCTGAACTCAACTTGTCCCAAACCATCTGTCTTTTCAACACCAATTTTGACACATTATCTTGCGACTCCCGAATTCATTGAAGAAACAAAGGTTTCATTTTGAATTCTACTATTACTAAATCATCTTCTTTAATAGATAAATGAGCGTTCATCGCTTGAAGTGCAAACAATGATGATTTTTGACTAAGTGCATCTACAACCACATTAGCTTTCCCCGAGTAGTAGTCAATAATTAGATCATAATCTTTCAGTAACTCTAACCACTATCTCTGTCTTAAATTCAATTCTTTCTGAGTCATCAAATACTTCAAACTCTTATGATTTGTATACCCATAACACTTCTCACCGTATAAGTAATGTCTCTAAATTTTCAAAGAAAAAACGATTGCAGCCAATTCGAGATCATGCATAGGATAATTCCTCTCATGCGATTTTAATTATCGAGAAGCATAGGCCACTACTTTTCTTGATTGTATTAAGACACAACCTAATCCATTTAGAGAAGCATCCTATATACAACATAAGACACACCCAATTCTGGCTGAGTCAAAACTGGAGCTTCTATTAACATTTTCGTCATCTGATCAAAGCTCTGTTGACACTCATCAGACCAAAAAGATTCAACATTTTTCAGTAGTAGCCGAGTCATCGGCAAAGCGATCATCTTAAAGTTCTTGACAAAATAGAAGTAATATCCTGCTAAACCTAGAAAACTTCGCACTTCTATTATATTCTTCTAAATTTTCCAATTCACCACTGCAGATACTTTGCTCGGGTCCACTCGAATCCCTTCAGCTGACACAATATGACCCAGAAATCTGACCTCATGAAGCCAGAATTCACATTTACTGAACTTTGCATACAATTGTTTCTCTCTCAAAATTTGTAACACAATTCTCAAATGTTGTGCAAGTTCGGATTCAATCTTAGAATAGATCAGTATATCATCAATAGCATAACTACATATCTATCCAAATATGGTTGAAAGGTCCGATTCATTAAATCCATAAAAGCAGCAGGAGAATTAGTCAAACCAAAAGGCATTACCAAAAACTCATATTGACTATACCAAGTTCTGAAAGTAGTTTTTGGCATATCACATTCTTTAACTTTCAACTAATAATACCCGAATCTGAGATCTATCTTCAAAAATACTGCAGCACCTTTTAGCTAATCAAACAAGTTGCCAATACGAGGTAAAGAATATTTATTTTTAATTGTGACCTTATTCAATTTTTTGTAATCTATAAACAATCTTAAAGAGCCGTGTTTCTTTTTTACAAATAAGACATGTGCACCCCAAGGAGACATACTTGGTCTGATGAACCCTTTGTCTAGAAACTCTTGCAATTGCATCTTTAATTCCTTTAACTCGGTCAGTGCCATTGTGTACGGTGTTACAGATATCAGAGTTGTTTCCTGTAACACCCCAAACCCGGCCCAGACGTTACGGCCAAATCCGGTGTGTCACATTGAAGCGTTACTGTATAAGTCATGTCTTATCTAAAAACTTTCTTAATGATTTAAGGGTATTTTCGTTATAGATTAAAGTGAATGGAAGTTGTGCATTAGGTAGGACGCTGAAAAAAAAGGAGGTGAGTCTATTAGACTGCTTAAGTACCAAGATCTCCACGGATCCACTCCTAGACATGCACACAACCATTGCCACACTTTAACTGAATGATTGTTCAGGAAAAACCATTTCATTTTAAGCCTTTGAAAACACTTATTAATTTTTGAAAACGTTTTCATTTCGGAAGCTTTGTCTTGTTTCACGATATTTTGAAATCAGGTAATCTCTTTTAAAAATGCGCCCTAGAGCTATTCAATTTCAAACATTTAGATCCATATCATGCCTAAGCTAATAATCATACTAAAGCAATTAAAAATAATTAAATCGGCCTTATTACAACTTAAAACCCAAAGTAATTAAAGTAAATGAAACCAATCAAGTCATAAGAAGAAAATTGAGCTTGCAAAACATGTGGCCACTCCGAATCCCTCTCAGCTCCAAGTCCACTAGGGTTACCTGCACGGATAAAATTAAGGGGTGAGTTTGGAAAACTCAGTGTGTAAAATAACCCAACCATAGTCCAGATCAGTTCAAACCACAGAAACAGATTAAGTTGGGCCTTAGTCCTATAATGAACTCAGAATGAAGCCCATAGGCCCATTACAAAAACAGAACAGATATATCATGTATGCAGAAAACCCAACCCATATCCATCCGTATACACCACCGTACCAACCTTACACCATGTGGGGAGACTACTCGACCCACCCATCTGCTACACATCACAGAATTTGCAGCATGACTGCCAGAATAGATATTGTGACAGAGTCACCAGATACAGATATTGTGGCAGAGCCACCAGAACAGATATTTGTGGCAGAGCTACCAAACACAGATATTTGTGGCAAAGCCACTGTAACGCCCCCACGCCCGAGACCATCGCCGGAGTCAAGCTTGAGGGGTTACCGAACAATATTTATCAAATTAAGAACTTCAAATCATTTATTTCTACATTCACAGCTTTCTAACTACCCGCGTCACAGTTACAAGAAAAATCATATCTCGAGTTACGAAACTCAAAATCTAGATCCGTAAATTTTTCCTAAATCTAGACTCATATATCTATTTACTAGTTTTTTTCTAGAATTTTTTGTTGGGCCAATTAATACATTTTATTAGTTAAAGTATCCCCTATTTCAAGGTTTGACTGCTCTGACCTCTGTGTATTACGAATCAGATATTTCTATATACAGAAATTAAATGACTATGAGGTTTGTTTCTATTAAAACTATACTCAATAAATAACCTGTACATATAAATAAAAATTTCTAATTATTTTTTTAAAATTTATTATGAATTTTTAAAGTCAGAACAGGGGATCCAGAAATCACTCTGGCCCTGTTTCACAAAAGTTTAAATATCTCATAAACTATAATTTATATGCCTGTTTTGTTCAATCCACATGAAAATAGACTCATTAAGCTTAAATTTCATAACTTACTCATCATTTAGTTCCATTTATACTATTTTTAGTGATTTTTCAAATTCATATCATTGCTGCAGCAATATTCTGTTTTAAGGCAAGTTTCATCTTTCCATGAATTTTTATGAACTAGATAACCTATTAAACTTCCATAATATCAAACATGATCTGAATTAGCCATCACCATGACTTATCAATATCAAACATTTTCTCAACCAAACATGGCCATATCATAAAATTATTTACACAAAATAAGTATATTGCTATACATGCCATACTTAAGTTTTACAAGCCATTTACCTAGATGAAAGTCCTTTGGATAGTGTGATCGAACCTTCGACCCGTCCCGATTCCCGAGCTGGCTTTTTCAAAACTACAGTAAATAAAGAGGAGGGAGTAAGCATAAATGCTTAGTAAGTTCATATGTAAATAACAAGTAACATAACAATACAAATATACCAAACAACTTTAGCATGGTATCACCAAAACATATATCACATCTTTAAACATCATTCATCATCTTACCAACTTATCGTTGTTGTATCTATTTTCAACCCGAGGGTTAAGAACATACCTGTCCAAAGTGTCCATTTCACAACACTTACCAAAATGTCACTTGCATCTTAAGTGTTCTTCCATTTCACTAGAAATTTCACCCGTTGAACACATCGGAATACAACTCGGATACACGGATAATTTGCACATAAGTGCCTCATATGTAATCAAGAAATCATGTAACCCGCCCCTAAGTGAACTCGGACTCAACTCAATGAGCTCGGGCGTTCGCATCCATAAGTGAACTCAGACTCAACTCAACGAGTTCGGATGCCTAGTTACATTTCACGAACTCGGACTCAACTCAACGAGTTCGGACATTCGCATCCATAAGTGAACTCGGACTCAACTCAACGAGTTCGGATGCTCAACCATCCTAGTGACATGTCACTTGTATCCTAATCTATTCCTAAGGTTCAAACGGGCTTTTTCCCTCGATCTCACATTTGCCGTCTTCCATGGAATATCAGAACCGATACTCGATAGCAATTCATATTTATTAAGTAGTAAACATAATTTGCATATTACTCAACATTAACCACAAAGTATAATATTTCACGATTAAAAATCAGCATATCATATAATTAACATTAATAACTTAAAAATAACATTTATGCTACATTATTCACACATGAACTTACCTTGGTACCAAAATATAAAGATTTTGCAATTTAGTCCACAATCTTTTCTTTTCCTCGATCACGACTTGAATCTCGTTTTTCTTGATCTATAATACCAAATTAATCTTATTTAATACATACATTCATCAAAATAGCATTTAATACGAACTTTGGAAAAATTACACTTTTGCCCCTAAACTTTTGCATAATTACACTTTTGCCCCTAGGCTCGGGAATTAAACTTTATTCCTTATTCTTATGTTTTATAACATGCTGATCACTTTTCCCTTCTATGGTAACATCAAATTCTCTCTCTAACATATACTTGTGACTATTAGGTATTTTTGTCGATTAAGCCCTTTTACTCGTTTTCACTCAAAACCGAGTAGCACAAGTTGTCTAACATAATTTAAAACCTCATATTCTATCATAAAACATCAAAATACACAAATTTTACCTATGGGTATTTTTCCAAATATAAACCCTAGGTTGAATTATTGCTAACATAAGCTTAATCGAGCTACCGGGATTCCAAAAACGTAAAGAACATTAAAAACGGGGCTTGGAATCACTTACTATGGAGCTTGGAAGCTTGAAACAAACCCTAGCTATGGAGATCCCTTGAAATTTCGGCCTAATGAAGAAGATGGACAAAAATTGGCTTTTAATTTTGTTTTTAATTCATTTTAATAACTAAATGACCAAAATACCCTTACTACTAAACTTTCCAAAAATTCCTTCCATGTCCTAATTTTGTCCATGAACTTAAAATTGGTCAAATTGCTATTTAAGACCTCCTCATTAATATTCCAAAACAATTTCATACTAAAAACTTCTAGAATGCAAGTTTTACAACTTATTCGATTTAGTCCCTACTTTCAATTTAAGCACTTTAGGCATAGAATTTCATCACGAAATTTTCACACAATCATGAAATCATATCATAATCATCAAAATAATTATAAAATTATTATTTCTATCTCAGGTTTGTGGTCACGAAACCACTATTTTGATTAAGCCCTAATTTAGGATATTACAGCCACCAGATCAGATATTTGTGGCAAAGCCACCAGAACGCTTCCTCCATCAATATAACCCATATCCCATGCAACAGATATACATGTCATGGCATACAACAAACAGAATCAGAATATCATGCATTTCAGTCAAAATTAACCATAGGGGTATAATGGTAATTTTGCACCTAGGGGTATTATGGTAATTTTCATACTTAGGGGTATTTTAGTAAATTTAACTATTTTAGGGTTTACACTCATATTACAGCCATTAACACATTAACAGAAACACTTACCGAGCGTTTTTACTGAATTGGGCCCATTGGCCCATTAACCCAATTTCGACCCATTAAGCCCAAATATACCGAAGTGCACGAAATTGTGCACTCTGCAATAATACCACTTGTGATTACCAAAATTAACAACCAAACCATCTCACGAGCACTCGCACGCTTGCAAGTTCACAAAATGCCGGCTTTTCGACTTTTGCTGATCTAGTCTCTGAGTGGGTGTCGTTTACACACCTGATTTGCGACAACTGCTACTGAAATCTCCCACAATATCCTACAATCGTCACTAGACATATCAGATCCAAAACACAATGGCAACCATCATAAACTTACTTACCATAATCGGCCATCAATACCTATGGCCCTTGAGATTCTACGTTTGCCAAAACTAGAGACTAGATCTAGATCTAGTCGTTCCACTTGTCCAAGCCTTCGATCCGCAGCTTCTGGATCACACTAACACCAAAACAAATCAATTGTTACAACCCTTAGAGCCTTAAGCTCCAACCGATAGCTCCCTATGCCTTTGGGGATTTCGACTTTTCTAAAACCTGAAATAAAGAATAGATTTGAGTACCTACCTCAGGTTCTTTCAACCAAAACGATTCCACTTTAGTTTCTACTCAGATCTGATACAGATCTAGCCCTTAAACACTAGCAGAAATCGAATCTTAGAGATCTAAAGATTCGGCTGTAACATCTTGATTTTGGGCTTAGTCAGAACAGTGGTTTCGGGACCACAATTTCGACGAGGAAAATTTCATTTTTATTATAATTTTATGGTCTACGATTTCATGGAATGATTTTTTGAAAATTTCGTTCAAAAATTTCGACGTTTGGGCACTCAATTTCGTCAAAAGGACTAAATTGTAAAAAGTGCAAAAGTTGAGTTTTACATGTTAGAAGTGTTTAATTGTTATGAGTTTCTAAATCAAAGGTCCTTAAATGGTAATTAGACCATTTTGAAGTTTGTGGAAAAAAATTGGACATGGATGGAAATTTTTTGAAAGTTTAGTAGAAGGGCATTTTGGTCATTTGTATATTAAATGAAATAAAATGGGAAAAATAACACAAAATGGTCATCTTCTCCATATGGAGGCCGAAATTAGCATGGGGGAAGCCATGGCTAGGGTTTTCAAGCTTTCCAAGCTTAATAGTAAGTCCGTTCTAGCCCTGTTTTTCAAGTTCTTTACGTTTTTGGAATCCCGGTAACTTGATTAAGCTTATGTTAGTAATAATTTAAGCTATGGTTCATATTTGGAAAACTACCCATAGGTGAAATGTGTTTATTTTGATGTTTTATGATAGATTATGAGGTTTTAAATTATGTTAGACAACTTGTGCTACTCGGTTTTGAGTGAAAACAAGTAAAAAGGCTTAATCGGTAAAAATACCTAATAGTCATAAGTATATGTTAGAGTGAGAATTTGATGTTGCCATAGAAGGGAAAGTGATCAGCATGTCATAAAACATAAGAATAAGGGATGAATTTTAATTCCCGAGCCTAGGGGCAAAAGTGTAAATATGCAAAAGTTTAGGGGAAAAATTGTAGTTTTGCCAAAGTTTGAGTTAAGGACTGTTTTGAATAGTAAGTTAATTAAATAAGTAAAATATGATGTTTTAGATCCCGTAAAACGAGATTTGAACCTAGAATGAGAGAAAAATTGAAAATTGGGAAAGTTGGTAAAATGGCCATTTTAGTATCGAGGTAAGTTCATATGTATAATAAGCATTAATTTATGCATGTTTTAATGTAAAATTGATATATTTACTATGATTTCAGAGGTGTTGAAAGTATGTAAGTTTGTATATAAATAATCTATCGATTCTTTTTATATTAATATATTTTGATATCATATGAAATGTGGCTGCCTATCAAATGGTTATTTGATGTAAATTATGAATTTAAATTGATTATGAACAATTTAATAAAATGTTCAAAAGTGAGGAATTTCCCAGTTGAACCTTCGAAATAGAAACGATACAAATGAGCTATTGTGAGGTCACATGTGTAGTACTAAGTGCAAGCTACTACGTGTACCAGATTGTTGGTCGCATATGTAGTACTAAGTGCAGGCTACTATGCGTACCTGATAACTTAGGTCACGTGTGTAGTACTAAGTGCAGGCTACTACCCGGATAATTGGTCGCATGTGTAGTACTAAGTGCAGGCTACTATGCATACCAGATAGCTTCGGCTACAAGTGTGGAAATGAGAAAATGTGCAGGCAATTGTGTATCTGTTATTATTCCGATGAGTTCAACGGGAAATCGATTAAGTGAAAATAAATGTGAAAGTGATTATGTGATGAACAAGTGCAAGTATATGTTTATTTATGAGCAATATGCTCGATATTTGAGCGAACCTCGGTAAAATGGAATGGATTATGTGAAATTGTGCAAAGGTGAACTTTAGTAGTAAAACAGTGTTGGACTGCAGCAGTACATGAATTTGAAAATTTACCAAAAATTGTGGAAGTTGAATTAAATTTCAAATAAAATATGTAATTAAATTTTATTGAGTCTATTTTCACATAAAAGAAACAGAGGAAGCAAAATAATTCCATATTATGTGATATTTGAATTCTTGTGAGACAGTATCTGAATGAATTCGAGATCCCCTGTTCTGACTTGTAAAAATTGTTAAAAATTATCGAAATATGATTTTGGGGTATAATTTATATTCCTAGAATCTTGGATGAGTTTAATTTTAATAAAAACAAATGATAACATCATCCGAGTTTTGTACTGTGAGATAAATAAATTTTAGTGAAGAAAGGTTGAAGCTATTAAGCAACAAAACAGGGGAGATTTTGAATAATAAACTGTACTTATTGGCTAGATAGAAAATTCTGAAAATTTTATGGTGGAAATATATATGAGTCTAGTGTTTTTTGAAATTTACGGATCTTAATTTTGAGTTCCGTAACTCTAAATATAAATGATTTAGTGACTGTTACTAAAGAAAACAACTTAACCAGAACATGTGTAAATATACAAATGAGTTAGTTTTATTGTGGGAAGCATGTTAGTAAATTGCTTATTATTATTTCATGTGAGCTTACTAAGCATAAAGCTTACTCCCCTCCTTTCCATTTCTTTTAGTATTGACAGGTTAGCTCAGGGTTGGAGATCGTTGGAGGCAGCATCACACTATCAAGCCAACACATTGACAGTATAAACACATATGCTAGAATTATCAAGTGAGTGGCATGTATAGGGACCTAATTTTATAACATGTGTTATTATAATTTAGCCAAATATATTGGTATTTAGTGAGCTAATGATTCTGACTTATAATTCTAGTTATTGATGTTATGTTTGATATTGATGATGTGCATATGCTTGGTTGTCATGCATGGTTGGTAATAAGTTGTTTAAGTTGTTTAATTGATGAATTAAGTTTAGTAACACTTCGTGTTCGACTCCGGCGATGGTCTTGAGTATAGGGGTGTTACATTTAGTGGTATCAGAGCTATGGTTTAGTCAATTCTCAGACTAACCTAGCATGTGTAAAAGTCCATCTATACATGCCACCGATCCGTGATAGTGTGATGTCTCCCGACGTGCATGAGAGCCATTTTGTTTAGACAAAGGTACTCTCCAACTGAGCTACACCGACCATGTTGAATGTGATGCTAAAATATTTGAGTAAAGTATAGTCATGAGGAACTGAAACTTGGAAAGGTACGAATGAGGATTCATAAAATGTGTACATGGTGAAATGAGTTTATCTATGATTAATAGATAATGCCATGATTTATATGATCGATTTGTTTGAACAAATGCATGTGTTTGAGTAACTTATCAAAAATATTGATAAGATGAATATTCATGTATATTGGTGGGAATGATTATGATTGGTAAGCTCGTATAACTTGAGTAAATGTATTAAATTGCTTGGATTGATAAATATAATTGAATGATATGTATATGATGATGTGTAAGATAAAAGTTTAGACTGTAATATACTTATCCATGTTTGTTTGGCCCTTATATGATATTATGTGCTTGACTTGTCTGATTTAATGAATGCATAAGTAATATTATCTAGGAAACATTGAAATACATGTATAAGTACACTTGTTTAAATGAGATAACTAAAAAGCTAGTGTAAAATTAATATGAATGTTAGTTACTCGAAATGAATGACATGATTGAAATATGATTGTTATGATGAAAACTGCTTTACATTTGTATATGAGAGTTGAGTCAGGGGCCCTACGACCCCTCCCCCTTACCAAAGTGGTGTTTTATAAGGGAAATTCCTGAGATTTATGTTGAATGAGTTTCCAAGTGAGAAACCAAAGAGTTCAATGATGGAATGGTTATAAACATGATTAGAGATTGAGAATGGGTTGATAAGTACAAACATGAGCTAGAAAGATATCGGATTGACCGAAAGATTGTTTAATTTTCACAACATCATAGTTAGCGAAAAAGTTAATTTTGGTAAAACGATCTATCCTAGTATGATGTCGAAAAATGTATTGATTGAAATTCCCCCATGAACTGGTTTTCTTAGTGAAGGGAATATTATGGAATTTGGGATGGTAGAAATAGTTAAAGGAATAATGTTCGAAATAAGGAAATGTTATATTCCGCCTGTTGGGAATCGATGAGAAATTGTGTATGGTGCCATGATTCTATTTCTACCCATCATTGCTCTGATTGATTTTATATATATACGAGAAGCATATAGTTTCGGTTGTATTTGTTGTTAGTGGTTTGGAATGATGTTGTTCTGGATTTCTTTTCTTTGAAAAAAAAACTATTGGGGACTTTCATATTTTTATGAGTCTGGTTCTCGGTCTTCTGATGCAATGCTATAAATTGGATTCTCGTATCATGGATTTCTTTATCTTGGATTTCTTTATTCTTGGATTCTCTGTTTTAGATTTCTCTATCTTGGTTTTTTTGGATATTTTATCTTGTAACTTGTTGATCATGGCTTGCATTTAGAGCATGACCTTCAGCTTGTGATTGATGTATATAAAGAACAAATATGACTATACCTCTAAATTGATCTTGATAATGTGGTGAAATTTCAAGTCCCAATGTGTATGGTGAATTTCCTTTCTCAAGTAAGTTAATCAGAGTTAATGTATTCAGTTGAGGTATCAGTATTACTTATGCTAATGCATTTGTTATGGTCTTCGATTGGCATGATGAGTGAATTTGGAATGATGCATGTTGAATCGTTCTGTTGACTAGAAGAGAGAATTTCTTGAAGTATCAATTACGGATGAATAAGGTCGACTTGATTGTTCAATCTGTATGAAGTATATGTCTAGCATACTTGAGAATAAGAAGATCTAATATTGATAATATGAAGATAATCTAGGTATAAAAAAATGCTGAAACGATTATTGTTTATCTTTGAGTACAAATTCTTGAAATGTTGAAAGTTTAAAGATGTATAGCAAGAATCATCATAACTATTTTTTCCGTCTGGGAATTAGAATGGAAATAGAAAAGGTTAATATGGATTTTCTTATCTAAGTCATTCCTGTCCTTGAAAGAGGGAAGTAATATGTAGTTTTGTTAAACGTTATGAGATATGTAAATTATGCTGGTATACCCAAATGTCTACTCACCAGATTTATAGGATTTCATGTCTTTATGAATGTTAGATATCATGGAATTTTAATCTCCACTAATTGGATTGAGATCCGAGTTTCATATCATGATTTCTTTGGAAAGCTAGAAGAGGCTTGAAATAAAAAGTAACTGAGGGTTGAATTGACAAATAATTGGACTGTGTGAAATTATAAAGAGTATGAGGCCGAGATGAATTGACTAGTTTTTCTATTTGAATCTGAAAAGATTCTGGTGCGAATGTATATGTAACATGATGGTATGGATCGGACTTTTGAGTACATAAGCTTTTTAATAGAGATTAAGTTTCAGAAAAAGTATTGTAAAGTGAATACCACTTACGATTTTTGTTTGTAAAATTTAAAGAGAGAGGTAGTAAAAGTTTAGCCTGAGTGAAAGTTCTTTGACATCGATTATAGGATTGAGGAATCCAATTGAAAAACCAAAACCACTTTTTTTGGTAAGATTTTTAGGGACGAAAATCCCTAAAGGGGCGAGAAATGTAACATCCTAATTTTGGGCTTAGTCGGAACAGTGGTTGCGGGACCACAAATTCGACGAGGAAAATTTCATTTTTATTATAATTTTATGGTCTATAATTTCATGGAATGATTTTGTGAAAATTTCGTTCAAAAATTTCGATGTTTGGGCACTCAATTTGGTCAAAAGGACTAAATTGTAAAAAGTGCAAAAGTTGAGTTTTACATGTTAGAAGTGTTTAATTGTTATGAGTTTCTAAATCAAAGGTCCTTAAATGGTAATTAGACCATTTTGAAGTTTGTGGAAAAAAAATTGGACATGGATGGAAATTTTTTGAAAGTTTAGTAGTAAGGGCATTTTGGTCATTTGTATATTAAATGAAATAAAATGGGAAAAATAACACAAAATGGTCATCTTCTCCATATGGAGGCCGAAATTAGCATGGGGTAAGCCATGGCTAGGGTTTTCAAGCTTTTCAAGCTCAATAGTAAGTCCGTTCTAGCCCTGTTTTTCAAGTTCTTTACGTTTTTAGAATCCCGGTAACTTGATTAAGCTTATGTTAGTAATAATTTAAGCTAGGGTTCATATTTGGAAAACTACCCATAGGTGAAATGTGTTTATTTTGATGTTTTATGATAGATTATGAGGTTTTAAATTATGTTAGACAACTTGTGCTACTCGGTTTTGAGTGAAAACGAGTAAAAGGGCTTAATCGGTAAAAATACCTAATAGTCATAAGTATATGTTAGAGTGAGAATTTGATGTTCCCATAGAAGGGAAAAGTGATCAGCATGTCATAAAACATAAGAATAAGGGATGAAGTTTAATTCCTGAGCCTAGGGGCAAAAGTGTAAATATGCAAAAGTTTAGGGGAAAAATTGTAATTTTGCCAAAGTTTGATTTAAGGAATATTTTGAATAGTAAATTAATTAAATAAGTAAAATATGATGTTTTAGATCCCGTAAAACGAGATTTGAACCTAGAATGAGAGAAAAATTGAAAATTGGGAAAGTTGGTAAAATGGCCATTTTAGTATCGAGGTAAGTTCATATGTATAATAAGCAGTAATTTATGCATGTTTTAATGTAAAATTGATATATTTACTATGATTTCAGAGGTGTTGAAAGTATGTAAGTTCGTATATAAATAATCTATCGATTCTTTTTATATTAATATATTTTGATATCATATGAAATGTGGCTGCCTATCAAATGGTTATTTGATGTAAATTATGAATTTAAATTGATTACGGACAATTTAATAAAATATTGAAAAGTAAGGAATTTCCCGGTTGAACCTTTGAAATAGAAACGATACAAATGAGCTATTGTGAGGTCACGTGTGTAGTACTAAGTGCAGGCTACTACGTGTACCAGATTGTTGGTCGCATGTGTAGTAATAAGTGCAGGCTACTATGCGTACCTAATAACTTCGATCACGTGTGTAGTACTAAGTGCAGGCTACTACGTGTATCAGATGGTTAGGTCACGTGTGTAATACTAAGTGCAGGCTACTACGTGTACCGGATAATTGGTCGCATGTGTAGTACTAAGTGCAGGCTACTATGCGTACCAGATAGCTTCGGCTACAAGTGTGGAAATGAGAAAATGTACAGGCAATTGTGTATCTGTTATTATTCCGATGAGTTCAACGGGAAATCGATTAAGTGAAAATAAATATGAAAGTGATTATGTGATGAACAAGTGCAAGTATATGTTTATTTGAATTTATGAGCAATATGCTCGATATTTGAGCGAACCTCGGTAAAATGGAATGGATTATGTGAAATTGTGCAAAGGTGAACTTTAGTAGTAAAACAGTGTTGGACAGCAACAGTGCATGAATTTGAAAATTTACCAAAAATTGTGGAAGTTGAATTAAATTTAAAATAAAATATGTAATTAAAGTTTATTGAGTCTATTTTCACATAAAAGAAAGAGATGAAGCAAAAGAATTCCATATTATGTGATATTTGAATTCTTGTGAGACAGTATCTGAATGAATTCGAGATCCCCTGTTCTGACTTGTAAAAATTTTTAAAAATTATCAAAAAATGATTTTTGGGTATAATTTATATTCCTAGAATCTTGGATGAGTCTACTTTTAATAAAAACAAATTAGAACATCATTCAAGTTTTTTACTATGAGATAAATAAATTTTAGTGAAGAAAGGTCGAAGCTATTAAACAGCGAAATAGGGGAGACTTTGAATAATAAACTGTACTTATTAGCTGGACAAAAAATTCTGAAAATTCTATGGTGGAAATATATATGAGTCTAGTTTTTTTTTTAAATTTACAGATCTTAATTCGGAGTTCCGTAACTCTACATATAAATGATTTAGTGACTGTTACTCAAGAAAACATCTTAACCAGAACATGTGTAAATGTACAAATGAGTTAGTTTTATTGTGGGAAGCATGTTAGTAAATTGCTTATTATTATTTCATGTGAGCTTACTAAGCATAAAGCTTACTCCCCTCCTTTCCATTTCTTTTAGTGTTGTCAGGTTAGCTCAGGGTTGGAGATCGTCGGAGGCAGCATCACACTATCAAGCCAACACCTTGATAGTATAAACACATATGCTAGAATTATCAAGTGAGTGGCATGTATAGGGACCTAATTTTATAACATGTGTTATTATAATTTGGCCAAATATATTGGTTTTTAGTGAGCTAATGATTCTGACTTATAATTCTAGTTATTTATGTTATGTTTGATATTGGTGATGTGCATATGCTTGGTTGTCATGCATGGTTGGTAATAAGTTGTTTAAGTTGTTTAATTGATGAATTAAGTTTAGTAACACTTTGTGCTAGACTCCGGCGATGGTCTCGAGTATGGGGGCGTTACATTAGCTATACGTCCCAAAAAACTATGGTATTTTCAGCTTTTGGAACTGTGAAGAGGAAGATGATTTGGTATGCTATTTTTTTTTTTGCAATGGTATTGCCAACAGGGGTTGAGGTTTAGAGGATGTGAAAATCGGCCAAAAGAGATGAAGAAAATAAGAGGATTTTGACTAGAAAAAATCGGCACAAGAAACAACTTTCAGGATTTCGGCTTTTATGGCAATCGGCTATAGAGGTTTAGAAAAGAATGGGAATGTAAGAGGAGATGAGTAGAATGGTAGGAATGTTTCAGCCTGAGAAGAAAAGAAGGAGAAAAAGAAAATAGAAGAAGAGAGGAGAAGAGAAGGAAGAATTCGACACTCAGGAGATCTAACTTTGCATTTTTCGGCTTTTTGCGACACTGAGAAGAGAATAGAATGAAAGTGAAGGCTCTAGGTGGCTAACCCTAATTCGGCAAAACAAAAAGAAAATAAAGCTTGCCCTAATGGCCATTCAGACCCACGGCCCAACCTTTCTAAAGCCCCAGCCGAATTTCCACTTAAGCTCTATCACATGCCCGGCATATGCACACAAAAATAAAAGCAACAATACGCTTACCTTGTGACTTGAACTCTAGCTCCCCCTAATCATCCACACGTCACTCCCCAAACACCTAGGTGGCGCCAAATGCCACTTTACCACAGATCTTTTTGTGTCCTATTTTACCACCTCAATTTTAAAAGCCCATATCGCCAGAACCCTCTCTCTCCAAAATTAAAATTCAGGAATTGCCTCGAATTAAATTTACTCTTGGGCCTTTTAAAGGCCCACCAACATACTCAGACCCACACTAGACAGTCAAAACACAGTATTTCTAAAATTCATTGAAAATTATAGAAATCCCGAAAATCCCAAAAATTGGGGCGTTACAACTTTACCCTCCTTAAAGAAATTTCGTCCTCGAAATTTACCTTGTAACACCCCGAACCCGAGACCGACACCGGAGTCGGACACGAGATGTTAACAAACTTTGAAAAATTTTTCCAGACACTGCCCAGTCTGAGTACTAGTCGCTTCAAAAATCATATCTTGAGTTTCACAACTCAAAAATCAGTTTTGTGATTTTTCCCTGAAACTAGACTCATGTCCCCACCTATGGATTTTTTTCTAGAATTTTTGGTCGGGCCAATTAGTACAGTTTATTAGTCAAAGTCTCCCATGTTACAGGGGTCGACTACACTGACCTTTTCCCATTACGACTGGGATATCTCTCTGCACAGAGCTTCAATACTGATGCCGTTTGTTTCTATGGAAACTAGACTCAGAGAGGAATCCATACATATATGGTATGACCCCTAATTATCTCTGGTAAATTTATAGTGAATTTCCAAAGGCAGAACAGTGAATCCAGAAACTGTTCTGGCCCTGTTCCACAAGAACCCGAATATCTCTTTCTGTACTGTTCCTATAATTGTTTCGTTACTTCCATATGAAAGTAGATTCATCAAGGTTCGATTACATAATTTATTCACTATTTAATTCCACTCCTACAAATTCTTGTGATTTTTCCAATCCACACCACTGCTGCTATCAGCTTCTGTTTTCAAAGTGAACCTTACCTAATTTGGGGTTTCATGGACCAACTAGGGCCTTGTCATACGTAAGCCCACATATGATCATACTTAGCCATTCTAGTGGCTGATCATTTGCTCAACACTTCCATTCCAACATAGTTACATCATGAAACCATCTATACATTCATAAATACGAATGGTCTAATGCCATACTCCACTTCTACAAGCCATTTTCGCATGGCTGTACACTTATACATTTCATAAAGTACTCGAAAGACAACAATGGGTAGTCCTATACATGCCATATCAAAATTCAACCAAAATAGTACCCAAAAGAGCCTTTGATAGTGTGGGCGACTTCGACTTCAAGATCCCGAGTCCGATAGCAGGAGAACCAAAAATCTATAAAACAGAGGAGCAATGTAACGAGTAAGCAATTTATGCTTAGTAAGTTTGAGCAAGGAATTCCAGCATAAACAAAGAATATCACACATTTAGCTAAACGGAATATTTCATAATACGCAATTTATCGATATTGAACTTGCTTCACAACATTAACAACCCTTATGCACATACACAATAGACTAACTTAGCCGAAGGCCGATAGCTCGTTTATCAACTGAGCGAACATTTATTTGTAAGGGCTCGATTAAATTCAACACATACGTAACATATCCCCATATTGGGATGTTTTTCGAGTATTCGCTGAAATTTTACAGCAAGCTCATTCATTACCAAATCACGTACCTTCGGGATTTAACCGGATATAGCTCCTCGTTCAAATGCCTTCGGGACATAGCCCGGTTTTAGTAACTCACACAATGCCTTCGGGACGTAACCCGGATTTAACAACTCGCACGAATGCCTTCGGGACTTAACCCGGCTTTAATAACTCGCACGAATGCCCTCGGGACTTAACCCGGATTTAGTATCTCGCACAAAGGCCTTCGGATCTTAGTCCGGATATATTCGCTTAGCACAAAGCCTTCGGGACTTAGCCCGGACAGCATTCAATTAATCATGCACATCTAACAATAATTCATGGTACATTCATATTTCATTTTCGTTTACGAAACTCAAACATAAGGCACATATTGTCCTTGCACATTTGGCTTAATAGCCACACATAGAGCATGATTTAATCACATCGAAATTTAAGCTCTCTTACTCAAGAACTTACCTCGGGTGTTGTCGAACGATTCCGCTAGCTATTCAACCACTTTTTCCTTCCCTTTATCGGTTTTATTTCCCCTTTGCTCTTGAGCTTAATCAAACAAATAAATTGATTTCATCATTTAGGCATCAAAAGATGAACACAAGGCACTTAGCCCATATTTATACATTAGACATTAAAGTCTCATACATGCAAAAATCATGCATCAACACAACATATTATCTAATTTCTTTGCCCTTGGCCGAATATGCATGTCCATTTTTGGGGTCGATTTCAACACTTAATACACACATATACACACTAGTAAAGCATCCTCCCCCTTTTCATCAATTTAACACATGCATTGCTCATTAACATGCAAAGTTACATTCGGCCTTAGCACACATCTTGCTAGCCGATTCTTCTCCATTTAGCAACCAATGCACATATGTGCTCACACAAAAAAAATGCTAAAAAGGAGGTTCAAGAATCATCAAGCCATCACCACATGCATCATTAACAAGCTTCATATTTTGCATGCAATGGCATTAACACAACCTCCACCTAGGCCGAATCTTAACTCATCCTCATGCCTCATCACCACAACATCAAACATCAACCAAGAATGATTCATCCATGGTCAAGTGCCATTTCCATCACATAGCAAGATTTAGACCATGGGTTAGGTAGAACTCAAGCTAACAACTAAAACATGCATGCCTCTCATGGAACATCATCAAACATACCTTAGCCTAGCTACATGCATGGCCGAATCTCTTCACCTTTCTTCTTCTTTCCTCCTTAAAATTTTTGGCCAAGGATGAACCAAAGGATGAGAAAATTTTTCTTTGTTTTTCTTTCTAGTTTTTGGCAAGCATGAAGATGAGAAAAGGATGAACAAAATTCCCCCCCTTTCTCTTCTTTAGCTCACGGCAATGGGGGGACAAACACTACACACACATTTTTTTTCTTTTGTTTTCCATTTCTTTATTACCCATACTTCTTATTTTATTCTTCCACTAACAAAACATGTTTCATGACATGTTTTGCCCATCCTTCCTTGTCATGGCCGGCCACTACTCATTAGGGGGGAAATTTGACATGCAAGTCCCCCCTTTGTCCACATGCACTAATAGGTCCTCACACATTGACCTATCACATTTTTGAATTTTCTCACATAAGTCCTATTGACTAAATTCACATGCAATCAACCAAATCGAAGCTTGAAATTTTCACACATTCATAATTACATATTCTACACAATAAGTATCACATTCAAACATTTCGGTGACTCGGTTTAGCGGTCCCGAAACCACTTCCCGACTAGGGTCAACTTTGGGCTGTCACAACTCTCCCCCACTTAAGAAATTTTCATCCCCGAAAATCTTACCGGTAAATAGGTTTGGGTATCGTTCTTTCATCGAGCTCTCGGTCTCCCAAGTAGCTTCCTCGATCCCGTGTTTGAGCCATAACACCTTTACTAGCGGAACTCTTTTGTTTCGCAACTCCTTCACTTCACGAGCTAGGATACGCATCGGTTCTTCTTCATAGCTCATGTCGACTTGAATTTCAACCTCCGATGGGCTAATTATGTGCGATGGATCAGATCGATAGCGTCGAAGCATCGAAACATGAAAGACGTCATGAATCTTTTCAAGCTCCGGGGGCAAAATCAATCTATACGCAACCGGACCAACTCGTTCGGAGATTTTGTACGGCCCAATGAATCTTGGGCTCAACTTGCCCTTACGGCCGAACCTGAGTATCTTTTTCCAAGGTGAAACCTTAAGGAACACTTTGTCTCCCACCTGATACTCGATGTCTTTTCGTTTCAAATCTGCGTACGATTTCTGACGATCCGTGGCTACCTTCAGACTTTCACGGATTACCTTTACTTTCTGTTCAGCATCTCTAATCAAATCAACTCCGAAAATTTTGCTTTCACCGAGCTCGGTCCAAAACAATGGTGTACGGCATTTACGACCGTACAAAGCCTCGTAAGGTGCCATCTTAATACTTGATTGAAAACTATTGTTGTAAGCGAATTCAATCAAAGGTAAATACCGTTCCCATGAACTACTGAACTCGAGGATGCAACATCTCAACATATCCTCAAGTATCTGAATTATCCTCTCGGATTGACCATCGGTTTGGGGGTGAAAAGCAGTGCTAAAATGCAGCTTGGTACCCAGAGCTTCTTGCAATTTCTTCCAAAATCGTGAGGTGAATCTCGGATCTCTATCCGACACGATAGAAACAGGTACCCCGTGTAATCTCACAATTTGATAAACGTACAATTCAGCTAGTTTCTCCAATGAAAAATCCGTACGTACGGGGATGAAATGAGCCGACTTAGTCAGTCTATCAACAATAACCCATATCGCATCCTTCTTACTTGCTGACAAAGGCAGTCCGGACACAAAGTCCATTGTGACACGATCCCATTTCCACTCGGGTATCATGATCGGCTGGAGTAATCCTGAAGGCACTTGATGTTCCGCTTTCACTTGTTGACATATTAAACATCTCGAAACAAAGTCAGAGATGTCCCGTTTCATACCATGCCACCAAAATTGACGTTTCAAATCGTTGTACATTTTCGTACTCCCCGGGTGAATTGACATTCGGCTACAATGGGCTTCGTTCAGAATCATCGAAATGAGTTCCGAATTCCTTGGAACACACAAACGATTTCTGAACCTCAAACAATCATCATCATCAATTTGAAACTCCGATTCCTCGTTCGGAAAACACTTAGCCCGTTTTGCAACCAATTCATCATCGACTTTCTGAGCTTCACGAATTTGGTGAGTTAATAATGGTTTAGCTTTTAATTCAGCTACTAACACACTGTCTGGTAGAACAGACAAATGCACGTTCATCGCTCGTAAAGCAAACAATGACTTCCGGCTTAAGGCGTCCGCAACCACGTTAGCCTTTCCTGGGTGGTAATCAATGACAAGCTCGTAATCTTTCAACAACTCAAGCCAACGTCTTTGTCGCAGATTCAAGTCTCGTTGAGTCATCAAATATTTGAGACTTTTGTGATCCGAAAATACATGGCACTTCTCACCAAACAGATAATGTCGCCATATTTTTAAAGCAAACACGATGGCAGCTAGTTCGAGATCATGGGTCGGATAATTCCTCTCATGAGGCTTCAATTGTCTCGACGCATAGGCCACGACTCGACCTTCTTGCATCAATACGCAACCCAACCCAAGTAGGGATGCGTCACTATAAATGACAAACTCTTTACCTGATTCGGGTTGCACCAAAATTGGAGCTTCAGTCAAATGAGTTTTCAGTTGGTCGAAACTTTTCTGACATTTCTCCGTCCACTCAAACTTAACATCCTTTTGAAGTAGCTTCGTCATTGGTGTGGCTATCATCGAGAAACCTTTCACAAATCGTCGGTAATAACCGGCGAGTCCCAAAAAGCTCCGAACTTCAGTAACATTTCTCGGAGGTTTCCAGTCAAGTATGGCTAAAATTTTGTTCGGGTCAACTCGAATACCCGACGCGGATACCACATGACCCAAGAAGCTAACCTCTCTTAACCAGAACTCACACTTACTGAACTTAGCATATAACTGCTTATCCCGCAAAATTTGCAGCACTAGCCTCAGATGCTCAGCATGTTCGGTCTCGTCTCTTGAATAGACCAAAATGTCATCAATGAACACCACTACGAACCGATCCAAATACGGTCTGAAGATCCGATTCATCAAATCCATAAATACTGCAGGGGCATTAGTGAGCCCAAACGGCATCACTAAGAATTCGTAGTGACCATATCTCGTTCTGAAGGCAGTTTTGGGAATATCTGAATCTCGGATTCGCAACTGATAATAGCCCGATCTCAAATCTATTTTTGAGAACACTGAGGCTCCCTTCAGTTGGTCGAACAAATCATCGATGCGCGGCAACGGATATTTGTTCTTTATCGTCACTTTATTCAGCTGACGATAGTCAATGCACAACCTCATGGTTCCGTCCTTCTTTTTCACGAACAATACTGGTGCACCCCAAGGTGAGAAACTTGGTCGAGCGAAACCTCTATCCGTCAGTTCTTGCAACTGAGCTTTCAACTCCTTTAACTCGGTTGGTGCCATACGATACGGAGCTATCGAAATCGGCGTAGTTCCAGGTACAAGCTCAATACCAAACTCTACCTCCCGAACAGGTGGTAAACCCGGTAATTCTTCCGGAAAAACATCCGGGTATTCACAAACCACCGGCACAGATTCGGGTTTCTTTTCTAATTCTTTGTCACCAAGTACATACGCAAGGTATGCTTCGCACCCTTTTCTTACATATTTCTGTGCCAACATTGCTGATATTACAGCTGGCATCCCCTCCAAGTCCGCAGACTCAATTCGGACTACTTCGTTATTTGCGCACCTCAAATCAATAGTCTTGCTCTTGCAATTCACAATCGCATCATGCGCGGTCAACCAATCCAAACCAAGGATAACATCAAATTCATCAAACGGCAAAAGCATCAAGTTCGCCGGGAAACAGGAACCTCGAATTTCCAGGGGACATTTCTTACACACTTTGTCGACAAGCACGTAATGACCCAAGGGATTTGACACCCGAATTACGAACTCAGTAGACTCAATAGGTAAAGTCTTACTGGAGGCTAAGGTTTCACATATGTAAGAATGAGTAGAACCGGGGTCAATCAAAGCAATTACATTAGTATCAAAGAGAGTGAATGTACCGGTAATAACATCAGGCGAAGAAGCATCCTCGCGGGCACGTATAGCATAAGCTCTAGCAGGCGCACGGGCTTCGGATCTGGTTATATCATCTCTAGATCCTCTCTGACCACCACCAACATTGCCCATATTTCCAGATGGTCTACCTCGAGCAGTGGTAGCACCCGGTCTCCCACTCTGATTTGCATTCTGTCCCGACAACCTCGGGCAATCTTTAATGAAGTGGTCCACTGATCCGCATTTGTAACAGGAGCGGTCAGGAAATCTACAACTCCCCGAATGCCATTTACCGCAATATCGACATTTCGTCCTGTCTCGACGTTCATTCCCAACACTGGCGACCGAAGTGCCTCGTGTACCCACAGGGGGTCGATCACGATCTCGTCCAAAAAGGCCCGAAGTGCCTCTAAACTGGCCCGCATCATCTCGAAATCTCTTCGATGTCTGTTGAAGAGACCTCCCCGAGGATCTTTTACGAAACTCTCCAGTTCCCTCATCAACTCTTTGCTTTTCTTTTCTAAGCTCTTCGGCTTTACAAGCTCGTTCAACAAGTACCACGAACTCTTGTATTTCAAGAACGCCAACGAACATTTTTATATCTTCATTCAGCCCATCCTCGAAGCGTTTACACATAATAGCTTCGGACGAAACACATTCCCGAGCGTATTTGCTAAGTCTAACAAATTTTCGCTCGTAATCAGTAACCGACATGGAGCCTTGCTTAAGCTCAAGAAATTCCTTCCGTTTTTGATCAACAAATCTCTGACTGATATACTTTTTCCGAAACTCAGTTTGGAAAAACTCCCAAGTTACTTGCTCTCGGGGCACAATAGAAGTCAGAGTACTCCACCAATAGTAGGCAGAATCACGTAGCAAGGAGATAGCACACTTTAGGCATTCATCGGGTGTACAAGATAGCTCATCGAGTACCCGGATAGTGTTGTCCAGCCAAAATTCAGCTTGCTCGGCATCATCGCTATCCATAGCCTTAAATTCAGTAGCCCCATGTTTTCGGATTCTGTCAACTGGGGGCTTATTTGACCTTATTTGGTCCGTTACCGGTGGTATTGTAGGTGCGGGGGTAGTATTTGTCGGGAATGGAGGTTGTGGAACAGCCATATTAGTTCGAATGTATTGGTTAAACCAATCATTCATCACGCTATAGAATGCTTGTCTAGCTTCATCATTCGGATTACTAGCATTAGGTTGAGAGTCTGCCGGCACTGTCCCTTGTGCGGGAGCAGGCGCTACACTCTCAAGATCATCAGCTACCTCTCGGTCACGATCGGGATCCATTACTATAAATAAACACATTTACAATTGTCAGAAATCACCACACTATCAAGTAATCACATAAAATGACATGTATGGCTAGACCCAAAACATTACGGTAGTCCTAGAATCGACTAAACCGTAGCTCTGATACCAATAAAATGTAACACCCCGAACCCGAGACCGACACCGGAGTCGGACACGAGATGTTAACAAACTTTGAAAAATTTTTCCAGACACTGCCCAGTCTGAGTACTAGTCGCTTCAAAAATCATATCTTGAGTTTCACAACTCAAAAATCCGTTTTGTAATTTTTCCCTGAACCTAGACTCATGTCCCCACCTATGGATTTTTTCTAGAATTTTTGGTCGGGCGAATTAGTACAGTTTATTAGTCAAAGTCTCCCATGTTACAGGGGTCGACTACACTGACCTTTTCCCATTACGACTGGGATATCTCTCTGCACAGAGCTTCAATACTGATGCCGTTTGTTTCTGTGGAAACTAGACTCAGAGAGGAATCCATACATATATGGTATGACCCCTAATTATCTCTGGTAAATTTATAGTGAATTTCCAAAGGCGGAACAGTGAATCCAGAAACTGTTCTGGCCCTGTTCCACAAGAACCCGAATATCTCTTTCTGTACTGTTCCTATAATTGTTTCGTTACTTCCATATGAAAGTAGATTCATCAAGGTTCGAGTACATAATTTATTCACTATTTAATTCCACTCCTACAAATTCTTGTGATTTTTCCAATCCACACCACTGCTGCTATCAGCTTCTGTTTTCAAAGTGAACCTTACCTAATTTGGGGTTTCATGGACCAACTAGGGCCTTGTCATACGTAAGCCCACATATGATCATACTTAGCCATTCTAGTGGCTGATCATTTGCTCAACACTTCCATTCCAACATAGTTACATCATGAAACCATCTATACATTCATAAATACGAATGGTCTAATGCCATACTCCACTTCTACAAGCCATTTTCGCATGGCTGTACACTTATACATTTCATAAAGTACTCGAAAGACAACAATGGGTAGTCCTATACATGCCATATCAAAATTCAACCAAAATAGTACCCAAAAGAGCCTTTGATAGTGTGGGCGACTTCGACTTCAAGATCCCGAGTCCGATAGCAGGAGAACCAAAAATCTATAAAACAGAGGAGCAATGTAACGAGTAAGCAATTTATGCTTAGTAAGTTTGAGCAAGGAATTCCAGCATAAACAAAGAATATCACACATTTAGCTAAACGGAATATTTCATAATACGCAATTTATCGATATTGAACTTGCTTCACAACATTAACAACCCTTATGCACATACACAATAGACTAACTTAGCCGAAGGCCGATAGCTCGTTTATCAACTGAGCGAACATTTATTTGTAAGGGCTCGATTAAATTCAACACATACGTAACATATCCCATATTGGGATGTTTTTCGAGTATTCGCTGAAATTTTACAGCAAGCTCATTCATTACCAAATCACGTACCTTCGGGATTTAACCGGATATAGCTCCTCGTTCAAATGCCTTCGGGACATAGCCCGGTTTTAGTAACTCACACAATGCCTTCGGGACGTAACCCGGATTTAACAACTCGCACGAATGCCTTCGGGACTTAACCCGGCTTTAATAACTCGCACGAATGCCCTCGGGACTTAACCCGGATTTAGTATCTCGCACAAAGGCCTTCGGATCTTAGTCCGGATATATTCGCTTAGCACAAAGCCTTCGGGACTTAGCCCGGACAGCATTCAATTAATCATGCACATCTAACAATAATTCATGGTACATTCATATTTCATTTTCGTTTACGAAACTCAAACATAAGGCACATATTGTCCTTGCACATTCGGCTTAATAGCCACACATAGAGCATGATTTAATCACATCGAAATTTAAGCTCTCTTACTCAAGAACTTACCTCGGGTGTTGTCGAACGATTCCGCTAGCTATTCAACCACTTTTTCCTTCCCTTTATCGGTTTTATTTCCCCTTTGCTCTTGAGCTTAATCAAACAAATAAATTGATTTCATCATTTAGGCATCAAAAGATGAACACAAGGCACTTAGCCCATATTTATACATTAGACATTAAAGTCTCATACATGCAAAAATCATGCATCAACACAACATATTAGCTAATTTCTTTGCCCTTGGCCGAATATGCATGTCCATTTTTGGGGTCGATTTCAACACTTAATACACACATATACACACTAGTAAAGCATCCTCCCCCTTTTCATCAATTTAACACATGCATTGCTCATTAACATGCAAAGTTACATTCGGCCTTAGCACACATCTTGCTAGCCGATTCTTCTCCATTTAGCAACCAATGCACATATGTGCTCACACAAAAAAAAATGCTAAAAAGGAGGTTCAAGAATCATCAAGCCATCACCACATGCATCATTAACAAGCTTCATATTTTGCATGCAATGGCATTAACACAACCTCCACCTAGGCCGAATCTTAACTCATCCTCATGCCTCATCACCACAACATCAAACATCAACCAAGAATGATTCATCCATGGTCAAGTGCCATTTCCATCACATAGCAAGATTTAGACCATGGGTTAGGTAGAACTCAAGCTAACAACTAAAACATGCATGCCTCTCATGGAACATCATCAAACATACCTTAGCCTAGCTACATGCATGGCCGAATCTCTTCACCTTTCTTCTTCTTTCCTCCTTAAAATTTTTGGCCAAGGATGAACCAAAGGATGAGAAAATTTTTCTTTGTTTTTCTTTCTAGTTTTTGGCAAGCATGAAGATGAGAAAAGGATGAACAAAATTCCCCCCCTTTCTCTTCTTTAGCTCACGGCAATGGGGGGACAAACACTACACACACATTTTTTTTTCTTTTGTTTTCCATTTCTTTATTACCCATACTCCTTATTTTATTCTTCCACTAACAAAACATGTTTCATGACATGTTTTGCCCATCCTTCCTTGTCATGGCCGGCCACTACTCATTAGGGGGGAAATTTGACATGCAAGTCCCCCCTTTGTCCACATGCACTAATAGGTCCTCACACATTGACCTATCACATTTTTGAATTTTCTCACATAAGTCCTATTGACTAAATTCACATGCAATCAACCAAATCGAAGCTTGAAATTTTCACACATTCATAATTACATATTCTACACAATAAGTATCACATTCAAACATTTCGGTGACTCGGTTTAGCGGTCCCGAAACCACTTCCCGACTAGGGTCAACTTTGGGCTGTCACATACCTGATTCAAATAGATAAGGGTATTGTTGTCGCATCGCCTCTTCTGGCTCCCAAGTAGCTACCTCTCTGCCATGATTACGCCAAAGCACTTTTACTAAGGGAACTAACTTCCTTCTTAGAACCTTAACATCACGATCCAGTATCTGCATAGGCTCTTCCTCGAAAGTCAAATCAGGCCGCACTTCAACCTCTGCAAGCGGCACGACATGAGTAGGGTCAGAACAATATCGCCTTAACATGTAGAAGTGGAAAACATTGTGGATCCTGTCTAACTCTGGAGGTAGTTCCAATTGGTAATCCACAGGACCTACTCGCTTAAGAACCCGATAAGGCCCAATAAACTGCGGACTCAACTTGCCCTTCTTACCAAACCTTAATATCTTCTTCCAAGGTGAAACCTTCAAGAAGACCATCTCACCCACTAAATACTCAATCTCCTTACGCTTCAAATCTGCATATGACTTTTTCCTATCAGAAGCTTTCTTTAACCGATCTCTGATTATTCTGACCTTATCTTCAGTATTCGCTACCAACTCAGGTCTAAGAACCTATCATTCTCTTAGTTCAGTCCAACAACTAGTTGTACGACACCTACGTCCATACAGCGCTTCATATGGTGCCATTTGGACACTCACCTGATAACTATTGTTATACGCAAACTCTGCTAATGGCAAGTAATCCTTCCAACTACCTCGGAAGTCGATCACGCATCCCCTCAACATGTCTTCCAAAATCTGAATAACCCTTTCCGACTGACCATCCGTCTGAGGATGAAAAGCCGTGCTAAAGTTTAATCGCGTTCCCAA
The DNA here is from genome assembly GCF_007990345.1 of Gossypium hirsutum. Classification (NCBI taxonomy): domain Eukaryota; kingdom Viridiplantae; phylum Streptophyta; class Magnoliopsida; order Malvales; family Malvaceae; genus Gossypium; species Gossypium hirsutum. Next base: position 85,684,907 of record NC_053434.1, on the reverse strand, counting down.
CGCCTCATGCAACTTTTTCCAGAATCGAGATATGAACCTAGGATATCGATCAGAAATAATTGATACCGGCACTCCATGAAGTTGCACAATCTCCGCCACGTACAATTTGGCTAACTTCTAAAGTGAATAGTCAGTGCAGATAGGTATGAAATGAGCAGACTTGGTCAACCTATCTACAATCACCCAAACCGAGTCCTTCCTCATCAGTGTCAAGGGTAGCCCACTCACAAAGTCCATGGTTACCCTCTCCCATTTCCAAAGTGGTATCTTTACTGGCTGCAAAAGTCCGGAAGGTAGTTGTTGCTCAGCTTTCACCTGCTGGCATGTCAGGTATTTCCCTACAAACTCCATTACTTCTCGCTTAAGCCCAGGCCACTAATACAATTCTTGCAAGTCGTGATACAACTTATTCCCTCCAGGATGCATAGCATAAAGTCCTCCATGAGCTTTTTTCAATATTGACTGCCTTAAGTTAGAGTCCTTCGGAACGCAAACTCTCCCTCGGAAACACAGAACTCCTTCACTATTCAATCCAAACTCAGAAGTTTCCCCTTTCTCAACTTGTTGGAATCGAGAAACTAAAGACTCATCCTTCAACTGCTTTTCCTTAATCTGATCCACCTAGGCTAGCCTTACTTGCAACTCAGCCAACAAACTACCATCATCATACAGACTCAAACGAGCAAGCATTACTCTCAGATCAAATACAGCTCTACGGCTTAGGGCATCGGCTACCACATTAGCCTTGCCTGGGTGATACTCAATCGAACAGTCATAATCCTTAAGCAACTCTATCCATCTCCGTTGATTAAGGTTCAAATCCTTCTAAGTCAGCAAGTACTTGAGACTCTTATGATCCGTGTATATGACACACCTTTCTCCATACAGGTAGTGTCTCCAAATCTTAAGTGCAAATATTACTGCCTCCAATTCAAGGTCGTGAGTAGGATAGTTCACCTCGTGAGGCTTAAACTGTCGTGATGTATAAGCAACCACCTTACCCTCTTGCATCAACACACAACCCAAACCCACATGTGATGCATCACTATACACGGTAAAATCCTTCCCAGACTCCAGCTGAATTAATACAGGTGCCTCGGTCAAAACTTCCTTCAACTTCTCAAAAGCTTCTGTTGCTTCTCAGTCCAAACAAACGGTGCTCCTTTCCTTATAAGCTTTGTCAAAGGTGCTGCTAACACAGAAAAACCTTCCACAAACCTTCTGTAATACCCTACCAAACCCAGGAAACTCCGAATTTTCGACACCGACCTAGGTGGCTTCCACTCTAGAATCGCTTCAATCTTTCGAGGGTCTACCTTGATCCCCTCGGTAGAGACAACATAACCTAGGAAGGTTACCTCCCTCAACCAGAATTCTCACTTACTGAATTTCGCATAAAGTTCCCTCCCCCTCAATACTTGCAGCACAATGCGGAGATATTCATCATGTTTCTCTTCAGTTTCAGAATACACCAGAATATCATCAATAAAAACAACCACGAATCGGTCCAAGAATGGTTGGAATACCCGATTCATCAGATCTATAAATGCTGCAGGAGCGTTCATCAACCCATATGGCATAACCAAAAACTTGTATTGACCATATCGAGTTCTGAATGTCGTCTTATGAATATCCACCTCCTTGACCCTTAATTGATGATATCCAGATCGAAGATCAATCTTAGAAAATACCGAAGCTCCTCTAAGTTGGTCAAATAAGTCGTCAATTCTTGGCAGAGGGTACTTATTCTTAATCGTCAGTTTGTTCAACTGTCGATAATCGATGCACATCCGCATCGTCCTATCCTTCTTTTTCACAAACAACACCGGTGCTCTCCACGGGGACACACTCGGCCTAATAAAGCCTCTATCCAACAACTCTTGAATCTATGCTTTCAGCTCCACTAACTCCTTCGGTGCCATCCTGTATGGTGCGATGGACACTGGTGCCGTTCTAGGCAACAAGTCAATTCCAAACTCAACTTCTCGTTTTGGAGGCAATCTCGAGAGCTCTTCTGGAAAAAAATCTTGAAACTCCTTAATGGTTCTAATTTTATCCACCGTCAGACCCTCAATCTCCGACTGACACAGAAATGCCAGATAAGCCTCACAACCCTTACGAATCCACTTCTCGGCTCTCAATGCCGACACCATATTGGACAAATAATCCCTTGCCTCACCTATCATCATAACCTCCTCACCCTCAGCAGTCTTTAACACTATACGCTTAGCTGCACAGTCCAGAGTTGCCCTATGCTTAACAAGCTAATCCATCCTCAGCATGAGGTCGAATTCTCCGAACGGTAACTCCATCAAGTCTCCAGAGAAAATCTTTCCTTGAGTTTCTAAAGGCACGTCTCTATATAGTTTGTCTACCCTAACCGTGTGGTCTAAAGGACTTAGTATAGATATCCCACTCACAGTCTCCTCAGAGTGCACACCCAACGACCCAGATATGACACATGCAACATACGAATGAGTAGATCCAATATCTATCAAAGTAGTATACGGCATGCTAGAAATCAAGAATGTACCAGTTATGACGTTGGGTGCATCACCCTCCTCTCGGCAACGAGCTGCATACACCAACGCTGGCAGTCGAGCCTCAGCATTTTTGACCCCTCTGTCGGGTACTCCTCGACCCCGACCATTTGATTACCGCCCCTACCTTGTCCACGTCCTCTCGGTGGTTGTGGTCCACCTCTCACCGGTTGAGCAACCCTCACTTCTGCAACTTGAACCTGATCTATTTTCTGCAGACAATCCTTTACTTTATGCTCCATAGATCCGCACCGGAAACAAGTACCAGAATGTTTCCTACACTCACCCAGATGTACCTTACCACAGTCCCCACAAACTTATGGTCTAACAACATTTATCGAAACTGCTCAAACTGGCTCTTCTACTCTTGCCCTTTTAGCACTCCTATTTGCACCACCCAAGGGTCCCAAATCCCTCAAAAATTGGTTTCGATCCTTTTCACGATTCTGTCTTTCAGTACGCTTCACCTCCTTAGCTATCTTAACTTTCTCCACCAAAGCAACAAAGTTTTGCTCTCTCTGCGGAGCAATTAGCACCCTAAGTTCATCTTTAAGACCATCCTCGAAGCGCACACTATGTTCATACTCCGCAGCAACTATCCCAATGGCATACCAGCTCAGCCTCAGAAACTCAGCCTCGTACTCAGCAACTGTTTTACCCCCTTGAACCAGATTTAGAAATTCTTTCCTGCGGGCATCCACATAACCTGCCCCAACATACTTTCCCTTGCAGACCGTCTTAAACAGCTCCCAAGTCGCCCTGTCAGCAGGGGTCCTATCTCTTACAATGAGCCACCACTATACGCCTCATCCCGTAGCAATGATATGGCTCCCTTCAGCTTCTGCTCTACGAAACAGTCTAAGTCATCCATAATCCGTTCCGTAGCCTCTAACCAATACTCAGCAACATTTGGGGCTACACCAGATATGCCCCTAAAGATCTCCGCCCCGTTAGCCTGGAGTCGCTTGGAAATAGATCCTCGAATTTCGTTACCCGTACTTGCCCCAGCAACCCTTTCTAGAACACGAAGCATTGCCTAAGATAGAGCGTCATCCCCGGCACCTTGATCATAAGACTCCATTTCTGTTGCCGGTGGTATTGGTGCATCTGCCACTGGCATATGTCCTGAAGACGAAGACCCAACCCGTGTACTACCTCGGCCACATCCACGACCCCTTCCATGAGCTGCTCTAGTACTCATGTCGTATTATCTGATTAAGAATTTTATGTATCAATTAAATATTTTAGTATTTATTACAGATGTTTTATGAACAAACAGTAATTCAGAGTTTTGGTTTTCACGAAATCGTAGCCTAGCTATAGTCTTTAGTCTACTTAACCAAAAATTTCTACAGTTCCATCATCACCCTAACTAGAGTATCATAATAAGGTTTCAGTACAGGCATATAGCTGATTATTCAGAAATATTCAAAAAATTCAAAATGATACTTACGGACTTGGGCCAGAGATTCGGTGCGACACCTACTCAGAATCAATTTTCAGAAAATCGGATATGCTACCCTTGAAATCATTTATTCGTAGGAAGAAAATCTAAAACTTTTTTTATAAAACCCATTCCACAGCCAAGTTGTTGCAACCTGGCTCTGATACCACTAAATGTAACACTCCAAACCCAGCCCAAATGTTACGGCCGAATCCGGTGTGTCACATTGAAGCGTTACTGTATAAGTCATGTCTTATCTAAAAACTTTCTTAGTGATTTAAGGGTATTTTCGTTATAGATTAAAGTGAATGGAAGCTGTGCACCAGGTAGGATGCCGGAAAAAGAGGAGGGAGTCTATTAGACTGCTTAAGTACCAAGCTCTCCACGGATCCACTCCTAAACATGCACACAACCATTGCCACATTTTAACTGAATGATTGTTCAGGAAAAACCATTTCATTTTAAGCCTTTGAAAATACTTATTAATTTTTGAAAACGTTTTCATTTCAGAAGCTTTGTCTTGTTTTACGATATTTTGAAATTAGGTAATCTCTTTTAAAAATGCGCCCTAGAGCTATTCAATTTCAAACATTTAAATCCATATCATGCCTAAGCTAATAATCATACTAAAGCAATTAAAAATAATTAAAACGGCCTTATTACAACTTAAAACCCAAAGCAATTAAAGTAAATGAAACTAATCCAGTCATAAGAAGAAAATTGAGCTTGCAAAACATGTGGCCACTCCAAATCCCTGTCAACTCCAAATCCACTATGTTTGGGGGTTACCTGCACGGATAAAATTAAGAGGTGAGTTTGGAAAACTCAGTGTGTAAAATAACCCAACCATAGACCAGATCAGTTCAAACCACAGAAACAGATTAAGTTGGGCCTTAGTCCTATACAGAACTCAGAATGAAGCCCATAGGCCCATAACAGAAATAGAACAAATATATCATGTATGCAGAAAACCCAACCCATATCCATCCATATATACCCCCTACCAACTTTACACCATGTGAGGAGACTACTCGACCCACCTATCTGCTACACATCACAGAATTTGCAGCATGGCTGCTAGAACTGATATTGTGACAGAGTCACCAGATACAGATATTGTGGTAGAGCCACCAAAACAGATATTTGTGGCAAAACCACCAGATCAGATATTTGTGGCAGAGCCACCAGAACGCTTCCTCCATCAATATAACCCATATCCCATGCAACAGATATACATGTCATGGCATACCACCAACAGAATCAGAATATCATGCATTTCAGTCAAAATTAACCCTAAAGGCATAATGGTAATTTTGCACCTAGGGGTATAATGGTAATTTTCATACTTAAGGGTATTTTAGTAAATTTAACTATTTTAGGGTTTACACTCATATTACAGCCATTAACACATTAACAGAAACACTTACTGAGCGTTTTTACCGAATTGGGTTGATTGGCCCATTAACCTGATTTTGGCCCATTAAGCCCAAATATATCGAAGTGCACGAAATTGCGCACTCTGTAATCATACCGCTTGTGATTACCAAAATTAACAACCAAACCATCTCACGAGCGCTCGTACACTCGCAAGTTCACAAAATACCGACTTTTCGGTATTTCGGCTTTTCAGTTTTTGCCGATCTAGTCTATGAGTGGGTGTCGTTTACACACCTTATTTGCGTCAACTGCTACTAAAATCTCCCACGATATCCTACAATTGTCACTAGACATATCAGATCCAAAACACAATGGCAACCATCATAAACTTACTAACCATAATCGGCCATCAATACCTATGGCCCTTGAGATCCTACCTTTGCCAAAACTAGAGACTAGATCTAGATCTAGTAGTTCCACTTGTCCAAGACTTCGATCCACAGCCTTTGGATCACACTAACACCAAAACAAATCAATTGTTACAACCCTTAAAGCCTTAAGCTCCAATCGACAACCTCCCTATGCCTTTAGGGATTTTGGCTTTTCTAAAACCCGAAATAAAGAATAGATTTGAGTACCTACCACAGGTTCTTTCAACCAAAATGATTCCAGATCAGTTTCTACTCAGATCTGATACAGATCCAGCCCTTAAACACTAGCAGAAATTGAATCTTAGAGATCTAAAGATTTGGATATACGTCGCTAAAAACTATGGTATTTTCGGCTTTTGAAACTGTGAAGAGGAAGATGATTTGGTATGGTGGTTTTTTTTCTTTTGCAGTGGTACTGCTGACAGGGGTTGAGGTTTAGAGGATGTGAAAATTGGCCAAAAGAGATGAAGAAAATAGAAGGATGACTAGAAGAAATCGGCACAAGAAACAACTTTCGGGATTTCGGCTTTTATGGTAATCGACTATAGAGGTTTAGAAAATAATGGGAATAAAAGAGGAGATGAGTAGAATGGTAGGAATATTTTGGCCAGAGAAGAAAAGAAGGAGAAAAAGAAAATAGAAGAAAAGAGGAGAAGAGAAGGAAGAATTCGGCACTCAGGAGATCTAACTTTGCGTTTTTCGGCTTTTTGCGACACTGAGAAGAGAATAGACTGAAAGTGAAGGCTCTAGGTGGCTAACCCTAATTCGGTAAAACAAAAAGAAAATAAAGTTGGCCCTAATGGCCATTCAGACCCACGGCCCAACCTTCGTAAAGCCCTAGCCGAATTTCCACTTAAGCTCTATCACATGCCTGGCATATGCACACAAAAATAAAAGTAAAAACACGCTTACTTTGTGACTTGAACTCTGGCTCCCCCTAATCATCCACACGTCACTCCCCAAACACCTAGGTGGCGCCACATGCCACTTTACCACAAATCCTTTTGTGTCCTATTTTACCACCTCAATTTTAAAAGCCCATAACGTCAGAACCCTCTCTCTCCAAAATTAAAATTTAGGAACTGCTTCGAATTAAATTTACTCTTGGACCTTTAAAGGCCCACCAACGTACTCAGACCCACACCAGATAGTCGAAACACAGTGTTTCTAAAATTCATTGAAAATTACAAAAATCCCAAAAATCTTGAAAATTAGGGCGTTACATTCCCGAAATTACATCAATCACAAACTCAACTTCACAATCTGGTGTTAAACCTGACAATTCCTGAAGAAACACATCAGTAAACTCATTAACAATTGGTAATTATTCTAACTTTGATTCAGAACCCCTAGTATCAAGAATGTAGGCTAAAAATGCCTCATTACCTTTCTGTATTAATCTCTGGGCTAAAAAAGTTGAAATAATTCTGACTATTTCTTTCAGATTTGTAGGCTCGACAGTAATCATTTTTCCTGTCTGACATTTCAAATCAATCCATTTTTCTCTACAATTTACTATAGCATCATGCTTCGCCAACAAATCTATTCCCAATACAACATCAAATTCATGAGAAGGTAATAACATCAATTCAGCAGGGAATTCACAACCTTTTATTTTCAATGGACAGTCACGACACTCTAAATTAACTATTACACTTTGGCCTAATGGATTTGTGACTTGAACATCATAATCAGTAGGCTCAACAGACAGTTTCTTTTTTGATGCTAATGCAGCGCAAACATAAGAATGTGTAGACCCAGGGTCAATCAATGCATACACAGTAACATAAAAAAGATAGAATGTACCAACAATTACATCTGGAGCTGTAGCTTCCTTTCTCGGTTGGATAACATAAGTACGTGTAGGTGCCCTAGCCTCTGACCGGGCAGTTGAATCTTTCATACCCGAATAAGCAGTCCCAGTAGCAGTACTCTGGCCAAAACGTCTACTTTTTTTAGAAGTGGCTAATTGTTTTTCTTTTTGTTCTCCCTCCTTTTTTAGTAGTTGAGGATAGTCTCAAATAAAATGATCAGTGGCCCCACACTTATAATAAACTCCTATCTTGCCTCTACATTCACTGAAGTGATTTTTCTCACAATACTTGCATTTAGGCCTAGGAGCATTTTGTACACTGCCCACACTAACTGTAGGTTTAATAGTTACCCCGAAATCCTATTAAATTGTCATATTCTTACTTGACCATTCTGGCATTGAGGTGGGTCGACTGAAATCATCTCTAGACCTTTTAGCCAAAAATGCTGAAAATGATTTGGAAGAGCTTCTCTTGTAGGATTCTATATTCCTTCTTTCTAATTGCATTTTTCTATTGTATACCTTTTCTATTTTCTGAGCATGATCTGACAGAACAAAAAATTCCCTATTTCTGTGCCCTCAATCAGCATTCTAATTTCATCACTTAACCCTTCCTCAAATCGAATACACATTTCTTCCTCGGTTGATACAATTTCCCAGGCATATCTGCTAAGGTATACAAATTCCCTTTCATACTCAGGTACTGATCTGCTACCCTGTCGCAAGTCTAGAAATTCCCTCTTCTTTTTGTCTAAATACCTCTTTCCAACATATTTCTTTTTAAATTCACTCTAGAAAAATTCCCAAGTGATTTTCTCTTTCAGCGAGCCACAATGGTCATCCACCAATTATATGCTTCCTCTTTCAGTAAGGAAACAACACATCTCAAATAATCTTTTGGGGAACAAGCCATTTCTTCAAAAACTCTTATTGTATTCTGAAGCCAATACTCACCTTTAACGAGGTCATCATGTGAGCTACCTCAAAATTCTTCGGCTCCAAATTTTTTGAGTTTTTCTATTGGAGTATGTTTACTGGATTCAGTTACCGAAAGAGGTAGAGGTACAACCAGGGGTGCTACAAATTGTGTAATAGGGGGATAAGATTGCTGAGCATGATTTCTTTCTTGCATAAATTCATTAAACCATTGGTTCGTAAACCCATAAAACATATTTTTAAGTTTTTACTCTTGCATCGGAGAAATTGGGACATTACTACTTGTCTCGTGCCTAGATGTTTGTACTCTACTATTAGCTTCATCACGTTCAGCATGTTTGGATCTATCTAACATCTTTACAATCTATAAGAAAAACAAGGATTAGATCGCATCATACACATCACAATATCAAAAATTTATATTGCATGTATTTCTAGACACTTTACACGTTACTTTTGTTCCAAGAATTGGCTAAACTGAAACTCTGATACTAATAAATGTAACACCACTAACCCATATCCATTGCCAAAACAAGGTTATGGAGCATTACTGGACTTTTCGAATTAATTATGAACATTTCATAATCTTTAATACATATATCATAACTCGTTCATAAAACACTCATATTGTCCCTTATATGAGCCCTCGAAGCCCAAAATAGGTGTTAGAAGTAAATTGGGACTCGATCGGAGACTTCAAGAATTTTTCGCAAAATGTCAAAAATTTTCTTAAAAATAGGGGACACACGCCTGCGTGACCAAACCGTGTGGCTCACATGGCCAAGAGTCACGCTCGGGTCTTAGGCCGTGTGGGTATTCGAGTGAGACACACAGCCATGTCCCAGCCAATGTTCTTCCCCGTGCAACTCTCTGACTTGTGCCACACGGCCAACCACATACCTGTGTACAAAGTGCAGGGGTCACACGGCCAAGCCACATGCCCATGTGCCAGGCTGTGTGTCACACACGGCTGATACACACGCTCGTGTCACTACCCGTGTGGATGAAAATAGGCCATTTAAGGCCACTTTTCTCACCCTTTTTAACATCAACCTGTACACAACAGTCTCATGTACCAATATATCTCAGCCATGGAACCAATTCAAGTCAAAACATTTTCTTAACATGACATAACATCTCAAACATTTCCATTACTTATACTTATCTATTTAACTCATCCCATAGACTTATCAAATTCTATTTCTATCTACTTACATACAGACATTTAAGATTCACAACCATATTTCAATCTATTTCACTGTCAAACCAACTCTATACACACCATATAAACCAAAATTTACGTTGTAAAAAATATCGGATTAATCTGGATAGTGTGGCTTGATGTGTTGATCCAATCCTCTAACCTCACGCTAATCTACAAGGAACATTAAATAACACAAGTAAGCTTCATCAAGCTTCGTAAGTTCATAGGCTTTAAATATAAAGCTTACCGAACATACTAAATATTTCATTTAGGTTAAGCATTTCCTGCTATTCACAACTTCGATTGATGAATTCACATAATTGAGCTCAATATCAATAACTATTTAATTTGTTTCACATTAATCCATGTAATACTTACCAATCCTTGTCAAATTAGAGAACGTCTTATGGATTTGAGTACATTCTTTTCTTGATGCCATAGTCCAACTATGGTCTTACACAATTGCCATGGCTCTGCTGTGGTCTTACACTCGTAATGCGATAACCCAGTTATGGTCTTATCATCAGGATGTCATAGCCCAACTATGGTCTTACACGTATACATATACAACAATGGTCCAACCATGACCTTACATTCAAGGTGCCATAACCTAGTTATGGCCTTTTCATTAAAATGCCATAACCCAACTATGGTCTTACATTCAAACATTGCCATGGTCCAACCATGGTCTTATCTGTCAATTTATCTTGTTTCACGAAACAATCGTGCTCAATCCTGCGTTCCACTTAATTTAACTTTCAATTCAATTTTCATATATTTACAATAATCATAATTCAATAAAAAAATGAAATAATACATTATATCATGAAATTTCAACCATATGAACTTACCTAAGGTAGTTTGTAGAAGTTGTAGAAATTCAGGAACTATTCTTTTAATTTCCCTTTTTCACGTTTGTCTTCAGGCTCTTGATCTATAATATAAAATTATTCATTCATCAGCATCAAATTCAATTCTAATTCTCTTCACAATTTATGCCCTTAAATTTTTGAAATTACCATTTACCCCCAACTTCTACAGTTTTTACAATTTAGTCCCTTATCAATTTTCCCACCAATTGAGCTAAATTTTCTCAATTAACAATTTATTCCATTACTCTAAGCTATTTTACAGCCTTTGATTCATAGAAATCTAACAACAAACCCTAAGCCTTTTATTCTTCACAATTTAGTCCTAATAATTAATTTCTGTTGAAATTACTTGATAAAATCATCATATAATAAAATTAAAGCTTCAAATCCATATTAGTTCATCATACACTTCCAGCACTCATCAATGGTAACTTTCAAAGTCACTCATGAAATCAAAAACTAATGAAATAGACAATTGGACCTAATTGTAAAAGTCTTAGAACATAAAAATTTCAAAGAAAAAGCAAGAATTGAACTCACTTGAGTAAGAATATGAAAAATTAGCTTCTAAGGATCTTCGATGGTCTTTTTGGCTGAAGAAATATGAAGAATTAGCTAGAAACTCTTTTAATTGTTTATTTATTTGTTTAATGTTGCCAAATTTACAATTTTGTCCCTAGTTCACATTATGTCCTTACTAATTTCTATATCCCTGCTGTCCAACCTATGTAATTTAGGCCCAATTGCTCTGTAAATCATTCTTATTTATTATTTGAGCTATCTAGTCACTATTTCTTTAATGAATAAATGTTGCACATTCTTCAATTTAGTCCTTTTTAATTATTTAACTATTAAAACGTTAAAATTTTCTAACAAAATTTAATACTAACCTAATAATACTCCGTAAATATTTATAAAAATATTTACAGCTCGATTTATGAAATCGAGGTCTCGTTTCCTCATTTTTAAAACCAATTAATCTAATAAATATTTCTAAAACATAAATCACTAATTCATAGTTTTTCCTAAATTCATAAATTGCTCATAAATAGTAAATAATAAAATTCAAGAGCTCATTTGTCTGATTTTAGTGATCTCAAACCATTGTTTTCGACATCGCTGAAAATTGGGTTGTTACAATTCTCCACCCTTTAGGAAATTTAGTTACTTGAGAATAAGTTCGAGTACTGTAATCTCATCGATTCTTCTGTTTCCTAAGTAGCCTCCTCCGAACCATGACGATGCCATAACACTTTAACTAATGGTACTCGTTTATTCCGTAATTCTTTAACTTCTCAAGTTAAAATTTTTACCGGTTCTTCCGAGTAAGTCATATTTGGTCGTATATCAATTTCACTGTGAGGAATCACTTATGAAGGATCTGATCTGTACGTCTTAACATAGACATATGGAACACATTATGAATCTTCTCAAGTTCTAGAGGCAGAGCTAACCGATAAGCCACAGGGCCAATTCTTTCTACAATTCCATATGGTCCAATAAATCTTGGACTCAGTTTTCCTTTTCTGCCAAACCATAATATTTTCTTCTATGGTGAAACTTTTAAGAACACTCGATTGCCAACCGTAAATTCTATATCTCTTCTTTTCAAATCTGTATATGATTTCTGATGGTCGCGAATAACTTTTAAACTGTCCTGGATGTTTCAAACATTTTCTTTAGTTTCTCGGATCAAAGCGACTCCCACTAACTTGGATTCACTCAATTCGGACCAATACAATGGAGTCTTACATTTTCTTCCATAAAGAGCTTCAAATGGTGGCATTTTTATGCTGGACTAATAACTATTATTATAGGCAAATTCAGCCAAGGGTAAATAGCTTTCCCAATTATCTCCAAACTCGAGTATACAACATCTCAACATGTCTTCTAAAATCTGAATCACTCGTTCTGATTGCTCGTCAGTCTGAGGATGAAATGTTGTGCTGAAATTTAGCTTAGTGATAAACCGCAAACTATACATATTTTTACCCCATGTTTAATGCACTTTATGGATGATTTCTCATTATAATTGGTGAATTCGATGCTTCTAATGCTTTAATTTCATGTTTCATACTTAGGAGAGCATAGGAGAGTGAAAGGAACGAGAAACGGGCCAAAAAGGGAGAAAATGGCCCAAAGTACGAAATTAACACGGCCTGGACCTCCTCACACGGGCAGACCACACAGCCGTGTCAATTTGGCAGGCTTAAACACGGCCTGAAGTAATCGAACACGGGCGTGACCTTGCCGAGCCCAAGTTGATTCCAATTCGAAAAAGGCCAAGTTTGAGGGCTTTTAGGCATTCCAAAGCCTATAAATACACCCTAGAGGAGGAGGAAAAGAGAGGACGAAGAAGGGGGAGTAACGAATTACTCCAAGGAAGCCGATTGATCCATCTCAGAAGCCAGATTCATCATCAAGACTGAAGATCTCTCCTCAATTTCCCTTAAGGAGTTTTGGGTTTTCTTTATGTTTTGTATTTTTTATTCTTATGAGATGTTTTCTTATTTAGTTATGAACTAAAACCCCTAAATACCTAAGGGGAATGAAACCTAAGACGAATCTTGTTATTATTTTCTGAATCGTATGATAAATATTTAACTTGTTCTTAATTCTTGTTTTGATATCCCAAGATACTGATTCAAGACATACTCTTATTCAGAGACCCTGTCTAAGAGTACATTTGTCATAATTAAGCGAGTTGATTGCGCACCTAGACATAGGGTGACAAGATTTTGCCAGATTAGGGTGAAACCTAATAAGGGGATCCATAGATCGAGTTAATGCAACCCTAGAGGGTTAATTAGAGAAAAGTCTCAGTTATTCAATCTAGGGATTAGACATTATTAGTCTTGAATAGGGATAATAACATAACTTAGGGATCTCTACAGAACAAGTTGAATGAATAAATCATCCGATTCGGAGCCAGAATAACAAGCAAAGTCTAGGTGGATTTTTCCTTAGGTATTGTCTTAAGTCAATCGATTTTCCCAAAAGAAATTCCCCAATTCTTTTCTCTATGCGTTCTTAGTTTAGATAATTAGTTAATTAAAACAAAACCTCTTTATTCTTAGGCTAGATAATAAAAAGACAGTCATTACTAGTACTTTTAGTTCTTTTGGGTTTGACAATCCGAACTTGCTAAAACTGTACTACTGTTAGATAGGTACACTTGCCTACATCGCAATAATAGTTAGTTTAAGAATGAGTAATTACAAATATTTAAAATCTATCACGAAATAACGCGATCAAGTTTTTGGCGCCGTTGCCGGGGAACTGAAATATTAGAAACGCTCAATTTTTATTACTTTAGCCATTTATTTTTCTTTCAATTTAATTTAATTTTTTTATTATTATTTATTAACTTATTGTTTTTCTTTCTCTTGGCAGGTTTTTATAGTTTATGACTAGAAGAAACCCATCAGGACCATTACTTTTTGACGAAGAAATCGATCGTACAGTTCGTAGAAACCAAAGAGAAATAAGGCGGGGCTTAAGATACACGGAGAACGAGCAAGAAAACGATACTCAACCCCCAACCGAAGAGATGGCTAAAAACCAAGGCAATCAACTACCTCCTGCAATTGCGGTCAATCAAAATCCTGCTCCACGCACTATGTATGATTATGCTAAACCTTCTTTAACAGGAACTGAATCAAGCATAGTTAGACCTGCTGTAGCTGCAAATACTTTCGAATTAAAACCTAAACTATTCAAATGATACAACAATTTGTTCAATTTGATGGTTTGTAGGATGAGGATCCCAATGCTCATTTAGCCAACTTCTTAGAACTATGCGATACATTTAAAATAAATGGCGTTTCTAATGATGCCACATGTCTTCGATTGTTTCCCTTTTCATTGAGGAACAAAGCTAAACAGTGGTTGAACTCATTACCATGAGGGTCAATTACTACTTGGGAACAAATGACAGAAAAATTCTTACTAAAATATCTCTTCTTTTGTGTAAATGGATTTAGAAACACTCTACGATGCATGGGAGAGATAGAAGGACTTACTGAGATAATGCCCCCACCATGGGTTACCGCTTTAGCTCCAATTTCAAACATTCCACAATGGTCTGAATCCTTCGACTCAAAAAATGGTTGACGCAGCTGCTAGCAAAACCATCAACAATAAAACACCAGAAGATGCCTATAAGTTTATTGAGGAGATGTCACTGAATAACTATTAGTGGCAAGTCATAAGGACAAAGGCAACGAAAATAACCGACGTTTATAACATCGATTTAGTCACCATGCTGTCAAATCAGGTAGAACTCTTAAATAAAAAGATTGATGGTTTTCTTAATTCTTCACAGGTTTACCCAGTAATGCAGTGTGAAGCAAGTGGAGGTGGAACAAACCATTCGGAATATCAACCTTATGGCCACAACATGGATAACGAGCAATTAAACTACATGGGTAATAATCTCGGACTTCAAAACAATCCATATAGTAGCATTTATAATGCAGGTTAGAGGAACCACCCCAATTTCTCGTGGGGCGGTCAAGGAAATCAAAGACCACAACATCCTCCGAGCTACCAACAACCACCCTACCAACAGGAAAAGAAGCCAAACCTTGAAGAGATGCTTTCAAAGTTTATTTCGATGTCAGAAACTCATTTCCAAAACACTAAGACAACACTTAAAAATCAACAAGTGTCGATCTAAGGGCTCGAAACTCAGATAGGCCTACTTTCCAAACTAATTTTCGAATAACCACAAGGTAGATTGCCAAGTAATACTGAACCCAACCCAAGGGAACAACTAAAGGCAATTAATATTCAAGATGAAGAAGGATTTATTGAGCCTAAACCAGAACCGAGGCAAGAAACTGTGGTAAGAAAATGTCAAGGTGAGGTAGATAATAATAAAAAGAAAACGGTGAATGTCAAATATAAACCTCGTGTGCCATACCCCAACGCGACAAGAAAAGACCGCTCAGATGAACAATTTGGTAAATTCCTCAAACTCTTAAAAAAATTTCATATTAACTTCAGTTTATTGAAGCTCTATCGCAGATGTCAAACACAATGAAATTCTTAAAAGAGCTTTTAGCAAATAAGCGGAAGTTGGACGAGGCGTTGCATGTGGAGCTAAATGCAGTGTGCTCAGCTATTCTGAAAAATAAGCTACCAAACAAACTAAAAGATCCAGGGAGTTTTACGATTCCCTACTTAATTGGTAGTTTAGATGTTAATAATGCATTAGCTGATTTAGGAGCTAGTATCAATGTCATGCCTTTTGAAATGTTCAAGCAACTAGGTCTCGGGAAACCCAAACAGACTAGGATGAGTATTCAATTAGTAGATAAAACTATAAGATTTCCTAGGGGTATTATTGAATATGTGCTAGTCAAAATTGATAAATTTATATTTCCTGTTGACTTCATTGTTTTGGACATAGAGGAGGATAGCAATACTCCTTTAATCCTAGGAAGGCCCTTTTTAGCAACTGCTAAAACAATTATTGATGTTGGTACAGGTGACCTCACGCTACGCGTAGGGGACTTTGGTTAATAGGGTTCGTTTGGTGTTTAGGAGAAGATTAAGGGGCCGAGGGTCTCTATCCGACGTTGTAATTGTACGAAATCTCTGTTGCTCGTTCGAAGGTAAGAGTTTTGGTGGATTAAGTGGGTTGTTATTTTGATATAGTTCGATTTAGTGACGATTTAAATGACTAATTTGGTGGTTTATTGGTCAATTTTACTTTCTGTATGACTCAAGAGTGTTTTTGCATCAAAACAGTACCAGCTGCGTACCCGAAACACAGAAATACGAGTTTCTGCAAAAGCCAAAAAAACTATTCTGTCAACGCCACACGGGCGTGTAGTCACTCATGTGGTTGGCCGTGTATGAGGGCACAACTATGTGATCGACGTAGGCATGGTCGTGCACATGACACAGCCATGTGGTGGCGTAAGTGTGGCCACGGGCAAGGCCAAGTTAAGCGTGTGGGCTACATAGGCGTGTGGGCCCATACAGGTGTGTGGGTTTTGGGCCAGGCCGTGTGGGCCACACAGCTAAGGGCAATCATGGCTTGTGGGCCTATATGGGCAAACCACACGAGCATATGGACCCATATTTCTAAAAATTTCCTTAAGGTCACACGGGTCCTTTCGATCGACTGTAGGCCTACCATAAGGTCAATAAGGGCTAACCAAACCCTAAAACTGTAGACCTGATAGTCTGATATTTTATTCTAAGTATGATAATGCTATGCATGTCTGAGTATTTTGTTATCTGTATATAAGCATGTTGAGCATGTTTAATCTGTTATTTCTGTATCTGTTTTATGTATCTATTTTAGGGTGGGATTTGCATATGTGGAGGAAGTGTTCTGTATGGCGATCATTGTCTATATTTTGGCAAAATGGCTGCACATTACCTGATATTTTTTGTAATGGCACGATTTGGTGTGTAGGGTTGGGTTGGTATATTTAACCCCACATAGTGTAATGGGATGGTCGGAGTTGATGTGTAGAGGATGGGGGTAGGATTCTGATTATCTGATCTGTATATCTGACTCTGTTATCTGTATCTAAAATGGGCATGAGCCCGAATCTGTATCTGATTGTATGTGAGTTTTCTGCATGTTACATGTCCATTTCTGTTGGGTTACATACTGAGTTTATGTAAACTCACCTCTGTTTGTCTATTCTGTTCAGGTAATCCACAGACTTAGATGGATTAGTGCAGCAGAGTCTTGCGGTGACCACTAGACTACGAACTAAATTTAACTAAAGGTTTTATTTACTTAAAGGATATTTCTAAGAGTTTTGTATTAATTGGATTCTTCGGACTGTTGATTAAATTTTTTGGGTTTGGATTTTTGTTTAATACTTTGTTTGGACAACATGCTAAAAACACAGTTTTTACTAAAATAAAGATTTTCTAAAATACGAACTGCTGTCTTGAAAGACAACGGTTTCTGTATGCTTCCACTATAACACATGTTTTAAGGAAAATTAATTAACTGAATAAACATTTTGACAATGGATAAAAGTAAATAAGAGTTGAAAAACTAAAATGGTTTTATCGTAAAAATTTCATTATCAAAACCCATTCTTTGTGACACCTCCAGATTCAGCCATAACGTGTAGGCTGGGTTTGGGGTGTTACATAATCATTCTAAATATTTGAATTAAATGTTCAATTTAATTTTTTTACAGGATTACAAACTCATTTAGATTATCTTCCAAAGCAAGTTGTCTTTCTCGCAATGTAAACGTTCTTACAATGCCACTTATCATCAGTTTAAACTTAGACAATCAATAAGCTAATATTTGCTTGTCACAATTTTTCTATGCATGCAAAATATGAAAGACAGAAATACAAAAGACATAATAGTGAAATGTGAAATTAACTTTATTTATTTATTCATTGTTCAAGTAAATAGAAAACAGTTACATGTTTACTACAATATAGGCACATTTCCCAATAGCATGTACATAGGTTAATATGTATAAGTGTTTTACATGGTTGATAATAGTCTTGAAGGCTTGCAGATTATGTTTACATGTTTGTACAGATTATGTTTACATGTTTGTATCTCAATATATATATATGTGTGTATAAGTGATGAAATTCAATGGTTTGTTTATTCTTAAGAATGGTTTGATGCATAAGTGATTAGTATAAAAATGAATGGGCAAGGAATGTGTGCATGATTTCAATGACATAAAAGGTATAAATTGAGATTTCATTTGTGTACTGAATGAGATACATTTGTAATATGATTTGTATGGTCTAAAGTGTTT
This sequence comes from Gossypium hirsutum, assembly GCF_007990345.1. Classification (NCBI taxonomy): domain Eukaryota; kingdom Viridiplantae; phylum Streptophyta; class Magnoliopsida; order Malvales; family Malvaceae; genus Gossypium; species Gossypium hirsutum. The sequence goes on along the minus strand of NC_053434.1, from coordinate 85,666,524 downwards.
TTGTTGAAAGGCTATTTGGTGCCAATATGGCAAGATAATTGGTGTTGGTGGTGGATGTTAAACGAATGTTTTACATGTGTGAGAAGGTTGAGTAATGTGTAGTGAATAGCATAAATGGTATTAATTGAGTTGAATAAATTGTAATGTTTTGAAATTCTTGGTTTGTAATGGTGTCATTGAGGTATATTGGTTAGTGATTTAGGAGATTGATATATGTATGTTTGAGCTTGTTTTGGAAATGTTTTGAGCAAGTTTTGAATTTGCCAAAATGTGTTTTGAAGTTACTTTGAAAATTGATTTTGAAGCAAGCACTTTTATGATCTATGTGGTACCACATGAATGGCCACTTAGTCATGTGAAATACATAGGCTGGAGGCACGGTCGTATGCAAGTTGTAAAACGTTAACAGTTTTTGTCCACACCGTTCCCAATTGTTATATGGTCCAGCCACACAGTCGTGTCACTACTGGAAGGCATGGTCATTTTTCTACCACATGGTCACAGAGAGTTACATGGCTTGGGCACACGGTTGTGTGACCCCTGTTTTTCATGCTTGCCTTTAACTTTTGAAAATGTTTCAATTTGGTCCTTATTTGTGATCGGGTCAACTTAATAGCTTTTGTTAGCTCAATTAATACTAGAATCTAATTATATATATATACCATAATACTTGAGTGCTTAAGACATGAATGATTATTTGAAGAATTTACTTATGATATAATTGATTTGTAATTTTGGAAATGTTGTAAATTAGTCCTAGTTAAATTCTGGGTGATACTGGAGTATACATAAGCTCGTATAAGACCTGAGAATTGTAGTATTTAGTGATGATGAATTGATTTGACTATGATTGTATGATTTTGTTTAAATTGATTATTAATTGTGTAATTATGAAATATTTCATATTTATTTGAAATAATCGATGTAAATTAAATGCATTCTGCTTCAGTTATGATTGTAGCATTCCGTAGCATGGGTCCAACGATCAGACTGAGTAATGGGTGTTACAACACATCATCTCAAAAGGAGAATTTCAATTCGGTGTAACAATAAGTGGTGCAAAAATTAACGATTGTTTCAGCTCATCAAAGGCTTTCAAGCATACTTCATCAAAATTGAATGTTAAATCATTCTCTAATAAATTACACAGTGGCTTGGAAATCTTTGAGAAGTCTTTGATGAACCTTAGATAAAAACTGGCATGCCCTAGAAAACCTCTAACGCTTCTTATATAAATAGAAGGTGGAAGCTTCTCAATCACATCGATTTTTTCTTTGTCAACTTCAATTCCATGTCTTGATATTTTGTGCTTCAAAACGATACCCTTCTTAACCATAAAATGACATTTCTCCCAATTAAGAACAATATTTGTTTCTTTACATCATTTCAACACCATAGCTAAATTATTTAGACAATCATTGTACGAATCCCCGAACATTAAAAAGCCATCCATGAAACCTTCCAAAAATTTCTCAAAAACTCGTGTCATTTTCAGCCTCAATGCTCTCACTCTTGTGTTTTGATTTTTCTTTTCTCAAATTATGTATGTTTGTGTTCTATTGTGTTCTATCCCCCTTTGATGCTGAAATTTACTCCCTATTTATATTGTTGAGCTCCTTTCATGTTTTCTATTTTTAGGCGTAGTGGTTCCTTTATTTCCTCTATCATTATAGTGGTTTCGTGTTTTCTGCTTCCAACAATCTAATAGTAAACTAAGTCTTTTGTGTACGCATTGGAGCTCAACTAACCATGTCGCAGCTCACATATCTGCGAACTAGCAAAGTGTGAAATGGGAACTTTGATGTGCGAGCTGTGAACTGTAAGCTCCATGTAGGCGAGTAATGCATGCAACCATAGGATTGTGGATTGTGTGCTGCGAGTTACATTATATGCAAGCTATATACGTGAGCTCCCACTAGCAAGCATTGCTAGCGATTTGGGAACACAAGCTATGTACTACGAGTTATATGTTGTGAGTTCCCCGCCAACAAACACTACTTACAAGCTGCAAGAAGAGAGCTTGCGAACTGGGATGGAGCTGCGAACTAATGAAGTGTGAACAGTCTCCAAAGGTTGCATGTGAGGTACAAACAAAAAGCTTGTAAGCTGAGATGGAGCTGCGAACTGGTGCAATGCAAATGGTCTCCAAGGGCTGCATGCGAGCTACAAACAAAGAGCTTGCGAACTGAGATGGAGCTGCGAACTGGTGAAATGCAAGTTGTCTCCAAGCACTGCATACAAGCTGTAAACAGAGAGATGTGAGATGTCCACGAGCAATGCATGTGAGATGAGCTCTAATTGCAAGCTATCAATGAGCAATGAACGTTAAACACTCATCAGCGACCTAATAACTGTGAGTTGTCCATGACCAATGCATGCTCTTTGCAGCTGAGGTTTTGATGTATGTTGGCTCCATTTTCTATATTGTCCTTTTACTTTCTTTTGCCTAGTAGCTATTATTGTAATCCCTGAATGTGAGCTAGCTTGTTCCTATCGATCTTGAGGCTTATGATATTGCTGTAACATTGTTGTGCCATTAAGTAAACTTCAATAGCCACCTTCAAGGATAAAATTGCATATTTTAGCACGGAAATTAAAAATGTAAAATTCAATTAAAACCTTTCAATATCGAATATTCAAGAGAAATATAACAAAAATAGCTACTAAAAAATTATCAATCCCTCTTAACTCGCCTGAAATATAAGGTCAAAAGTACTTTAATAACGCTATATATTAGAGCTATCACAAGCTCACATCAATATTCATAAATAAACAATAAATTCAAAATAATGGCATTTTATTCCAACTAATCTATTTAAAATATTAGATATCCTTAATTAAAACTCAAAGCTAAAAACTGAATTTATTTGTTTCAAAATATTTCTGTTAATTTCATCTTTGAACAAAAATATTACTTCTAATTGATATCTTATTGTAGTAATCAAATACTGACAATAAAAACATGTGAAACAATAAATCTTCCTTTGAGTTAAAATAAAATAATTGTCACATGTTTATTACCACTATTGCACATGTATTTTTTTGTAAATATTAACCTTCCTTTGAGCCGATCAATATTAAAGTAGCTTAAGTTACATGCATATAACCTTTTATATTTTAAAAACAAAATAATTTCAACAGAAGTCACTTTGACAACTTATTGTTTCAATTAAGTTATTTTAAAATATTTATAAATATACTGATATTCAAATTTAAAATTTTCATAACAATCAAAGGTAAGGACATATATGCCAAAACCAAATAGAAATAATGTAGTGATTCAATGGCAAATAATTAACAAGCGCGTGTATTCATTATTTTGGCATAAACAAAACACCAATGCAATTCACGCATATATGTTAATTCAAAAGCAAATAAAAAAACTCACCCTACATATATCGTATAAATTTCTATTTGTATTTATAATTAAACAGAGATTCACATAAAAAAAATTATGCGCATAAATGCTTTAAATGATTTGAGTCTAAATCAATAAAAAATTCTCAAGCATATAAAAATTAGAAATAAGAGATGTAAATCCGATAAACCTCCATTATCAATATTCAAACTATATTTTATATTTTCATAAAAGCGTTAAACATGATTCATGAAAAAAAATTAATATGTACAATTATATATATTATAGACGGTTTCTAATGAAACCTAATACAGAAATTTACCTTACTCTTTTAAAAAAATAATAATAATTTTAAAGGTTTTCAAACCAATAAACCCAAATCAACGAATCTGCAAACCTGAACTGAATAATATATAACTAAAACCTAGCACTTCGTAATAAATAAATAAATAGTCAACATAATATCCTTTCAAAATTTACCTTCAATCCATTCAAATATCAATAAATCTTTTCTTTCAACAGGTTATACTTTGAAAGTCCATGCATATTACTAAAAATATATATGAATATATGTGGTTTCATAATGAAACCCAAATCTATATAACCGAAAATAAACCGATCCGTACACATTAATTTTCCTAAACTGCATCCATAAAAATTAAAACCCAAAACTTTAATAAATAATCATCAAACTCAAATACTTAACCTATATCTAATTGAAATGCTAAAGTATAATATGACACCCATGAAATGAATCACCAAAAAGAATAAACTTAATTAATACTCAATGATTCGATATGACGAGACTTGGATACTACTTGTTAGAATCGTAAAATAATATTTGATATAAAACTTTAACAGACCAAGATTTGCCATGTCAGATCATCAATAACAAATCAAGAACAAAACTATACGTGGAAGCGTACCTGAATTCATTATTGAAGATTCTCCAGAATGTTTTGATCTTCCAAGAAAATAGTTTTTCTTCTAGTATATCTCCCTGATGGGGATGGAAAAGAAATACGAGATATATCTATTTCTTGGGGGCCACTACCTCTTTTTAAATAACTGGTTATTAAATCAGTTTTTGGTATTGTGGGATGTGCCCCGCATTTTCGGGAAAACTAGAGATGAAACAAAATTGACATCTCGACTAGGAGGAGCACGAAGTTGCGACACTGTGAAGAATGATGTCCCGACGAGGTGAAAGGCAACGTTAGGACATGGCTATGTGTTCTTCAAATTCTGATTAGTCTATATTATTTTTGTCATTTTTAACCTACAAATTTAGCTTATAAAATGGGCCTTTGTAACTTACAAAAAATATCTTCATCACATTAAAATTAAGAAAAGATTAAAAAAGTTCTTAAGAGAGTTTAAAGGAATTATCAGGACATTTTCAAATGTCAAGCATGTGCCTGATTTAAAGAAAAACCTCATCTCACTAAGTATGTTAGACTCAAACGATTGTAGAATCGTCATTAAGTCAAGCGGTATTAAGGTATCTCGTGGAGCTCTCGGTTTGATGAAAGGTCAAAAGACTGACAGTCTATATGCTCTACAAGGTACAATAGTGACTAGTAAAACAACAATTTCCTCATCTTTTAGGAAGTCAGAGTTGACTCGTTTGAAGCATAGGCAACTTGGTTATATAAAAAGTATGATTGTTTTGAGTAAGAGGGGTTCTCTTCCTGGTGAATGAGTTGGTAAAACAGAGTAGTGCATTTATAGGAAGCAAACATGAGTCAACTTTGATTTGGCAGTTCAGAAAATTAAAAGTCTTCCACTTTCAAAGTGCAAGTACTGCTTGGACTCGGTTAAGTATCCCGCAAAATCAAGTTAGGCCCCTAACGGGGCTCAATAAAGAAGGCATTAAGAAAATACGAATCATTGTGGAAATTTGTAGGCTGTGTCTTGCATTTTCAAGAAAACCAGAAACAAAACAGAAACGACATCTAGATGAGGAGGAGCACGACGTTACAACGACACAAAGAATGAAGTCCCAATGAGGCAAAAGGTGTTGGAAAAAATCCGGTTTGAAAACGATTTTCTTGTACAATGAAAAATTAATTTTTTTTTAAAAAAAACCCTAATTTGTGATATTTATAACAATCAACCAACCCCCTTAAAGGTTTAGCTACTCATGCCGGAAATACAACTAACAACCATGAGAATGAAAAGAAAAAAAAAACCATTAAAGTAAAGTTTAAGAAAAATATAAAAGTTGATATTTTTATGCAAAAAAGCCTAAAGAACATGAAACAAAAAACATTCAATAAGAAAATCTAAAGTAATAAATATAAAAGAAACAAACTTTAATAGATTTAAAGTAAAAGAAACTGAAATACATCAAACTAAAGTTAGAAATGTCATTACAACCAAATCACAGGGGCTGAAAGTGCAAATAAAACTAGGCTACAGTGATAACTAACTTAACTAACTACAATAACACTAAGAACAAGAAGAAAGTGCAAGAAAATAAACTCTAAAACTAAGAAAGGAGAAGAGAAAATATAAACCCTAGAAAAAGTTGCAGAAAAACTAAGAGAAAACCTAGAGAAATTAAAGCTAAAACTAAGCTAATGTGTGTATCCCTCTCTTCTTGGGCTTGTGTGATTGGTGCATCGGGTGGACAAATATTACCATTTTTATCCAATTTTGTCCCCTTACAATATCGATATCGCAATACCCAAGAAGAGGATATCGTGATACCCTGGTTAGTTTTGAACTTAGGGGTCTTCTTAGATGGTGGATATCGCAATACCCAAAGTGGATATCACGATACCTTCTCCTTTGGTGCTGTTTTTGCCCATTTTTAACCTCTACCACGTCCCTACACCACTCAACCACATGTTAGGGCCCCCAATAGCACTATTGGCCAAATTGGGTCTCTAAACGAGTAAAAACAAGGCATTTACTCTTATTAACTTAAAATCTAAAAATTATGAAAAACTACGAAAAATCGCTACTTTGCTTGAGAATAAACTCTTTAAATATACCAGAAAAGCCTAATTATCATATCAAATTACAACAGATCAATGGGCTAGCTAAATCAGGCTCTCACGACCTCAAAAATATAAAAATTACAATAAAATAACTAAATTGCAATTACATATTTTTGATCGAAAGCTTCGAACTCCAACCTAGGTTTTCTTCTTCAATTTTCGATGTTTGGGAAAAAGAAGATAAACTTCTTCTCCCCCCCAAAAAAAAAATTTAATATATATACATATAATTAGTTAAATTTAAACTTAGTTAATTAAAACTTTAATTAATTAACTAATTGTTTTATTAATCTACTGGTCCAATTCTAAAAATCTTGGTTAGAATATTTAATTTTGACATATGCTAATAGTTGGATAATAAAATTTTGATTTGATAAAAATATTAAAAATTAAAAAATTTGTTCAACCGTGCCCTTGTTCATTTTGGTCTAATCAGTCCAGTTCAAGTTTTTATGTGTTTTTTAATTTTTATAAGTTTATATCAATTTTAATAGTTTTTCTAGTATTTTACAATATTTTATTATTTTTTAAGAATTCTAATATGTTTTTTTTAATTTTAAATATTTTAATTAAGTTTTATTAATTTTATATTTTTTATAATTTATTAGATTTAATTAGATTTTTTATATTTTATAATATTTATAAGCTTTTATAATTTTAATAAGTTTTATTAATTTTTATATTTTTAAAATTTTTTATGCTTTTTTCTATTTTTTATTATTTTTATGAAAAAAATATTAGATTAAACTAGAAGTTACCACATATCACCATCTAATTGGTCTACTAATTTATTTTAATAGTTAATTGGCTAATGACAGTTAACGGAAGGGCTTAATTGTTTATTTTAGTTAACGACAAAAACTTAATTGGACACGAATTTAATACAGGAGCTTAATTGATTTTTATTTTATTTTCTTAAAGGGTTATATATATATATATATAAAAGCTTAAAAAAATTATGATAAATTTATTAATGTTTATAATAAATATGAGTTATTATGAACTTCTTATACCCTGCTAAAGAAGTTAGCCTCTTAATTTTACAAAAGTGTGTTAATTTATAATTTTTAGTAAATAGGTTAGTAAATAAGAATAATTTTATTTTTTATTTGGAATTATTTTTATTTTTGATTTGGTTTTTTATGCTAGATATTATGGGTGTGATTATTAATGTTAAACCAACTTTTTGAATGAGAGAAAGGAAACAAAAGTAGGATGAATATTTTTAATTAGAATGTTGCATTGTAACTTTATATATTTAGATTTTCCAATTTAAACTTTACATAATTTTTTTTTTTAAATTTAGAATGTTGCATATGTTGTTAACCTTGCTGTATTATTGCAAAAGAGATACATTTATTTTTTGTCTAAAATTAATATTATTATTAAGTGCATTTACAATATAATTGGTTTTGCAAAGAATGAAAGGAGATAATACGATCCTACAATTTAATCATTGTAATATTGTAGCATTACTTAAATTATAATTATAATATTTTTTATTTATTTTAAATATTAAATACACGTGGGAAATATATATCAAAAGTCAAAATAAGAGTATAAGAGGAGGTAAAGGGCGGGAATGAACTCTTAATTTTGGGGCCTTCCCTTATAATTAATCTGTTTTACAGTTTTGGTTGTTTTTTCAGCTCAAGCTTATTTACCAAACTACTGGCAAAGCGGCTAATCTCCCCCACAACCATCCTGACAACAACAAACCACTTCCCCTTCAAATTCAATGCTATTTTCATTCAATTCCTTCCACTTCCATGGGACCCCCTACACTTTCCCTTTTTCTTCACCTCCCATCCTATACACAAATTACATCAAACACACCATTCAATGCAAGAAACTAAACAAGGAGATGCCAGAATCTACATTGTCTCCACCATTTTCTTCCTCTCCATCTGCACTGGGGGCGCCTTCTTATGCCTTTACATGTTACAACCCAAGGCCGAATCCGCATCCTGGTATCCTGTTGTTGGGATAGTTCTCATTGGCATTCCCTGGATCTTTTGGATTACTACTTACCTATATAGGTGTTTTGAAGATTGCGTTTGTGGAAGCAATGGAGGGAATCTCAGCAGGGAACTTAGCAGTTTAACCAAGAAACAGTCTTGCGCTGCTGATGGACATGTAGGCAATTCGATGGATTCATTGGAAAATGAAGGCTCACCTCTGGGATCGCCTGATGGTGATCATCGTCATGTTTGTTTCGGTAACATTGTCGACAAACATGGTGGTGAAAGTCCACGCAAAGGTGCACGACCTCTCTGAAACAGCACAGGAGCGTAAAGAGAATGAAAATCGTATTTCAACTGCACCTCGGAAAGGCGAACCACCACTAATAGTGTTGGATTCATCTAAGGTTTCTTCTCTCTTTCTTTCTTTCCTTCTTTTTTTTTTTCCATATATTTGTAACATTAAGGATATACTGAGATCCCAAATTCTTGTTCTTCCATTCTGGTTGACATGATATTGGTTTTCTGTGCCTTCAATTACTTATAAATAATAAGAAGCTAAACTGAACCAAATAATATATACTTAAAAATGATCTTTTTTATTAATAGGATAAACTTAACATAAATAAATTTAACTTTATTATTATAGACTGTTGAATTGTTAAAGAGTGATTTATACAATTATATTCTACTTATTACATTTGGAATTTTGAAGAATGGAGGATCTTAGATGCACAAAATATACCCAAAAAAATAAATAAGAAAGTATGATTTTAATTTTCTAGAAAATTTACATCTTAGAACTCAACTAAACTGAAAACACAACCAAAAATTATAAAAGCGTATGAAAGCATGTTCCCTTTGCAGTAAAAAGATAATAAGACATTAAAAGATTATCCTAAGGCAAATTTTGAACCTTGATAAGAAAACAACCGTATAGAATTCTTGTAGCTTATTTCTGCAAGTTCCTCTTTCCTAATTTCCAGCAAATTTGCAACATAATCAAGCACCTGAAGGGAAAAAAATGAAAAAAAAAAAAGAAATCTGAATGTTACAGACGGTGTGAATTGCATATAGCAGCACATCATGTGATCAAAACTAAATGATGACACCTCAAAAAAATTCAACTATCAGTCGTAGATGTGATAACAAAATCTTTCGATGACTCTAAACTTATTGAGGTTCCATCTTCAGACCAACCCTGTCCCAACATATTAGTGCTGCTGGTAATTAGAACTCAACCCAAATAAGATCATAGTCTCCTATGCTTCCTTTATATCATATATGAATCAGGTTGTACTAAGTAAGCTATGAACATCACATTTATTTTCAACTGGAGAAAACAAACCAAGAATCCATAAGCTTATAAATGAAACATGATATGTACCAGAGGTGAAGGGCACTGTCCTATATTAATTTTGTTTTAGGCTATTTCCTATGTAATTATATTTCTTGAGTTTCTACGAGAAAAAGTGCCGAAAGTAAGGTACTAGATAAAGATGTAAGCAGTCTACAGCCATATAGAAAAGATACCCATCAGTTGAACTAGAAATTATACATTATGTATGTTTGCCGGATGATTAAGCATGTCTTTTGGCAATGAATAAGCGTCTCTTGACGTATCAGAGGAAGTGCTAACATTTGAAGCGCAGCAGTTCTCCCATGAGCAAAAATTTCTTGTGGAAGGGAAGGATCTTCGTCGACCAAAAACAGAGAGCTTAACTCTAAATGTGGCAATGCATCCGGAGCATCCGACTCCAAGAGGATCCTTTCTAAAGGTATCTGCAGGAATTTCAGAGGTGAAACAATTGTATACTTTGTTACATGATGATCAGATCAATGGAACAATAAACTCGATGAACTAACCGTCTTCAACATTTTCTTGGCCTTCTGCACTTTCATGGGCATGATGTACCCGGATAATAAAAAGTAAGCACCGGATTTGACAAATTCAGGAACCATCTCCGCAGAGCCTAAGTAAGAATGGAGGAGGAGACCATCTGGGAAAGATCCAATGTCCCTGAGGATATTAATACATTGCAGTAAGGAAACACATACATTAACCAAAGCATCTTACATGTACATCAGTAAACAAGCAGCTAAGATACATGCCTGGTAATGAGCAATTCTATCAAAGACACTAATAGTGATAAGATACATTGCAGTAAGGAAACGCATACATTAACTATAGCATCTTACATGTACATCAGTAAACAAGCAGCTAAGATACATGCCTGATAATGAGCATTTCTAGCAAAGACACTAATAGTGATAAGTGCCAGAGATTTCGAAGGCTTTCTTGCCTTCATAATGTTATTTGTTATCTACTAAGTGGCTGAAACATTTTCTAAATAGTCCCCAGTAATTTGTTTAAGATAAAATCTCGGTTACAAATAGATGTAGACAAAGTCATACTTCACTATATGAAGGAGATCGCCAAATGCACGAACACAATGGACTGATGCTGGTTTTTTCAACTCTTTTGCAAGCTCTAGCTGTTGCCTAAATACGTCAATCTGGAAGATAGAACTTAAAGATTCAGAAAACTTTACAAAAATGACTAGTATACATGCACTCATACCAAGTAATGGCAACATGTAAACAGGATGCAAGTCTTTTTATTATGCATGGAGCTGCTCTTTTTGCCTTAGAGAAAACAGAAAGTATGCTGCCTTATGAAAAAATAGAATTAATACAAAATAAATGACAATCAAGATAGCACAAAAACAGTGAGGACCTGATCATTAAAATCAATCTCCCTTCCTTTTGAGCCTTTGTCCAAACCAATCTGAAATGTGCAAAAGCATGTTGTTATTTAAGAGGTAGCTATGAACAAATATAAATCCAAGCACAATAGTGTAAGAATCTAGTCCTGAAACCTTCTGTTTTAATATTTTCTTTTTTACCATGAAATTTGGAAAACTGAAGTTAAAACTCTACATCAGACCTATGGACTGCACAAACTAAAATAAAACTAAATACCCTTGGTTAGATATTAAGAAATTAAGTAGAATTAGTGGTAAAAGAAATAAATTTACCTCTCCAACAGCAGCAGAAGGAGTGGTTTCAAAGAATTCCTTGAGAGTCGTAAACCAATTTGGACTTCTGTGAGGAACATACCTGCAACAAATGAAAACAGTAAAAGAGAAGAGCCTAAAAACTATATCTAAGTATTCATTTTAAAAGTAACCATTTTACCAAGGATGAACTCCAAAGCATGGAATAACAGAAGGATACTTGTCTCCCATTTCTTTGACCAAATGCCAGTCTTTCTACAGTTTTCAAGAAAAACCCAAACATAATATCATTATAAAAAAACAAATAAAATAGGAAAATGAATGAGAAATCCAAGGTAAAAGGAGCGACCTCAGAAACACCATTAACAGCAAAATTAAGGAGACCAGAATCCAAAGCAGTGGAAATGAGTTTGGGGGCTTTGTTGAGAATTCTGGGATCTTGAAGGTGGCAATGAGCATCAAACAATTTCATGGGTAGCTCTGTCTTCTTTGTGTTCGATGATACTTGTTAGGTTTACTGTTTTCGGTTCTACAAATTTTGCCGCAAAGATTTTTGGCCTTGGAGTTAGGGAACCTTTTAGAATATCTGTTTGTTCTGTCACTGACACTAACTCCACAAGGGCCACCTCCACGTTGCTTTACTTTCTACGCCCTTTTTCTATTGGCATAATTCCATATAATACCCTCGATATTTAGGGATTTTTAATTTTGTGCCCTTGACTTTTTTTTTTATGTATTGATATCATCAACATTACGATTTTTTCACAAGTCAATTTGGCTTTAACGGAAAACGTCAGTTAACCACCAGTCAAGCGCTGGTCAACGAAATAGCTTATGTGACATGCTAATCTGTCAAAAAAAAAAGAAGTAAATACGAAATTAAAAAACGAAGAATTTATAAAAAAAACCTTAAAATTAAAACCTATCATTAAAATCCCTAATCCCTTCTCAAATATTGAAATCCCTAAAACTTTTACAATAAAATTGGTATATATATTATAATTTTTGTTGTTTTTCAATGCTTCAACAGACACCAACCAATTTATTCTTTCACTGTTTTTCTCCATAGAATGAAATTAAAAAAAGAAGAAGAAAGAATAGAAAAGTAGTTATTTTGAATTCAAGTAACACAGAATCAATCTCCTTTCCACTTTGAATAAAAAGGCAAAAATGGAGAGTTTCAACGCTAAAGACCCATCAACAATTGGTGGCATATCCATCATTTTCCTTCATTCCTTCATTCCCACCCATTGCTTCCTTTCTCCATTATCAGATAGGCCCAGAAATAGGGAAGACACAGTGTATAAACTTGCTTCACTTTTGCTTACAGTTATTGGTGGTAGCTATATACTGTTCTTTCTATCTGGAAAGGGTGGGAAAATTCATTCTCATAATCAACCTTTGGAGAAAATGGTTGTTGTCAGTCTTGTCCTTGTTCCAACATTGTCTCATTGCGCTACCATTCTTTCTGTGTTTCTAGGTGTTGGAAACTCATCGTCGATGATGGTGTTTGCAATCATAGTGCTTTTATTCAGGTATAGAATGAAAAATGACTCTGAATTTTGAGAATTGCTTAAATCAATTTGAATTTGTCAGTAGTTGGCAGATGTTAGCTGTCGAAACCATTTTTTGAAAACAAGAAAAATAGGGGATCGACTTTGAAAACGGAAATGTGGAGTCGCCACCAATCTTTTTGTTTCGGTGTGATTGGATCACCTTAATAAAATATGTTACTCCATTTAAACCAATTTTGGCTTACGTAAATTTGAGAAAACGGGTTCGGGAGTCGGTTACGCATGAGGAAGGATTAGCACCCTCACTACGCCTAAAATTGGTACCAAATTGATTAAATAATGTCCTTATATCTAAGATTTAAAAATGTTTTTAAAATGTGATTCCTTTGAAAACATTTGAATGGTTCAAGTTGGTAATCAAAATTCTCTTGTTTCAGAAGAATATAGCATCACATCCAGCATGATATGATACGATCCTTTATACCCTCGAAAGCACGATAAATTTCGAGTTCCAAAAGTTTATATGTTGAAAATCACAGAAGGATGCCCAATTATTTAGTCCAACGAGAAAAACCGAAACCCAGCACAGTAGGGCACGATTCCTCTAATTTCTAGACATTGTACATTGCCTTGTTTTAGAATTTAGAAAACATGAGTGAAATTCTAAAGGGACATTTGATTATTTTGGACAAACGGGAAATTGCAACCCAGCATGGTAGGGCACGATTCCCCGAATTGCCAAACATCGAACATTTCCTTCGTTTTAAAGAATTTTTAAAGACATGAGTGAAATTCTAAAGGAATATTCGATTATTTTGAACAAAAAGGAAATTGCAACCCAGCATGATAGGGCACGATTCCCCGAATTGCCAAACATCGAACATCGCATTTGTTTTAAAGAATTTTTAAATGGATAATTATAAAACTAGCTTAAAACGCATTAATTTGACTTGAAATAGAATAGAATAGTTAGTTTGGATTAATAAGTTTAAAATCTCAACGAGTCAATTCCGAGTAAAAGGCGAAGTTATAAATATGAGACAATATGCATGGATAGCAAACTCTTTTAATGAATAAAAATAGTATAAAAATGAGTAGACAAATAAAAGAAAATTTAACGTGCATAAAATGATATTAAGCTCACATCCACACATTAACAATCAAAGTTGTGAAAGCTAAAAGTATAACTAAGGAAACAAATCAAAGTAAAAAGCTCTAACAAGTTTTTAAACCGAGATAAATAAAATAAGATTAGGATAGCAACACCAAAAACTAATAAAAAATATAATGTAATAACTTATAAAACAATAAAAACAACAAAACACACATGATATGCAAAACAATATGGACAAAACTACAAACATCTAAATAATTATTAAAACAAAGATTATGAAAGAGGAAATTTGAGTCAAATAATGGGCATAAACATTTTGAAGATGATGTATTCATTTAGAGTTGACAAATGTATATACATATAAAAATAGTATTTAAATGTGAGACTTTAAATCAAAACAATATGTAATAAAATATGTTCTAAAAAAATGACTCATATACATAAAAATATATATATAGATAAATTTAAAAGAATTTATAAAATAAATTAGCATGGGACTAAATATGCACATAGGATTAAATTAATTTTATTATAAATTATATGTATAATAGACTTGAAAGCATACTCATATGTACAAAGTATTTTTTTAAATGAAATATCTATTTTAAGATGACCACATACATATAATAAAAAGGAAAATGATTTAAGTAACATATACACCATCAAAGGTTTTTTTTAAGACGAAATGACAAATATGTATAATAAAACATGTTATATATATATAAGGCTTAAAGATATGTACAAGTAGATTTAAAAAAGAACATGTATATAGAGTAACATAGAATTAATAATATATATGTAAAATAAAAACTAAGTTAATCATGAATTCCATAGGCATAATAGTATATAAGAATATTCAAATGAAGTATTATACAAAAACATTTTAAAATAATATTAAAAAAATTTAAAATAAAGATTTTATGTAAAGAGGACAAAATCATCCTAAAAACTAAAAAAAAGTATACATTCATGTAAAAAAATTGAGCGAATAATAAAAAAATGAATTATACAAATCAAAGGGATCTAATTAAAATACAATTACAATGAAAGGGCTAATTTATAAATAAAATAATCAGAAAGAGGACCAATGTGCGATGCGCGCAAACGCAGAGGGACCTAAACTGGAAATATACCAGCTCCCAAGGCGCAGTGTTTAAATGCGGGTCAAATTGTTAACGCGCACAAATTATAGGAAGAATTTAAAAACAAGGGAAACACGAATGCAGGCTGATTTAAATACGGCGCGAAAAACGAGGGACTTATATCGCAAATAACCCATCACCGCAAAAACACGCGGGTCCTGAGGGTATTCAGGTCGGGTCATCGGGCATGGTTTAAAACGACGTCGTTTTTTAAACCATTGCATTTAGTTTAAACGGCGCCGTTTTTGCTTCCTTATAAGGCTAAATGTTGCATTCATTCAGCTGAACCACAACAAAGCCCTAGGCTCCCCATCTTTTCTCCTCAACCGAACCCTAATCCCCTTCCCTCAAACGCCACACCGTCACCACAATGGCGGTTAGCATTCTTAGGCTACGAATGACTACTTTGTAGCCTCGAAGCTCCCTTCAAAACTCTGATTTCGGCGAAGCAAAGGAGAACCGATGGCCTAAACGCAAGGTAAAGTTCATCTCATCCCTTTTCTTTTATTTTCAAAATACAATGATGAAAGATTTGAGTAAATACCAGTAAAGAGAAAGAGAAAAAGATTATAGAAATCGAAAGTGGAAATCACCTTCTCTGTTTTTTTGATTGCTTTCTATTGCATGTATGTTTTTGGTCTGCGTAACCTTACAAAAATGGAATCTCTTGGCTTTATAGCCGAAGAGATAGAAATGATAAAAATAAATAAAAAAATACAATATATTTTTTTGTTTTTACTGTTCGTTCGTCCTTTTTGTAGGTACGGGGTGTGCGTGGCGCGAGTACGGGGGCTGTCTGCTGGCGTACGGAGGCACGGGCGTAGCTGCTGAAGCGCTGGAGCATATGGAGGCGTTGGAGGCTATCTGCGGCGCAAGCATTAGGTTTAGGGCTAGGTTTTTCTGAAAACCTTAGTATTTTGGGTATTAGGCCATTGTATTTGGGCCGTTTGGGTTAATTTGGTTTTAGGGTCTTTGATTTGGGTTATATAATTGGACTTTGATTATTAATTTGGTTTAATTTTTATGGATTTTATATTTATTTTGTATTTTGGTGGACCCGGGCAAATTGGCCCGTTTACATTAGCAATGTGGTAATTGAAGAATAGATCATCTTACTTGTGTTTTTCACTTAATTTGTACGGTCAAGTTGTCTCAATTTCTCAGCAGTTGGAGATTGTTTTTTTCATCCAAAGAGTTTTTAGGGATTTCACGATTTGAGAGTAAGGGCTTAGGTATTTTAATGATAGGTTTTAATTTTAGGGTTAAAATTATTTTTTACAAATTATTTATTTCTTTTTAATTTTATATTTAATTCTTTATTTTTGACACGTCAGCACACCACATAGGATATTTTGTTGATCGATGCTTAACTGACAGTCAACTGACATTTTTCGTTAAAGATGGGTTGATTTGTGAAAATACCGTAATATTAAGGGTGTTAATAAGAAAAAGGTCAAGGCTACAAAACCAAAAACCCCTAAACATTAAGGGTATTTTATGCAATTATGTCTTTTCTATTTTCTTTATGTAGAATATTTTAAATAAAATACATAATTAATTTAGTCTTTCTATTTTTATTTATTTTTGCTACTTTTTTTCAATTTGCAATTATAAAATAGGTGAAAATCCTATTTATGTAAAAAAAATAATTGAAGTAAATTTTTTTTTTCACAAAAAAAAAATTCAGTAAACAATTAGGATTGGATAGACCAGCCGAATTAATTGAATCGATAATTGGTTGAATCATAGATACTAACATTAAACCGTTTTTGGATTGAACTATTGAGAATGTTATCAAACTAAAACCGTTTGAGCCGGTTCAACCAGTTTTAGTAAATTTTTGGATTTTTGTTTTACTTTTCATACATTTTTTAGTCCACTTTTATGTAACCCAATAACCAACCAAAGATAGAAAATGAACAGAGACATAAGAATCTATGATGGTGTTATGGAACAAAGCGGTCAGCGGTTAACACTTTTATAATTCTGTTATTTCTGTTGTTATTTCTTTTACTTGTTTAATTCATATTGTAAAAATGCAGCGTTTTGTATGGTGTTAGTGAAACGGTGCAGTTTGAGCAATTTGTTAGCCTTGCCAATTGGCCAAAGCCGTTACTCACCTGTTTTAAGCACCAATCAGTGAGGTGCAAGGCACTTATGAAATTTGATAGTATTTTCATTCTTCTACTTCTCTGATTTTTTCTCTCTCAATCTCTCTTTCTCTATCAATTTTCTCTTTTCTATTATGTTTCATGAGAAAGGTATCAGAGCTTGGCAATTCTCATGGCCAACGAGGATGTGACCACCAGAATGCAAAAGGATATAAGATCATTGTAACACGGGCTCATTTAGTTGCAAGTGGAGTTTAGTCAATTGGATACCAAGATTGATGCACATTTGAAGGACTTCTATGAAAGTGTTAAGAGTGAGGTATGTTTTAAGCTTCGTTCAGTACTCCATTCCCTGTGAGCAATACTTTGGGCAATCTGCTACTACTGGCTTGGTTTCTGACAAGGATAAAGGGATTTTTGGGTGACCTTCTCCTTGCTTTCCACCAAAGAAGCATCTGGTCATGTCCCCTATGCCAAACCTAGGGCATACTGGAGCGTCCGTTCAAGTTAGGCCTTTGGATGTGGTGAACAATCCTTGGACTCGACTACCCACGTTTTGATGGGGAGAATTTCAGAGGGTGGTGGTTTAGGCTTAAACAGTATTTTAAAGTTGAAGGGATAGGAGATCATGTCAAGATTCGAATTGTTATGTTACACTTGGAAAGAAAAACCTTAGATTGGTAAAATTTCTTTGTTCAAAGGAAAGGGGGTTGCAACAGTTGCCTTAGGATTTGTATGCTAGAAGCCTGAAGGAATGTTTTGGGTTTGACTCCTTTATTGACCCCATGCCTAAGCTCATTTCTTTCAAGCAACAAAAATCGGTTGAAAAATTCCCTGATTGATTTGTCAGTCTCCTAAACCAACTTTATCTACTTAAGACATATGCATTAAGTATTTTTACAACTTGTAACCAAAAATTGGTCAATATCTTTAGTTATTTATGCCCCAAACCTTGGTTGAGGGTTACACGTTGGCTCGACAAGTTGAGAGCATCATGTTAGGTCCCTCAAGGAATAGTATGCCTATAGGAAGTGGGATAGGTTTCCTCAAACCCTTGTTTTTTAGTCCTAATGTACCTCATAATTCTGGGAGTTCCTCAACAATGGGGAGTTCCATAGGTAGTAATTCGGGGCAGTGAGATCACATTAAGTCACTCTCACAAATTGAAATAGAGGATAGGAGGAAGAAGGGAATTTTTTTCTGGTGTGGTTCTAAGTACACACCAAGGCATAAATGCTTGAAATCTTAGTTGTATCAACTTATCATCGAGTCCCTGCTTGACTAGGAAACAGATGTTAAGAGTCTAACGTTGAGGATTTCCAAGATTGTCCTGAACATCTTGAAACAGTCACCCTTTCCATGCCAACTTTATCTCTACATGCCCCTTAAGGATCTCAAGGGCATAACACTATGAGGTTTTCAGCTCTCATAGACCAAATTAAAGTAATTGTTTTGGTCAACTCAGGGAGTATACACAATTTTGTGGACTCTAAAGTAGCTAAAAGGCTGAATTTGATAGTGGAGCAGGTAGACACATTGAGGGTAATGGTAGGTAATAGTAGCCAATGGAGTCAAATTGTCAACTTAAGGACTATGTAGGGTTGTTCAATAGAAGGCACAGGGCTATAGTTTCAATATTAATTTCATGATTTTTCTAGTGAAGAGTTGTGATCTCGTGCTAAAAATTCAGTGGCTCTTATCTCTTACTTCTATTAATTGGAATTTTTCCTCCTTAACTATACAGTTCGAGTACAAGGGCAGTGTTGCACTCTCCAAGTCTTATACTAGGCTCTCTTCAAATTCTACATTCTGGCCAATTATCCTAGTGTTGTAGTATGATAGGCAATGGTCCTTGCCCTATGTTATTGGCTTCATATGATCAAGCTACCATTAGCTTACCATTCACTCAGTTGCCACAAGACCTATAAGCTCTTCTCAGTGAATTTGAGCATGTGTTCCAAACTCTAAAAGGGCTACCTCCCCCTCGATTACAAGATCATAGGATCTCGTTGATAGATGAAACCAGGGTAGTCAAAATGAGGCCATATCAATATCTTGCTATACAAAATACAGAGATTGAAAAGCTTATTCAAGAGATGTTACAAGTTGGTATGATTCGAGATAGCAACAGCTGTTTTGCCTCTCCTGTGGTGGTGGTGAAGAAATAAGATGGCAGTTGGAGGTGGTGCATTGACTATAGGCAACTTAACCAACTAACCGTCAAGGACAAGTTTCCTATAACTGTCATTGAAGAACTACTTGATGAGTTGGGCCAAGATAATTTTTTCTCTAAGTTGGACCTAAGATCAGGCTATCACCAGATACGTATGTGGAAACACAAAAATATACACACTTTTCCATGCCCTTTTTAACTCAAATTTATGCAATTTCAGTAAAATTCTTGTAGAAAAATATATAATAATTATAAAATAATTAAATTACAATTAAATTTTTAACATGTTTAATTTTAATTAATTTTATATCAAATTTTGATTAATTTTGATTTATTTTCGACAGATTCACACAAATGGCGAAAACAACTCGGTAGACACTAGTAGAAGCGCAAAATCGAGAAGCGATTTTGAAGCATCGAGGTGAATTAAATTTTCTACCTAAGATGGTTTAAATTATGAATATTAATTCATAATATAATTAATTTTAATTTTAATCCAATTTATTTTGGGTTAAATTATTATTAATTAATTAATTATGAAAGAAGGCCCAGTTGTGCTAAACCGAGAAGACTGATCCAGCCGAGCAATGGGCTGCCCAAAAATATCCCACATGCTGATCCAATCAGCTTATTTAGCTGATTATTTGGCTTGCAAAACAGCCCTTGAAATCTCCTTGAATTTTCATTCAAACCCCTCCACTTATTAAGCTTTTCTAGATTTGCCCCTAGCTAAATTTAGCAAGTTTGAAACCTTCAAACTTGCAACATGTGTGGCCGACCATGGGGGGAGTCTATGGCTGCTGATTTTTTTCTATTTTTAGCAATCTTCTCAACCTATAAATACCTCCTTTGGCTCTTCATTTCAAACACACTCAAAACCTCTCATCCTTTTACCTCTCTCTCACTTTCTCTCTTCAAAACCCTTCCTTTGTTCTTCATTTTCCTTTCCCATTCCCTTTTCGAATTCACCTCTTGGAAAAGAGTCCTTCAACCACCATTTGAATCAGCATTCAAGTGTTAGAGGAAGCCTCAATTCAATAAGAACAAGCAGAGAGGGAGGAGTAGAGCTAGTCAAGCCTTAGAAAAACACCAAATTTGATTTTTGTTCCTTATCCTTTTAATTTTATTGTTGTTGTTATGAACATGTCTATGAATACTTGTGATGTTGATATGTTTAATTTAATTAATATGGCTTAAATTTAATTTGTGTTAGGTTGATTGCATTTCATCCACTTGAGTTATTAAACTTATGTTTGTGTTGTTATAAGTCTTGGTGAAATGTTTGATTAAGTAAAACCATGACTAAGTTATTCTTGCATTATAATTGTAAGGTGACCAATGAATTAATTATTTAAAAGTGTTGAAATTGTAATTAATTGATACAATACTTAATCAGTGTATGTTTAATCTTCTAAGGTAGCTGAGGGTTAAATTAGTGACGGTATTAGACAATACATTAGCCTTGCATAACTTGCAAGATTATTGTGATTAAACTGCTTCAAGGTAGGAATACATTGTTACCTCACTTAATCTTTTATGTGCTTATGAAGATTGATTAATTGTAATTGACATTGGAAAATGTTCAAGAGATTAGTTAATTTAATAAGTATGTATGAGCACTAGTTAGCAAATTACCAAGTTGCCATGAATTTATTTGTAACAACATGAACATGAGTTTAGTAATTCTAAGTTAAGAAATGTGGTTAATCTAACACAATTATCTTATCTTGATTAAAATCATCTTTTGTAATCGTGCATTGGAACTTTTATTTTTTAATTTTTTTACTTAGTTAAATTTTAGTTTTTACTCATTTCCTCAAAATCAAAATATTTTTCTTCACCAAAGTGTTTTTAATTGAATCCATAAATAATTATTTTCATAGTCCCTGTGGTTACGATAACTCAACATTTAATTTTCTCTTTATTACTTGTTGCAATTGTGTACATTTGCACATTTTCGTCATCCTATATGTGGGAAAAAGATGTTCACAAAACAGATTTCATAACACATGAGAGGCACTATGAATTCATGGTCATGCCATTTGGTCTGACCAATACCCACTCTAGCTTTCAATCCTTGATGAATGTTGTCTTTAAACAACTACTGAAGAGATCACTCTTAGTATTCTTCGATGATATCCTTATGTATTCCAGGAGTTGGTCAGATCATTTAATACATTGGCAAGAGGTATTGCAATTGTTGAGGGCCAATCAATTATATGCCAAGATAAGCAAGTGCACTTTTGCAGGTACTCAAATTGAATACTTAGGCCACATTATTTCTAAAAGGGTAGTTAGTATGGATAGGGCAAAGGTAAAAAGTGTTCTTAACTGTCTCATTCCACAATTTATAAAATATTTGAGAGGGTTTGTTGGTCTATAAGGCTACTATAGGAGATTTATCAAGGGGTATAGGGTATTGGCCAAATCTCTTATTGCTCTTTTGAAGAAAGATGTGTCGTAGTAGTGGATTGAGATTACGCAAGTAGCTTTTCAGTAGCTTAAGGAAGCTATATGTCAAGAACCAGTCTTAACCTTGCCTAACTTCCAAAAGACATTTTGTATGGAAACTAATGCCAACGGACAAGGGGTGGGTGTAGTATTATAGCAAAAGGGCAGACCAATAGCTTTCTTTAGCAAAGCCTTACACATCAAACATCAAGCCTTGTTAATATGTGGCAAGGAGATGTTAGCATTATTTTTGGTAGTTAAAAAGTGGCACCCCTATCTAATTAAGAGGCATTTTCAAATTAAGACTGATCACCAGAATTTGAGATTCTTGAATAACCAGAAAGCAATAACTCCTTACCAACAACAATGGGTGGCTACGATGCTTGGGTATGACTACTCAATTTACTACAGAAAGGGGGGTCAAAATACAGTCCCAAATGCCTTATCAAGAAGGCCTCATAAGCAGGACCATTAGCTCTTCCAATGTTAAGGTAACGTGAACCTTTCTTGGTCTGAGTTATGAGGTCAGATTGTGGATTCTTGGAAAAGTGATCCCAAGCTGCAACAATTGTGCCAGGAACTCCAGCACCAACCTCAGTTTCATACTAAATATTCTTGGGATGGCAACGTATTTCACAGATTGGAGAAAGTTGTGGTCAGGAACAATGACCAACTCAAAAGACACATTTTTTATTTGTTCCATGGAGGATCATTAGGGGGCCACTCAAGCACACATGCCACAAGGCATAAGACATCGAGCTTACTCTATTGGAATGGGCTTTCAAAGGATGTGAATAAATGGGTTCGAGAGTGTATGACTTTCCAGAGATGCAAGGTGGACAACTCAGTATCTCCAGGATTATTACAACCTTTCCCAATACTTGACAGGGCTTAGCAGCTATCAGCATGGATTTTATGGAAGGTTTACCTACATCTAAAGGCAGAAGCATGGTTCTGGTAGTGGTGGATAGATTGACCAAATATAGTCACTTCATTGCTCTAGCTCATCATTTAACTGCTTTAACAGTGGCACATGATTACTTGAACGAAGTCTACAAACTACATGGCATGCCAGAATTTGAACACCCATAACCTGATCCGATCATCAGACCTAAGTTACAGAATGCTACAATCATAACCATAATAAAACACATTCAATTCGCAGTGATTATCTTAAATAAACATATAATACTTCATAAATGCATAGTTATTATTCAAATTTAACAAAAAAGTCCAAACATAGTCAATTCAATTTATGATTAACAAATACGTCATTTCTCAGATCATATATAGGTTTATGTGTCACATCCCAAAAATTGGATTAGTAGAAATTGGGTTAATGAACCGAGAGCGGCCATGCCCTGATTTTTTTTAAGGTTATCTTCATGCATTTTTTAATAAATAGATATCAATTATAGTGACTGAGTAGTGGTGGAGCTGTCCCTAATGATCTAAGTTTGAATCCCTTTGCTCTCGTTAATTTCTATTTGGTACAAATTTGTTTAAAACCCTAAGCATAAATCATCCCATGCTTTATTTATTTTCTTGCTAAATTGATCATAAGGAAGTGAGTGGTAGAGTGGTTAAGTGCTTAATTAATATCCTATGGGGCTTAGGTTTAAGTCTCCTCATCAACAAACCTTTTAATTAATTTTTATGATCTTTTCCATATGTAAAACACGCCCTTGTTGTCCAACTTTCTTGCCATAATAGGTGAAAGATTCTTTCCTTTTCTTTTGGTCAACATACCTTAATTGTGGTGACCAAGATCCTCTTCTCACTCCATTGTCCCCCTTACTTACCAATTCCTCTATTTTTGCTATACGAATAGTTCATTGAACCTAGACAAGGTTGACCACACTCTTTTCTCTCCAAGAGTCGCCCTTAACACCGCCTTCCACCATCGTGGAAACCACCGCGAAACTTCTCTTTTTTTTTTCTTATTTTCTTTTCTCTTACCATTTCTCCTCCATTAAGACAATGACCAAACTCATATTCTTTTTTTCTTCCTCCTCCGCTGTAGCACCACCGCCTTCGTAGTTGGACCTCCGTTGCCACCGCCATCAGCGCCACATGTCCACCGACTTTGGTGATTATTTCTCTTTTCTTCACCATTTTCCAACCTTTATCATCCTTATAGTAAACACAAATTCTACAACCCTATTTCAATAAGTTTAAATGTTATGTTTTAAAATATTAAATTGAGTGACTCACTTTTTCAAGTGATCATTTTCTCTATATTCTTGTCCTTCTTAAGAACACAGTGATCCTTCAACCCTCTTGTTTTAATCTAAATGGAGTAAGTATGGTAGTGGAATGAGATCAACTATTCCTCCCTACTTTTTCCTGTAGGTCATATGTGTTTAAGGGGTTTTAAATTTTTTTCCTTTAAGTATTAACGCATCGTATTCTACTTTTGATGAAGGGTCGATCAATGCCATTCTGGAAAACCCTTAAAGTAGGGAATAAGATCAATCTTCGATTGATTATTATTAGAGTAACCTATTGATTAGATCTGAGTGTATGTGTCTCTTTAGAGTGATGATTTGTGTTGGATCTATTATCAGGTGTGGGTTTTAGCACTAAATAAAATTGAAACTTGTTTTATATTGATAAAAATATTGTTATTTAAATAATGTTGATTGATAGGGATACTATATGTATCCATAAAAAGAGATCAATCGTCATTATGGATTTTATGAAGTAAGTGTTTCCCTAAACCGTATACGTTGTGGAAAGAATGTTATGTGATATTATGCTTACTGTTAATGTGAAAAATATGTACATCTCATTCTCATATTATATGATTATATGACATATGTGATATTCATATGAAAATAAAGTGTGAAATTTTGGTACCATGAGTACATATGTAATTTGCATGTTAAACATGCCTATATGATTTTGAGTGACTTTGGTCATATCACATGCATAGGGTGGGATATGTGAAAGGTGGAAGTATATGGAAGTTTATTTGCATTAATGTGATACTATTCATAATTTGATTATATTGCAGTTTATTTGCGATTCTGATGGCTTGTCCACAAATTTGATTATGTGGCAGTTTATCTACGTTACCGTGACACTATTCACAATTTGGTATGTTGGAAGGACGAGTTCAGGGAAAACTCAATTTTGGTGTGTAGCGGATATGGGTATGACCATTTTCATAAAATATGCATCGTTTTATGAAATGTGCATTGACATGATCATGCATAGTGTAAGTGTGAAATATTGAGTTATATGAAACTAATATGATTATTATGACTGTATAATGTATATGTATATGTTTATATCTATGTAATTGTGCTTATTTTAATCTTACACTGAGCTTTATAGCTTAGCCCTCTTTAGTTTTCTGATTTTATAGATAACCCCATGTTTAGGATTCGACGACGACATTTGAAGGAGTTTCTCGGAAGTCCTTTTAAATTAAAGTAATTAAAATTTTATTTTGATAGTTTGATATTTTGTAATAAGTTTTAGTATGGATTGTGGCATGGGACTTTATTTTGGGGATTTTTTTTTCTAATTTGCCTAAATTGCTTTCATGACATTAAGTTTTAAAAATCACATAAATTAACAATTGATAAGATTTCATTTGAAACTCAATTTTAAATAAAATCTGTCAATAACACATTTTTCCACTGAATTTCTAAAAAATTAATTTTTAATATAATTATTCTTAGTTTTCAAATTTATTAATGTTTACAAATGAGTTTTGTAAAGACATTTGATTTATGATGTAACACCCCAAACCCGGTCCAGTCGTTAAGGCCGAATCTGACGTGCCACTTTGAAGTCAAAAACCCGTGTTCCCTTTTTAGTGTTTTAAAAAGCCGACTTTTGTCAAACTAACCAAGTGAATAGAAGCTGGGCACCAGGTAGGTATCCATAACAGAGGAGGTGAGCCATGAAGGCTGCTTAAATACCAAGCTCCCTTCGGATCCAATCCTAGACATGCATACCGCCATTGCCACACCTTAACGTCATGGATATTTCTAGGAAACCGATTTGATTAAGTCATTTTTAGGAAAAGTGATTAATTTTGGAAAATACTTTCATTGCGGAAGCTTTGCTTGTTGTCGTGTTATTTTGAAATCAATTGTTGTTTTTGAAAACGCGCCCTAAAGCTATCCAATTTCAACAGTTAAAATAAGTAATACCTATCTTAGTAATACATATTAAAACCATCAAAAATAATTAAGCGGCCTTATTACATTTAAAAACCCAAAACTTCAAACGTAAATAAAAGGATGTCAAGTTCACCAGAAGAAAATCAAACTTTCAGAACGGGTGGCCACTCCGAATTCCTTCACAGCTCCAAGCCTACTATGGTTGGGGATTACCTGCGTGGATGAAAATAAAAGGGGTGAGTTTGGGAAAACTCAGTGTGTAAGGAAAACCCATTCAAAGCCCAAGTCAGCTCAAGCCTATTGGGCCTAAGCCCATTCAGGTAACAGTGGTACTGGGCCAGAGCCCTTTTCAAATTACAATAAACTGGGCCTTAGCCCCTTATTCAGATAACAGTATGGCCCCTAGGCCCATTTCAAAATACATGCAACATCAATAACATATGCAAGCCCATTTGGGGAGACTACTCAACCCACCAACCACTACACTCCACCCGTACCAGCCATACACTCCATGTGGGGATAGCTCAACCCACCCAGCCCAACACTCCACAGTTGCAGCCTTGCTGCTCAGTTAACAGTAAATTGAGGCAAAGACTCCAGTACGTGGACAAGCCACTTTCAGTACTTCCTCCGTCAATATCCCAGTCCCATGCATCAGATAATAACAACATGGCATGCAGTAAATAACAACAGTCAAACATGCATTTAGGTCAATTTAACCCTATGGGTATTTTGGTAATTTATCTTCTAGGGGTAAAACTGTAAATTTTTCACTTTTAAAGGTATTTCAGTAATTTATCTATTTTAGGGTTTTTCATGCATATTCCTACCTTTCACGTACTAACAGAATCACTACCAAGGGTTCTTACCGAATTGGGCCCGTTGGCCCATCATTCCAATTTTGGCCCATTAAGCCCAAAAATATTGAGGGCACAAAAATCATGCACTTTGTAGTCCAAACATTGCAGCTTACCAAAAACATTAATCGATTTACCTCACGAGCATTCGCACACTCACAAATCTACAAAATACCAGTTTTCAGCGTTTCGGCTTTTCGACTTTTGCCGATCTAGACTAAGAAAGAGGGTGTTAGTTACACACCTGTTTGCAACGATATGCTGACGAGATCCACACACGAACCGCCTACATTTGTATTACTAACACGTTAATCTAACTATTCAAATACAAACTACGTATTAACCCCTTACAATATTGGGCCAACCACACCTACAGATCAGAGTAAGCTTATAAGAAATCATTAAGCAACTCATTAACAAATTTTTGTCAGTGTTTACCACATAATCATAATTTCACTGCAAGCTGTCTTCCTGCGCAACAGGCACTAAATCATTTATAACTGGAGCTAAGAAACTCCAAATCAAGTTCCGTTAATTTTCCCTGAAAATAGACTCATATATCTTCTATCCATAAAATTTTCAGAATTTTTAGTATGACCAATCAATACCAGATGTTTCTTAAAGTTTCCCATGTTTCACTATTTGACTAATCTGACCACTCTTCATTACGAATCAAATTTCTCATTGTAAAGAATTAAAATATGTTCTCGTTTATTCCATTTGAAGCTAGACTCATTAAGCTTTAATTACATAATTTATTCAGCTTCTAACTTACCTCTCACAATTTATGGTGATTTTCCAAATTCACGTTACTGCTGCTGTCCCAAGCAGATTTATTACCAAATCACTCTTTCACACATAACTTGCATGCTTGTTATTTAAACATGTATATCACCAATCAATCATCACATATCTATGATTTTACTAAAGTATAATCTCCATTTCATCATTTTAAAGCACAACATGTTAGCCGATTTTTCCCCTTAGTATCTAAGGCACATGCATGCTCATTTGTTTGGCTCAACTTCACATATCTTCCATTTTTCATCAAAAGAACATGAAACAACAACAATTTCCTTCATTTTAATTCATGACCAAATGCTCACAACACAACCAAAAACCAAAATATGCTTCAAGAGTTAAGGTAGAATCAAGAAGAACTCATGAACATCAAGATAGAAGCAAACTACCATGAACTTACCTTCAATTTTCTTCCCCAAGTGACCGAACATTCAAGAGCTTTCTCCTCTCCTTTCTCTTCTCTAACTTTAGGCTATGATGAACAAAGATGGACAAAACTTTGTTCTTTTCACCCCTTTTTCTTTTAATAAAATTTCATATTTCATCCATTTAATTCTTTAATACAAAAGACATGAAATTCCAATCATGGAACATTTACCTAACCCATTATCATGGAATATTTACCTAATCCATTATCATGGAACATTTACCTAACCCATTATCAATTTGTACCATAAATTATGGATATCAAGTGCTCATATTGTCTACAACAACATGATGGCTGGCCACTTCATGTAAAATGGGAGGTTTGTCATGCAAATCCTCCTATTTTGCACTTCTATTTATTTGGCCATTTCAATTTAGCCTATAGCATTTTCAAACATTTTCACATAGGTCCTATTTCATAATTTCACTCACAAATGACAAAATCAAAGCATGAAATTTTGCCAACATTCACAGAATTCCCGAAAATTGGGGCGTTACATATGAAGTCAATGTGTTTTTATTTTCGACATAATGACAAATAACCAAGTTCTATAAATTTTGAACAAAAAGACAAATGATTTAGAAGTATGGTTGAAAATCTGAAGTAGCTTTGAATAAATGATTGAATGTTTACAATGGAGATATTATTTATTTCAATTCCTAAAATTTGTACGGTTTTTACGACATTAAAATAAACACTTTATTTCATTTGTTTTGACTTGATAAGCCCATAGTTTTAAAATACTCTTCGAAAATTCCAAAAGTTTATTTCGGCTATTTTCACTGACAAACAATTTTGAAATGAGATTGAAAATAAAGTTGAACATTAGGTTTTACTAGTTTTGAACGAACTGCATAAATGGTTTAAAAAGTACGTTGGAAATTACAAAAGTTATTTTGAGCCATTTCAGTGGCCAATGTAGCTTTTCAAATTCGGCTATAATGACTGGGCCAGGTTTGGCGTGTTACATTATATATGCTCCACTACCATTCATAATTTAACTAGGACTATTTGCTACATTCTCAAAATTTTAGTTCAATTATAAATCAAAACAATTCAGAGTTCGATGTAGTCATCATAAGACAATGGTCAATCATTAATCATAGTATATATGTAAAAACAGAACTTAAATCAGGTCTACGAAACCTTAAAATCAATTTGGAAACAAACAGGAAAAATATAGGAAAAACCAAAAACATAAGTCAAATGGCCGTGTGGCCAGGCTATGTGATAGAGACCTGCCCGTGTGGCCTCAAATATGTTTGTGTGGCTATTCCATACGCCCATGTCTTTAAACCATGTACAATTCAAAATAGGGTCACACGGCCGTGTCGCCAAGCCGTGTAACACACTGAACCCGTGTGGAAAATCCTACACCTGAAATTAATAAGACACATGGTCGTATGGAGCGGCCGCGTGACAGCTCGTGTCTCAGGCCGTGTGCAACCAAATAACTTCCTTTTCAAGCCAAATCAACCACCATTTCTTAAGTATTAAGCCAAACCATTTTCAACCATTTTCACATATTCAAAACACATCCATGCATGTCAAAAACATACCAAAAACATTCAACCTAAGTGTACCACTTATATAATTATAGTCAAAACATACCAAAAGAGCTAAATAAACACAACTACAACATCACCTAACTAAGCATAACAAGTAAATTTAAACTCCTAGTACATGCCACCTATAACCTAAATAAAAATAACCACAATTTATACTGAGTCAAAGAACAGATAGTGTGAGCTCTGACTTGAACTTCTAACCGACATAAACTTCTGACGACCTACCGTTGTGTGTGAATATGATGTGTGAACTGTGCAAGTATACACGTCAAATCAAGTAATAAAGTGATGAATGAGTATCGTCCCCACAAGGATTGGATGGGTGTTCTTTGCCTAAATTACCACAATTGAATAGAAAAGATAATTGTATTAAAATATACTTAAATAAAATTAAAATGGGATTAACACATTAGAAATAAGAGTAATGAAGTATGCTAGCAGAGATTGCAATTGCAACACTTCAAACAAAAGTACTAAAAACTTTAGAAAGATTGGAATATTGATCATAAAGGTTGGGATTACTAAGGGATCAGTTCTAACCTATGAGTAATGTCATGGTAAAGCTATGGCAAACTTATTGTTCGATTAGGTACTAATGTGGTTTACCTCAGTTGAAAGAAAAAGCTAAGGTTGTTCACCCATTAGGCACTCTATATCTATAGGCTTGGGAGTAACAAACACTACTAAGCATAACCCTTTTAATCGTATAAGGTAAGACTTTATGTTTAGAGTTTACACGAGTGCTTAGCTCAACACTAACTTATATTACCCAAGTTTGACCCAAGTAGCCTAACCCTGTCAGTATTAAGCTACCTTAAGGCTTAACAAGCATTCATAAATACCATAACAAGTATTTAAACAAATACAACTAGTGGATAAAACAACAAAGTAAACCATATTAATCCATAAACATTAGTCAAAGTTTAAACATCATCCAAAGTAATCCCCAGTCGTATGAAGTTAGCTAATGGCTGGACTACACAAATCCAAGTTTGTTCGTATCATCTACATTCCAAATAACAGTTGGGAATCGAAGAATGGAAACCGAATGCAAAGAAAGAAATCTAGGTTCAAAACACGAATTTCCCACTCGGCGTCTTATTTTTTTGACTTCACCAATGCTTCTAGTAGCTCAAGTTGTCCTCATTGCTGCAATGAGACCTTTGTCGAAGATCAGAAAATTGCATTTAGTAGTACCTTCAACTTTCATTAATGGTAGACCTTAAGTGTGGCTGCCAATTGTTTTTTCTCCTTTTATTTCTTTTTCGTCTCTCCTTTCCTTGTCCCTTCTTTTGTCTTTTATTCTTAGGTTGGCCTATAGGGTAAAAGCTGTCAGCCAATGATTTCTTTTTCCCTAATTTTAAGATGGATATTTTCCATTACATGTGAGTGGGGGGGGACTAGTTGCTAAGTGCTCTCATTGCTGACTGGGTTGTTGTCATTTTCTTCACCAGCATTGCCATGGCAACTTCTCATAATGCCTTGGCAAACCTCCCTCCTCTGCAATTCTTCTTTCTTAAACTTGCCATTTAGCCATAGCAAGATCTTTTTGCAAGAAATTAAAAGTAAAGATGCAATAAAGTAATCACCATCTCAAACTCCTAAATATAGTGCTTAATTGACAAAAATTGATCATGCAATTTCCTAAAATGAAGTTAATTTTACTTAAGTAAAACCAATTAACTAAGTCTAATAGTATGAGTTATAACTTTTTTCAAGAGTTATCATACCTCCAAACCTGAATTATTGCTTGTCCTTAAGCAATGCAATGCCATGCTACATAACAACTAATACATGCTCTTCATTACTTTCACTTACATTATCGAGTTGATTAAGCCTTGCCAATTTTTAGTCTTTAGAATACCCTACACTCAAGAATATGTGCAATGTGTCCACAAAAAGCTCATCAAATCTAGAAATGCAAGAACCTTTCCCTAAAATAAGAATCTCCTTAAGTACAATTGTGTGCATTCGATTCTATTTAGTCAAAATTTAAGGAACTTATGAATTCTTAGTCTAAATCACTTGTTATTGCTTTTCAATTTGACTTTAGCTATTACTTCTCCCATTTAATGCTTCACTCTTTGTTTTTGGGAATTCATCTCATCACAAATGCCTTTCTACTTGAAAGCGAAGATGGAGCAAACGCTAAACTCCCAAGCTACTTAGCACAATCATGATTTGAAGTTAATTTCTTCACTCATATTTCCAACTACCTTTCTACATGAAAGTGAAGATGGAGCAAACACCAAACTCCCAAGCTACTTAGCAATCTTCCACAACAGAGTGTTTCAAAAAAAATTGTAAGGCACTCATATCTGAAACTCTTTCTATCCAAAAGTAAAGATGGAACAAACACCAAACTCTTGGGCTACTCAATGATACATACATTAGAGTCTTTACTACAAAAGATAACTTAGCAGTTTATGCTTCTAAGAGATTAAATTTAGCTTTTCATTTGCTACATTTGTGCATTTTAGCTTAATGACTTCTATAAGAAACCATGAGTTTTAATTTAGAAATGCCTAAGGTCATTAAGGATTGAATGAATACAATTTAACTATAAAAAATATGATAGAGAATCCTAACCTTATGGACTGATTCTATCCATTTCCTTTCTATATCTCACAAAAAATTTAAGGGCTATTTTCATCATTGGATAGTTAGCTATCATGCAATCAACTCAATAATGCTATAGAAAACAATTCTTTATTTCTTACCATAATGCATTAAATGTTATCTTCAACTAAATGCATGACATGCTATGGCAATTAAGTATGTCTATACAGATAAAATATAACAATGAATGAAATGTTATGCTAAACTAAAATATAAAATGCATGCTACAACCCCAAACCTAAAGGATACGTTGTCTCAATGCATGAAACCTAAAATTAAAACATGCAGTATGATTGATTAAATAGAGGGTAAAAGAAACTCCCCTATCAAAAAGCTTAACTGGTGGTAATTGTACTTCACTGGCTGCAGGTTGATTTCCTTATTTCACTCTTGTATCTCATCTTTCTTTTAAGTAATTGAGTGGGTGGTTCCTCCTTTTCCTTTTTGGATTTAGTGATCTTATCATTTATGCAATTGATTTATCAATTTTGTGCAGACATGTCTTTAGGTGGCGTATGTGGGACAAGATTTTTTCCCTTTTCATTCGTTGCAGCTGCAGAATTGGTTTCATTTTACACATTTTCCTCGTCCTCAATATGCATAGGTTCTATTTTCTCTAGTTCCTTTTTAGTTGCTTTCTATTTTTAGGATTGGCAGATTTTGCTTTGTCATATTACACTTCAACTAGTTCCTCCTCATCACATCCAGCCTCGGACAGTGGTAACAAAGCATTGGGGAAATCAGGAAATTAAGGCATTATCTTAGTGAAATTCTACTGCAAGGACCTATTGAGAGTAATATCGCAATCTTTCACATAGGACCAATAGAGTGCCTGTTGTTCTTGGGCCTTAGTCATTTCTTCAGCAATTTGATATTGTTGAATTTTGAATAGTGACATTCTTTGCTCTAGTTGCTCTAAGTACTACAGCACTTACTTTTCCAATGCACCTTGAGAGGCTGAGGTTACTACTGGGGTAAGGTGTCTGTCAGAAGATGTAGATGCCTTACCTTACTGATGTTGTTTCAGTATTTTTGCTCCTTGAATTTTCACAAATATAGATCGGGACATTCCTCCCTTGTTTGGGGTAACATCCTCATTGGCATTCAGGGGGACTTTATTTATTCTGTAGAGAACAGTGATTAGGGACGGGAAATTTAGACTTCCTCCATTCTTCTCCGGACATCGATGCACCTCATGAAAAATAACCTTGCCGATGTTGATTTTCCTCCCTATGATGATCAAATGCAATAGTAGCATTCATTCCTTAGACACTGTGGAATTGTGGATGGATGGAATTAACCTGCTCTTGAGGATGTGATACCAAACCTTACTAATGGTCTTGAATAAAGTACTTTCAACCGTATGGCGTTCTTGGCTAGACACCGTCCACTGAGTTCCTTCAACACACAAATCCTTTTACACTTGATTCAAGCCTACAACGGTAATGTTTTCAGTCAATGGGGTATGCTCGTCTTGAACATCTGTCAGCCCAAATTGGGCATTGATTGTAAATGGGACTAAATTTCCTTGCACATAAATAAAGGGGTTATCAGGGTAAGTGATATGGGCATAGAACTCTCGAACAACTTTTCCCAAAACTTTGTCTAGGTGCAAACATAAGATTTCCAAGTCATGTTTTTCCATGATAGACGAAACTGACTCATCATAACCCATATGTCGCTCTTCTGTAAACAAAAAACTGCTCAAAAGAGAATGGTCACTTGGAGATGTTGGTGTCATGTTTTGAAGCAACAACTTTGTTGAAGAAGGTTCTTGGTTGGGTGGCACCTGTCTTAGAAGATCTAGTACCCTTAGAAGCTATTTTAACTCTTTCCATTGATTATTGTGAATAATTCTTAAGAAGGTTAGAAGGAAGTTGAGTTTAAGAAGGGATGTAAGGAGGTTGAAGGAAGTTAAGAAGGAAAATGTTGAGTAATAGCTTGTAAATGGAAAGGGCGTGGGCAATTGAGGAGGAGTAAATGGGGGTAATTTGGTTCTTATAAACTTACAGGGTAAGTTGTAAGAAAAAAAGGGAAGAGGGAAAAGTAAAAAGTGTTTTAGAAGGAACCCTGGAATGACCTAGCCCTTTGGCATTTTCTTCTTGGGCTGTAATAGCCCGTTTTTGGTCAAATTAGAATAGTGGTTTCAGAATCACAAATCTGAAGTCAAAATATTTATTTTATTATTTTATTAAAGTTTACAGCATGATAGAATTATTGTGTGAAAGTTTCATAAAGAAATTTTACTGTTTGAATGGTTAATTCGAGAAAAAGTACTAAATCGCGTAAAGTGCAAAAGTGTCATTCTATTAGTTAAGAGTGTTAAATAGCTTTGGCTTTTAAATATGATGGTGTTAAATGGTAATTAAACCATTATTATTGGTAATGGACATTTATGGGCTTATAATAAGTAATTTAAATGTTTTATAACAAAGGTTATTAAAGTAATTTAGTGAATTAATAAGTAAAATAATAAAAACAATAAGGTCATCATCTTTGTTAAGCCATTTCTACCAAAATTTTAGAAGAAAGAAACCCCATGGATGCATGTGTATTCGGCCAAGCTTCCTAGCTCATTAGATGAAGATAAGTAAGGATTGAATCTAGATCGAGGAAAAGGAAAGGTTGATGATTAGCCAATATTTGTTATACGAGCGATACGAGGTAAGTTCGTATAATTAGAATTGAACTTTTAAATACTTTTAATTATTTGAAATGATTGTATATAATTTAGTAAATGATCTACTTGAAATTGAATGCCTTATTGATATAACCTGATGGTTACCGAACCCCGTTTGAACTGTAAGAATTCGTAGGATACGAGTGATATGTCACTAGGGTTACTGTTTAGGTTGAGATCCTGCATGTGTTGCGGACTCATCGCAGCTCGTATGAGCTTACCGATATATAAGCTCTTAAGAGCTTATTGATCTCAGCTCATCGAGCTTAATGTTTTCAACTCGTTCGAGCTTACTGTTTATCAGCTTAGGAGGAGCTTATCGATCATAGCTCAAACAAGTGAATACGATGATGAATTAACGGATTACCTATTAATACACTTAGTGTGTATCACCCATATATCTATCAATATTCTAACAGGTTTAACGGGCATAATTCTGCTAATGGTTATATGGATGAATTACTGGTTATATAAATGGATTCTCGATTATATGAATGAGGATGAATTGTTACATATGTTATACATGTTACATGAATTTGGTGTGGTATAATACATTGATGTATGAAATTGAGATAAAGGTTGATTACATGTACTTTTGAGACTAACATATTGATGAATGTTTGTGTATAGGCATTTGGCAAGTGAATTTGATATGCTTTGTTTGATTGTTTGATTATATATAAATGGTAAGTTAAATTCTGAATTTACAAGCTTACTAAGCTATAAAGCTTGCTCTGTTTCTTTTCCGTGTTTTATAAAGTTTCGATAGCTCGCTCGATTTGGATAAATATCCAGTTGTCGATTGGTACCTTTGAACTTATTGATATATGTAAATATGACATGTATAGGCTAGTTATAAAGGTGATAGTTATGGTTACTTGAGACAGTGATTTTGGTACATGTTATGGTATAAGTTAAAGCCATGTGATTTAGCTTAACTTGGTATAATGTTTTGGTTGTGTATATGTACTCAAATATGGTATGTTTTGGCAAGTAGTAGATGGAATGGAAATATGTAAATGTTGTCTTGGAATGTAATAGGCATATGAATGGAAAATGCATGATATTAATTATGTATTTGAATACTATGTCGAATTGGTATACAATATGTACGAAATGTTATGGATTAGCTGTCTAATGAGTTATAAAATGTTGCAATTTATGCTTGTACAGGTATGTAAAAATAGGGTGCCAAAATGGCTTTGCAAATAGCCTATTTTTGTCCACACGGGCAGAGACAGGGGCTTGTGTCTCGACCGTATGTGACACACGGTCATGTTACACGATCGTGTGTCCCTTGGTGTTGAAATTAAAATCAAGTTAGTATCCTCCACACGGCCTTACACATGGGTGTGTGACTTGGTCGTATGGCATAAGTCAATATACCCTACAGGTTTGGCACAACCTAGCACACAGCCTGGCATACGGGAGTGTATGGCCATTTTTAGGGCACACGACACAGGTGTGCGTGTTGGCCGTGTGACCCAAGTTAGAGAGTTACACGGGGTAGGCCATAGGCTGGGACACGACCATGTGCTTCCATTTCGAATGTCCACATAGCTTATGACATGGGCGTGTCTAGTGGCCGTGTGAGACACATGGCCTAGCCACACGGGCGTGTGTCCCCTGTTTTGAGAAATTTTTTTTATGTGTTCCGAATGTTTTAAAAGTTATCAGTTTAGTCCTGAACCACTCTTAAAACATGTTTAAGCCTCGTAGGCTATTACAATGGACAAATTGATTAAGATTGAATAAGAATTGTATGAATTGATCGAATGTATGAGAAAAGCACAGTTATATGTGTTATAAGTTTGGTAATGCTCCGTAACCCTATTCCAGCATTGAATACATGTGAGGGGTGTTATATTTATTGGTATCAGAGCTACGATTTAATCGATTCTAGGACTAACGTAGCATATGTGAGTCTAGCTATACATGCCATATATATAAACTGTGATAGTGTGATGACTCTTGACATTTTCAAATGTGCTTTTATATAGTAAATGGATCTTGATCGAGCTGTAGTTGATAAGGTTGAAAGTAATGTGCCTGCTCCTACTCAAAGGGCAGCGCCGTCTAATTCTAGACCCGTAATGGGCAGCCAATGAGGAGAGGCTAAAGAAGTATTCTTCCAAATGATGAACGAGTGGTTCAGACAATACATTCGTACGAACCCAGCTGCTCAACAATCTCTACCCCTAACTATTCCCCAATCGATTCTTGTAGTTCCTCAAGGTATGGATCCTTTGTGATTGAATAAACCACCTGTTGATAAGATACGGAAACACAGGCTGAAAAATTTAAAGCCACTGTTAATGATGACCTTGAGAGAGCCGAGTTTTAGTTTGAGAACACAATTCGGGTATTTTATGAACTGTCTTGCACACTTGAAGAATGTTTAAAATGTGTTGTATCACTGTTGAGAGACACTGCGTATCAATGGTGGAATACCTTGAAATCTGTAGTTCTGCGAGAAAGAGTTACTTGGGAGTTCTTTCAAGTTGAAATCAGAAAGAAATACATCAGCCGAAGGTTCATTGATCAGAAATGAAAGGAATTTCTTGAATTGAAATAGGGTCGTATGTCGGTAACAAAATACAAAAGAGAGTTTATACGACTCAGTAAATATGCTCTTGAATGTGTTCCTTTTGAAACTATAATATGTAAAAGGTTCGAAGATGGATTAAATAAAGAAATTAGACTATTGGTTGAGATTTTTGAGATGAAAGAGTTTGTCATTCTAGGAGACAAAGCTTGCAAAGCTGAAGAGCTTAGCAAAGAGAAAAGAAAAGTCAATTATTAGGCTAGAGACTTTAGAAAGAGATTTACGGGCAAATCACAATAGTCAGCATCAAAGAAATCTAGAGAATATCGTCCTTGTTTACTGCTTCTGCGGGGATTTCGATCAGAGATAGAGATGTGAGATGTTTCATATCTAAACCTTAGACAACATTTTTTGCCAGTGTGGGTAGTGTTAAAAATGTTGGATCTAAATGTAAGCATTGCACTAAGTGAAATTACGATAAATGTAGAATAATGAGCGGAGCCTATTTTAGATGTGGATCTCTTGATCATTATCTTTGGGACTGTCCAAAAAAGTTTATATCTAAAAGAGATCAACCGACAAAGCAAATAATACGACTACTAGAGGGAGACCACCCTAAAACATTGGAAATATGAGTGGTAACTAAGGTGTTACGAGAGAATCTGTTGTGAGATCTGAGGCACGAGCACCTACCAGAGCTTATGCTCTCCGTGCACGGGAGGAGGCAACATCACCAAACGTTATTATCAATATTTTTCCTCTTTTTGATACTGATATAGTTGCGTTGATAGATCCTGGATCAACCCATTCATATATCTGTATGAATTTAGTATTTAAAAAGAGTTTACATGTTGAGTCTATAGAGTTTGCAATTAAAGTATCGAACCCCGTAGGCAAGTCTGTTTTAGTTGATAAAATTTGTAAGAATTGTTCTTTGATGACTCAAGGTTACTGTTTTCTGGCTGACTTGATGCTTCTACCATTAGATGAGTTTGATGTAATTCTAGGTATAGACTGGTTGACTATGCATGATGCAGTTGTGATTTGTATACAAAATATTATCGAATTGAAATGTCTGAACGGTGAAATTCTTCGGATTGAGTCTGATGATTCGGGTGAATTATCTACTGTGATATCATTTATGTTAGCTCAGAAATGTATGAAAAAGGGCTGTGATGCATATCATGCATATGTACTGGATACAAAGATGTCTGAATCAAAGATTGAATCTGTACCTATTGTTTGTGAGTTTTTGGATGTATTTCCAAAAGAATTACTAGGTTTGCCACTGATCAGAGAACTTCAATTTGGCATTAAATTAGTACCAGGAGCAACACCAATATCGATAGCTCCTTACAAAGTGGCTCCAACAGAATTAAAAGAGTTGAAAGCTCAGTTGCAAGAATTGACAGGCAGAGGTTTTGCACGACTGAGTTATTTGCCCTGGGGTGCACCGATATTGTTCGTAAAGAAAAAAGATGGCATGATTAGAATGTGTATCGATTACAGATAGCTGAATAAAGTGACTTTAAAGAACAAATATGCTCTACTGCGGATTGATGATTTATTTGATCAGTTGAAAGGGGTTACAGTATTTTCAAAAATTGATTTGAGATCGAATTATTATTAGTTGCGAGTTAAAGAGTCAGATGTGCCAAAAACTATGTTCAGAATGAGGTACGGACATTATGAATTCCTTGTTATGCCTTTTGGATTAACTAATGCTCCTACAATTTTTATGGATTTGATGAACCAGATATTCAGACCGTAGTTAGACAGATTCGTTGTTGTATTCATTGACGACATTCTATTCTATTCGTAAGATGAATCTAAACATGCCGAGCACTTGGGAATTGTGTTACAAACTCTACGTGATAATCAATTATTTGCAAAGTTCAGCAAATGTGAGTTTTGGCTCCAAGAGGTTGGATTTCTGGGACATATTGTTTCAGCTGAAGGTATTAGAGTTGACCCGAGTAAGATTTCTGCTATTGTTGATTGGAAACCTCCAAGAAATATGTCTAAAGTCCATAGTTTTCTGGGATTAGCAGGTTATTATCGAAGATTCGTAAAATAATTTTTGATGATTATGACACTAACGGCATAATTGCTTCAGAAAAATGTGAAATTCGAATGGTCAAAAAAATGTAAGTTGAGTTTCGAACAGTTGGAAGCATTATTAACTGAAGCACTAGTTCTAGTTCAACCTGAATCAGAGAAGGAGTTTGTGATTTATAGTGACACGTCATTAAACGGCCTTGGATGTGTTTTGATTTAAGAAGGAAAAGTTATAGCTTTTGCTTCCCGACAATTGAAA
The DNA here is from genome assembly GCF_007990345.1 of Gossypium hirsutum. Lineage (NCBI taxonomy): Eukaryota > Viridiplantae > Streptophyta > Magnoliopsida > Malvales > Malvaceae > Gossypium > Gossypium hirsutum. Next base: position 85,626,728 of record NC_053434.1, on the reverse strand, counting down.
CTGCATAAAAAACTATCCGACGCACGACTTAGAGTTGGCTGCAATTGTGTTCGCATTGAAAATTTGGTGTCACTACTTATACGGTGAAAAATGCCACATTTATACGGATCACAAAAGCTTAAAATATTTGATTTCAAAGAAAGATTTGAATTTGCGACAACGAAGATGGCTCGAGTTATTGAAAGATTATGAATTTGTGATTGCTTATCACCCGGGAAAAGCTAATGTAGTTGCTGATGCTCTGAACTAAAAATCTTTGTTTGTATTACGAGCAATGAATACCTAGTTGATGATTTGTGATGATGGGTATATTTTAGTTGAATTAAAAGTTAAACCAGCATTTCTTCAACAAATCTGTAAAGCTCAAAAAGATGACTATGAATTGCAAGTTAAACGAATTCAATGTGAGACTATCCTTAATTCAAAATTTCAAATTGGAATCGATGATTGTTTAAGGTTCTGGAATAGATTTGCATATCGAGAAATTCAGAACTCATTTAGAAGATTTTGCATGAAATGCACAAGAGTTGGGGAGTACCAAAATGTACAACCATTTGAAACAGTCTTATTGGTGGCAAGGCATGAAATGAGATATCTCAGAGTTTGTTTCTAAATGTTTGATTAGTTAGCAAGTCAAAGCTGAACATCAAATACCATCGGGTTTACTGCAGCCTGTGATGATTCCCGAGTGGAAATGGGAAAGAGTTACAATGGATTTTGTGTCGGGATTGCCTTTAACTCTGAAAAAGAAAGATGTTATTCATGTTGTTGTTGATCGACTAACGAAATCTGCTCATTTCATACCGGTACGTACAGATTACTCACTTGATAGACTAGCTGAATTGTACATTTTTGAGATTGTTCGATTGCACAGGGTGCCACTATCTATTATTTCTGATAGAGATCCGAGATTTACGTCGTGATTCTGGAAGAAACTGTAAGAAGCTTTAGGAGCACGATTGAATTTCAGTACAGCTTTTCATCCTCAGACTGACGGTCAGACTGAGAGAATTATTTAGATTCTTGAAGATATGTTGATATGTTGTCTTTTAGAGTTTGGGGGCAGTTGGGAAAAATATGTTGATTGAGTTTGTGTATAAAAATAGTTTTCAAACGAGTATAAAGATGGCACTGTACGAAGCTTTATATGGTTGCAAATGTTGAACTCCACCATACTGGACTGAACTAAGTGAGAAAAAGATTCACGGGGTTGAATTGATTAACAAAATTGAAGAAAAAGTGAAAACCATTCGAGACAGTTTACAAGCAGCTTCAGATAAAAAAAATCATACGCGGATTTGAAACGTAAAGAAATTGAGCTTCAAGTCTGGGATCGAGTGTTTCTAAAGGTGTCACCATGGAAAAAAGTTCTTCGATTCGGCCGTAAAGGAAAGCTGAATCCGCGATTTATGGGACCGTATGAGATCGTAGAAAGAATAGGGCCTGTAGCGTATTGACTACCTTTACTAAATTGAAAAGATTCATAATGTCTTTCATGTTTCTATGCTACGTCAATATAGATCCTGTAACACCCCAATCCCGTATCCGTCGCCGGAATAGATAAAGGGGCATTACCAGTCTTGAAACTCATATCAGAACAGTAAATTTTTTTTTTTGAACATTCCTTTAGATAAGTACTAAAGACAGTCAGGGATACAATTTAAACTTCTATAAGTACACATTCAAAAGATGCCATTTTCGCATGGCTTATATACATTAACCAAAATATCCTCTCACTACTAGTCTATTCTATACATGCCATAAGATAATCCAAAACGTAGCAGTACCAAACAGTGGATAGTGATAGTGTGACTAGTTGCTGATGATCCGCGAGCCTGTAGCTTCCAAATGAGATCTATAAAACAGAGGAAACAAAGTACACGGAGTAAGCATTATAATGCTTAGTAAGTTTTAAGCAGTGTCAACAGATAACAATCAAATTATAACATAGTTGTTCGTATTTTTATTTCACTCTTCCTTCAGGCATACCATCCCTGTACCGAATATGCACATCTCATCATATATAATAGGCAGATAAATTCTCACTTGATAGTGACCTCTTATGATCATAGGTACATTACATATTTTTTTTTTGACTTTCCACATTGACCAAATGCACAATAATCATAGAACAGTCTTATTGCTTTACTCACATGTGCATCACATAACGACCTTGTGATTTAGTCTAAATCAAACTTAAATATAATCTCAAAATACATACCTGACCAACTTAACGCGTTGAACGTATTTATTACCAATTGTTACTGTGAAGTTATATAATCTTACGCTTTACTTGAATCTTCAGCAAAACCTTTAGTTCGGGGCTTACCTGGACAAAATCTCCACACGTAGTCATCGGGTCTTTAGAGCTCGGATATAGTACGAGCACGAAGCCTACGGACATTAATCAGTGATAATATTCTCGCATAAAGCCTGCGGGGTTTTAACCCAGATATAGTACTGACACAAATGCCCTTCGGGACTTATCACATTTATACACTTTCACATCCATCACGTTGGCCACTCGGCCCTATCACATATATACACTTTCACATTCATCACATCGGCCATTAGGCCTTATCACATATATACACTTTCACATTCATCGCATCGGCCATTAGGCCTTATCACATATATACACTTTCACATTCATCGCATCGGCTATTAGGCCTTATCACATATATACACTTTCACATTCATCACATCGGCCATTAGGCCTTATCACATATATACACTTTCACATTCATCACATCGGCTATTAGGCCTTATCACATATATACACTTTCACATTCATCACATCGGCCATTAGGCCTTATCACATATATACACTTTCACATTCATCACATCGGCTATTAGGCCTTATCACATATATACACTTTCACATTCATCACATCGGCCATTAGGCCTTATCACATATATATACACTTTCACATTCATCACATTGGCCATTCAGCCTTATCACATATATACACTTTCACATTCATCACATCGGCCATTAGGTCTTATCACATATATACACTTTCACATTTATTCAAATATACTTCACATACCACATATACTATCATGTACAGACTTGGTCTTGGCCGAATCTACATCCATCACTTTCCAATGAATAATTCAATTTTACGCCATACTATCATTTCATATTCGAATACTCATAAACTTACAATATCACGATTTAGAATTCAAGTATGGGTTTAATCAATAGCTTATGAGCAACTAAAACAAGTTTTATCCATGTTTACAACAAAATCACATATTCACTACGAGCTATTTTCCTGAGCAATGGTCACTAAATTATTTATAACCAGAGCTACAAGACTCCAAATCACTTGCCGTTAATTTTCCCTGAATATAGACTCGTATATCTTTCATCCATAAATTTTTCAGAATTTTAGGTTTGGCCAATCAATACCAGATTTTTCTTAAAGTTTCCCCTGTTTCACTGTTTGACTAATCTGACCAGTCTTCACTACGAATCAAAATTCTCATTGTACAGAATTCAAAGTATGTTCTATTTGATTTCATTTGAAACTAGACTCATTAAGGAGTCTAAGAATATAAATTTTATCTTGTAACCATTTTTGTACAAATTATAGTGATTTTCTTAAAACAGAATAGGGGATTACGGAGTCATTCTGACACCGTCTCACACAACTTTAAATATCTCTTTATAGGAAATTCCTTTGCTTACACGGTCTCTTTTATAAGAAACTAGACTAATTAAGCTTTGATTGTATATTTTATTCAGCCTATAATTCCACACCAAACATTTATAGTGATTTTCTAAAATCACGTTACTGCAGCTGTCCTGAGCAAATTATTACAATTTGCTCTTAAATTTCCAAGTCCAAACACTTAGAAACTTACCATTTGAGTTTAAGACATATCATGGCCACATCATATCTTATTAAATCAACTCATTATATCCTATTATAGTTGAATTTACTCAACATTTAGTCACTTAAAACTTACCTCGGATGTGGTCGAACGATTTCGGCGGCTATTCGATCACTTTTTCCCTTCCCTTATCCAACTTTGGTCCTCTAAGCTCTTGAGCTAATTCAAACAAATTTAACTTATTAAAGTCTCATTATGCTAGCTTATGGCCGAATATGACAAGGAGTTTGATAGGTCATATGGCCACCTATAGCTCAAACACAAAATGGTCATACGCATTTTTAATCACATTGAGCAATTTAATACAATTAATCTAACATTTCCTCGTGTGCACCTTTATGACCGAATACATGCAACACCAAGCTATCTATTCATTCATGTATGCATCTTATTTAAGCATGTATATCCACAATTGAATTCATCATATAAATATCTATGATTTCACTCAAATAATCTCATTACAACACACGGTGCTCCAACCATTATTTAAATTCAAAGCTCGGCTAGTACATAACACCGTGATTTTGTCCTAATTTGGAGAGCCAATAATTTAAGTATTACAGCAGCATATTAATTAGCTAAGTACCATAAATTTGTCCTAATTTGGACAGCCAATAATTTACAGCATTACAGCAGCAAATTAATTAGTAATAAACTATCTTAAGTTCAATTTTAACTCCCTCATGCAGCAACCAGACAGCATTCAAGTTAACTTCCAACATTCGGTCAAAGCATTTAAATAAAAGAATATGCATGCTAAATTTCCAGCATTTGGACAACATTTCAACTTGAAATTTTCCAGCCTTTCGCCTTCAATATTTCAAATATTCAAAAGCAAAAAAGAAGAGTACAACTAATCAATTAAAATTTTTGAACATAATTCAAGGTATATGTTCAACTAAATATTCATGTTAACTCATAATCAATAAGATATTAAGTAGAAAATAAAAACATTATTAGCATGCATGCTATCTACATACAACAACCATTCGACTTCCATCTATTATCAACCCCCAATACACAAAACATCGAAACCAACATCAAAGAAATATAAACATCCATGACCAAATGTCATCTTTATCCATTTACAAAAATTTTGCCATGAGCTGACTTCTATACTTGATGACCACTCCAAATATACAAGGATTTTCAATGAAAGAGCATTAAACATACCTTAATCTATACATTCACCATAGCCGAATGCCCCAGCTTCATTTCCATTTTCTTTTCTTTATGGTTTTCGGCAAAAATGCAAGAAAGGATGGATGTAACTTTGTTTTTATCACCATCTTCTATTATATTTCATTTTAATAAGCCAATTACTAAATTAATCTTTGTAATTTAATATCAAAACCTTTTAAATGGTGGTCCATTACCGTCCACTTACCTATGTAGTGGCCAAATATCATTTAATAATTATATTTCTTCTTTCTTTCTCAACATTTGGCAAGCACAAGGCAAGGATGTATGGCTTCCCCTTTTTTTATTTTAAAGTTTAAACCATTAACTATTATAATATAATATATAATGCATATATGGCTATTCAACCATCATCATGGCCGGCCACTGACATAAAAATGGGGAATTTGAAATGCAAATCCCCATATTTTAAGCCATGCAATATTTGACCACTACACTTCAACCGACCACAATTTTAATATTTTTCACATAAGTCCTTTTTAACTAAATTCACATAAAAATAATCAAATTAATGCATGAAACTTTCACACATGCATTTACTCACATTATAAACACGGAATATATCTTTTAATTTCTTATAGGACTCGGTTTTGTGGTCCCGAAACCACTTTCCGACTAGGGTCAGTTTAGGGCTGTCACAACTCTCCCCCACTTAAGAAATTTTCGTCCCCGAAAATTTCTACCGATGCATAGTTTAGGATAACGTCCTCTTATTGAATTATATCCACAAAGACATTAGCTCATTGATAGCAATTGTAATTCATTATTGATTTCGCATCGATCTATAAAAATCATTTTCTTATCTTAAAACAAATACATAAACATTTCTACAAGTATGCACATATATCTCATTTTCTTGATTTCATAAGCAATAATCACTTGATTTAATTCACAAATGCATTTCAAACACATATTAAGCACATATTAACATGTATAATTCACATCATCAACCCACGTATTCGTAACCCACATTTTCATTCATGTATAAGCTGTAATCTGACTGAAAGTACACATATACTCAAACATCCCAATAAATATCCTTTATAACTCCATCATATCTCACTATTCAACTTAACCTATTTCCAACAGGAAATCAACTTTCACATACCTGAACATTGAATTCATTTAGCACATTCAATCACCGTTAACGATACCCGTATACAATCGATTTGGCATAAAGCCTCATATAGTATACCGGTATGGGGTTTATTTTAGCACATAACCCATATATCCAAAATTATCAGCATTCAAAAATTCTTACAGACTTTCAAATGTCGAACTTAATCGAAATAATTTCTTGAATATGATTAACAAAAAAAATAGGGGTCATTTAGCAATAGCACATATGACTTCATATACCAAGCATTCCATAGACTAAATCCGTAACACATTTATAACATGAATTTACTTCTTAACAACATATCCACCATCTTTTTACGTATTCACTTCTTTAGTATACATAACATAATATAATATGAACTCACCAATTTTTACTTTCATTTGATTTTCACATACCTTCCGTACATACCTGTATCACTTATTCTGATCTTACTTTATTTATCATCTTAAATATACCCATTGAATCATTCGAAATCATTATGGATACTCATTAAGCACATATAGCTCTTACAATGCCATATCCTAGATATGGTCTTACATATCCTCACATATCGAGCCGATGCCATGTCCCAGACATGGTCTTACACACTATCTCAAATCAATGCCTTCGTCCCAGACGAGGTCTTACATGAATTCCACTTCACACACTTAGTGCCCACTGACCGATCTCGCACTCATAGTGCTCGGTTAAAGGAATTCGCACACACACAGTGCCTCTAATCATTCGCACACATAGTGCTCTTATTCATTCGTTATTACACATTGAAATGACTTAACCAAGTCTATAAACATCATGCATGTACACTTTTAAACATATCATCTCATTTAAATTTGAATTCGTATAGTAATGAACACTTAAACTTTGCTCAAATTACCGGTACGAAGCCTACTAGGCATGAAGGCCCGAATACACGTCACCAGCATGATTGCTCTTCGGGACCTAGCCCGGATATAACACCAGCACGAATGCTCTTCGGGGTTTAGCACGGATATATCACTAGCACGATTGCTCTTCGGAACTTAGTCCGGATACATCACTAGCACGAATGCTCTTCGGGACTTAGCCCGGATACATCACTAGCACGAATGCTCTTCGGGACTTAGCCCGGATACATCACTCTCAATTCTCATGTACATATACACATATAGCAATACACATTAGTATATCATTTACATTACTTGAATACAAACACAACATGCTTATCGACCATTCAACTTCCAGTTCCATAGCCACATACAAAAATCACATTTATAGTCATAACACTCCTTCAAAATTGCATCACTTATACCCTTATAATTCAATCCAAATCGAAATTCAAATACGAGTACATGATACGCACCTGATCAACTTAATAATTCAGGCATATCTAAGTGAAGTTATATCGTAAATTCTCATAGTCAGAAGCTTGCTACAGCTCGGTCGGGATCAAGATTCATTACGTTACAGAAAACACATTTTAATAGTTAAAAATCATCACACTATCATTTTATCACTTTATGGCATGTATAAATAGACTCACGCGTGCTACGTTAGTCCTAGAATCGACTAAACTGTAGCTCTGATACCAATAAAATGTAACACCCCAATCCCGTATCCGTCGCCGGAATAGATAAAGGGGCATTACCAGTCTTGAAACTCATATCAGAACAGTAAATTTTTTTTTTTGAACATTCCTTTAGATAAGTACTAAAGACAGTCAGGGATACAATTTAAACTTCTATAAGTACACATTCAAAAGATGCCATTTTCGCATGGCTTATATACATTAACCAAAATATCCTCTCACTACTAGTCTATTCTATACATGCCATAAGATAATCCAAAACGTAGCAGTACCAAACAGTGGATAGTGATAGTGTGACTAGTTGCTGATGATCCCCGAGCCTGTAGCTTCCAAATGAGATCTATAAAACAGAGGAAACAAAGTACACGGAGTAAGCATTATAATGCTTAGTAAGTTTTAAGCAGTGTCAACAGATAACAATCAAATTATAACATAGTTGTTCGTATTTTTATTTCACTCTTCCTTCGGGCATACCATCCCTTTACCGAATATGCACATCTCATCATATATAATAGGCAGATAAATTCTCACTTGATAGTGACCTCTTATGACCATAGGTACATTACATATTTTTTTTTGACTTTCCACATTGACCAAATGCACAATAATCATAGAACAGTCTTATTGCTTTACTCACATGTGCATCACATAACGACCTTGTGATTTAGTCTAAATCAAACTTAAATATAATCTCAAAATACATACCTGACCAACTTAACGCGTTGAACGTATTTATTACCAATTGTTACTGTGAAGTTATATAATCTTACGCTTTACTTGAATCTTCAGCAAAACCTTTAGTTCGGGGCTTACCTGGACAAAATCTCCACACGTAGTCATCGGGTCTTTAGAGCTCGGATATAGTACGAGCACGAAGCCTACGGACATTAATCAGTGATAATATTCTCGCATAAAGCCTGCGGGGTTTTAACCCGGATATAGTACTGACACAAATGCCCTTCGGGACTTATCACATTTATACACTTTCACATCCATCACGTTGGCCACTCGGCCCTATCACATATATACACTTTCACATTCATCACATCGGTCATTAGGCCTTATCACATATATACACTTTCACATTCATCGCATCGGCTATTAGGCCTTATCACATATATACACTTTCACATTCATCGCATCGGCCATTAGGCCTTATCACATATATACACTTTCACATTCATCATGTAACACCCCGAACTCGAGACCGTCACCGGAGTCGAACACGAGGTGTTAACAGACTTTTAAAAATTTTCCAGACACTGCCAATCTGCGTAATAGTCGCTTTAAAAATCATATCTTGAGTTTCACAACTCGAAAATCAGTTTCGTGATTTTTCCCTGAAACTAGACTCATATGCCCATCTACATATTTTTTTCTAGAATTTTTGGTCAGGCCAATTAGTACAGTTTATTAGTCAAAGTCTCCCATGTTACAGGGATCGACTACCCTGACCTTTGCGTATTACAACTTGGATATCTCCTTGTACAGGGCTCCAATACTGATGCCGTTTGTTTCTATAGAAACTAGACTCAGAGAGGAATCTATACATATATAATATGACTCCTAATTATCTATGGTTAATTTATAATGAATTTCCAAAGTCGGAACAGGAAATCCAGAAACCGTTCTGGCCCTGTCTCACGAGAACCTGAATATCTCTTAACATACTGTCCGTATGATTGTTTTGTTACTTTCCTATGAAAGTAGATTCATCAAGGTTTGTTTACATAATTTATTCACTATTTAATTCCCTTCATACTATTTTTAGTGATTTTCCAAATCTACATCACTGCTGCTGTCAGCATCTGCCTTTAAGGTAGACTTTACCTATTTCATGGTTTCCATGATTCAACTAGCCCTTTTTGCATAAATAGCACAATTTATGAAAGTGATTAACCATCCCCATGGCCAATCCTTGTCAAGCATATCCACACCAAATGATTATAACAATATACTCAAACACATATAAGCCATTTTCGCATGGCTATCCAAAATTTATACAAGTCCAAAGGGTCCACGACCCACAACAAACGGGTAGTCCTATACATGCCATTTCGAAGTTCAACCAAAATTGTACCAAAAGGGGCTTTGATAGTGTGGGCGACTTTGACCTCAAGATCCCGAGTCCGATAGCTGGAGAACCAAATCTATAAAACAGAGGAGCGATGAAACGGAGTAAGCAATTTATGCTTAGTAAGTTTTGAGCAAGGAATTCCAGCACAACAAAAGTATAGCATTCATATAGCTAAACGGATAATTTCATATGCACAAATTTACGATATCGTACTTGCTTCACATTATCAACCCTTATGTACATACACAAAAGATCAACTCGGCCAAAGGCCGGTAGCTCGTTTATCAACTGAGCGAATACTTATTTGTAAGGGCTCAACTACATTCAAGCACATACGAAACATACCTCAATGTCGGGATGTTTCGAGAGTATTAACTGGAATTTTACAGCAAGTTCATTCATTCCCAAATCACGTACCTTCGGAATTTAACCGGATATAGCTCCTCGTTCAAATGCCTTCGGGACTTAACCCGGATTTAGTAACTCGCACAAATGCCTTCGGGCTTAGCCCGGAATTAGTATCTCGCACAAATGCCATCGGATCTTAGTCCGGATATGGTCACTTAGCACAAAGCCTTCGGGACTTAGCCCGGACAACATTCAAATAACCATGCACATTTAACAATAAATCATGGCCCATTCGTATTTCATTTTCGTTAGCAAAACTCAAACACAAAACATTTATCATTCTTGCAAATTCGGCTCAATAGCCACACACAAAGAGCATGATTTTGTTTGCTTAAAACATGATCTAATCAAATCTTAATTTAAGCTCTCTTACTCAAGAACTTACCTCGGGTGTTGTCGAACGATTCCGATAGCTATTCGACCACTTTTTCCTTCCCTTTATCGGATTTAGTTCCCCTTTGCTCTTGAGCTTAATTAAACAAATAAATTGATTTAATCATTTGAGCATCGAAAAGAGGAATACAAGGCACTTAGCCCATATTTATACATTAGACATTAAAGTCACATATGTAAGGAATCATGAATCAAACTCAACATTTTAGCTAATTTTTCCCCCTTGGCCGAATATGCATGTCTATTTTGGGGCCGATTTCAACACTTAATACATTCTACAAGTATGGTCACTTTTATTGACTAAACACCCTTTTGTTTCAAGTTCAAAACTTGGCTAATACACACATATACACACTAGTAAAGCATCCTCTCCCTTTCCATCAATTTAACACATGCATTGCTCATTAACATGCAAAAGTTATATTCGGCCTTAGCACACAACTTGCTAGCCGATTCTTCTCCATTTAGCAACCAATGCACATATGTGCTCACTCAAAAATGCTAAAAAGGAGGCTCAAGAATCATCAAGCCACCATCACATGCATCATTAACAAGCTTCATATTTAGCATGCAATGGCATTAACACAAACTCCACCTAGGCCGAATCTTAACTCATCCTCATGCCTCATCACCACAACATCAAACATCAACCAAGAATGATGCATCCATGGCCGAGTGTCATTTCCATCACATAGCAAGATTTAGACCATGGGCTAGGTAGAACTCAAGCTAACAACTAAAACATGCATGCATCTCATGGAACATCATCAAACATACCTTAGCCTAGCTACATGCATGGCCGAACCTCTTCAACCTTTCTTCTTCCTTCCTCCTTAAAATTTTTGGCCAAGGATGAACCAAAGGATGAGCATTTTTTTTTTCTTTGTTTTTTTCTTTCTAGTTTCGGCTAAATGAAGATGAGAAAGGATGAACAAAAATTTTCTCCTTTCTTTTCTTTAGCTCACGGCAATGGGGGGGAACAACTACACACATTTTTTTTTGTATTCATCATACTCCTTTTCATTATTTTATGCCCATGCCCCTTATTTTATTTTTTCCTACATACCTCACTAGGCCAACATGTTCCCAACATGTTTCCACCCATAGCATGGCCAACCACTAGCTCAAATTTTGGGTAATTTGACATGCAAACCCATCATTTTCACAACATGCATTAATAGACCATTTTAAATTAGCCTATCATATTTTCACCATGTCTCATATCAATCCCTATTTAATAATTTCTCATGCAATTGGCAAAATTGGAGAATGAAACTTCCACATACTCATGTACACACATAATAAGCAGAGAATATGGAAATCAATTATTTTTATGACTCGGTTTTGTGGTCCCGAAACCACTTCCCGACTAGGGTCAATTTTGGGCTGTCACACATCACATCGGCTATTAGGCCTTATCACATATATACACTTTCACATTCATCACATCGGCCATTAGGCCTTATCACATATATACACTTTCACATTCATCACATCGGCTATTAGGCCTTATCACATATATACACTTTCACATTCATCACATCGGCCATTAGGCCTTATCACATATATATACACTTTCACATTCATCACATTGGCCATTCAGCCTTATCACATATATACACTTTCACATTCATCACATCGGCCATTAGGTCTTATCACATATATACACTTTCACATTTATTCAAATATACTTCACATACCACATATACTATCATGTACAGACTTGGTCTTGGCCGAATCTACATCCATCACTTTCCAATGAATAATTCAATTTTACGCCATACTATCATTTCATATTCGAATACTCATAAACTTACAATATCACGATTTAGAATTCAAGTATGGGTTTAATCAATAGCTTATGAGCAACTAAAACAAATTTTATCCATGTTTACAACAAAATCACATATTCACTACGAGCTATTTTCCTGAGCAATGGTCACTAAATTATTTATAACCGGAGCTACAAGACTCCAAATCACTTGCCGTTAATTTTCCCTGAATATAGACTCGTATATCTTTCATCCATAAATTTTTCAGAATTTTAGGTTTGGCCAATCAATACCAGATTTTTCTTAAAGTTTCCCCTGTTTCACTGTTTGACTAATCTGACCAGTCTTCACTACGAATCAAAATTCTCATTGTACAGAATTCAAAGTATGTTCTATTTGATTTCATTTGAAACTAGACTCATTAAGGAGTCTAAGCATATAAATTTTATCCTGTAACCATTTTTGTACAAATTATAGTGATTTTCTTAAAACAGAACAGGGGATTACGGAGTCATTCTGACACCGTCTCGCACAACTTTAAATATCTTTTTATAGAAAATTCCTTTGCTTACACGGTCTCTTTTATAAGAAACTAGACTAATTAAGCTTTGATTGTATATTTTATTCAGCCTATAATTCCACACCAAACATTTATAGTGATTTTCTAAAATCACGTTACTGCGGCTGTCCTGAGCAAATTATTACAATTTGCTCTTAAATTTCCAAGTCCAAACACTTAGGAACTTACCATTTGAGTTTAAGACATATCATGGCCACATCATATCTTATTAAATCAACTCATTATATCCTATTATAGTTGAATTTACTCAACATTTAGTCACTTAAAACTTACCTCGGATGTGGTCGAACGATTTCGGCGGCTATTCGATCACTTTTTCCCTTCCCTTATCCAACTTTGGTCCTCTAAGCTCTTGAGCTAATTCAAACAAATTTAACTTATTAAAGTCTCATTATGCTAGCTTATGGCCGAATATGACAAGGAGTTTGATAGGTCATATGGCCACCTATAGCTCAAACACAAAATGGTCATACGCATTTTTAATCACATTGAGCAATTTAATACAATTAATCTAACATTTCCTCGTGTGCACCTTTATGACCGAATACATGCAACACCAAGCTATCTATTCATTCATGTATGCATCTTATTTAAGCATGTATATCCACAATTAAATTCATCATATAAATATCTATGATTTCACTCAAATAATCTCATTACAACACACGGTGCTCCAACCATTATTTAAATTCAAAGCTCGGCTAGTACATAACACCATGATTTTGTCCTAATTTGGAGAGCCAATAATTTAAGTATTACAGCAGCATATTAATTAGCTAAGTACCATAAATTTGTCCTAATTTGGACAGCCAATAATTTACAGCATTACAGCAGCAAATTAATTAGTAATAAACTATTTTAAGTTCAATTTTAACTCCCTCATGCAGCAACCAGACAACATTCAAGTTAACTTCCAACATTCGGTCAAAGCATTTAAATAAAAGAATATGCATGCTAAATTTCCAGCATTTGGACAACATTTCAACTTGAAATTTTCCAGCCTTTCGCCTTCAATATTTCGAATATTCAAAAGCAAAAAAGAAGAGTACAACTAATCAATTAAAATTTTTGAACATAATTCAAGGTATATGTTCAACTAAATATTCATGTTAACTCATAATCAATAAGATATTAAGTAGAAAATAAAAACATTATTAGCATGCATGCTATCTACATACAACAACCATTCGACTTCCATCTATTATCAACCCCCAATACACAAAACATCGAAACCAACATCAAAGAAATATAAACATCCATGACCAAATGTCATCTTCATCCATTTACAAAAATTTTGCCATGAGCTGACTTCTATACTTGATGACCACTCCAAATATACAAGGATTTTCAATGAAAGAGCATTAAACATACCTTAATCTATACATTCACCATAGCCGAATACCCTAGCTTCATTTCCATTTTCTTTTCTTTATGGTTTTCGGCAAAAATGCAAGAAAGGATGGATGTAACTTTGTTTTTATCACCATCTTCTATTATATTTCATTTTAATAAGCCAATTACTAAATTAATCTTTGTAATTTAATATCAAAACCTTTTAAATGGTGGTCCATTACCGTCCACTTACCTATGTAGTGGCCAAATATCATTTAATAATTATATTTCTTCTTTCTTTCTCAACATTTGGCAAGCACAAGGCAAGGATGTATGGCTTCCCCTTTTTTTTATTTTAAAGTTTAAACCATTAACTATTATAATATAATATATAATGCATATATGGCTATTCAACCATCATCATGGCCGGCCACTTACATAAAAATGGGGAATTTGAAATGCAAATCCCCATATTTTAAGCCATGCAATATTTGACCACTACACTTCAACCTACCACAATTTTAATATTTTTCACATAAGTCCTTTTTAACTAAATTCACATAAAAATAATCAAATTAATGCATGAAACTTTCACACATGCATTTACTCACATTATAAACACGGAATATATCTTTTAATTTCTTATAGGACTCGGTTTCGTGGTCCCGAAACCACTTTTCGACTAGGGTCAGTTTAGGGCTGTCACAGATCCAATCCGTCACATGTGATTTCTCTGGTAGATCTTGAGATACAGATTGACTTGACGTATAGCGAAGAACTGATCATGATTTTAGCTCACAAAATTAAAGAATTGAGAAATAAACATATAGCCATAGTGAAGGTTATTTGGCATAAACATGGGATTGAGGAAGCTACGTGGGAGCCCGAAGAAGCTATGAGAAAATAGTACCCTAACCTATTCACTGGTAAGATTTTCGGGGACAAAAATCCCTAAGGGGGGACAGTTGTAATAGCCCGTTTTTGGTCAAATCGAAATAGTGGTTTCGAAACCAAAAATCTAAAGTCAAAATATTTATTTTATTATTTTATCAAAGTTTACAACAAGATAGAATTATTTTGTGAAAGTCGTAAAGAAATTTTACTGTTTGAATGGTTAATTCTAGAAAAAGGACTAAATCGCGTAAAGTACAAAAGTATCATTCTATTAGTTAAGAGTGTTAAATAGCTTTGGATTTTAAATATGATTGCCTTAAATGGTAATTAAATCATTATTATTGGTATTGGACATTTATGGTTATAATAAGGTTATTAAAGTAATTTAGTGAATTAATAAGTAAAATAATAAAGACAATAAGGTTATCATCTTTGTTAAGCCATTTCTACTAAAATTTTAGAAGAAAGAAACCCCATGAATGCATGTGTATTTGGCCAAGCTTCCTTGTTCATTAGATCAAGATAAGCAAGGATTTAATCTAGATTAGGGAAAAGAAAAGGTTGATGATTAGCCGATATTTGTTATCCAAGTGATACGAGGTAAGTTCGTATAATTAGAATCGAACTTTTAAATAATTTTAATTATTTGAAATGAATGTATGTAATTTAGTAAATGATCTACTTGAATTTTAAATGCCTTATTGATATAACCTGATGGTTACCGAGCCCTGTTTGAACCGTAGGAATTCGTAGGATACGAGTGACCTGTCACTAGGGTTACCGTTTAGGTTAAGATCCTGCATGTGTTACGGACTCACCGCAGCTCGTATGAGCTTACCGATATATCAGCTCGTAAGAGCTTACTAATCTCAGTTCGTTAGAGCTTACTATTTCCAGCTCATTAGAGCTTACTGTTTATCAGCTCAAGAGGAGCTTACCGATCATAGCTCGAAAAAGTGAATACGATGATGAATTGATGGATTACTGATAAACCGTAAATTATACATATTTTTACCCCATGTTTAACGCATTTTCTATATGATTTTCCATTAGAATCAGTGAATTTGATGCTCCTAATGCTTTAATTTCATGTTTTACACTTAGGAGATCATAGGAGAGTGAAAGTAATGAGAAATGGGCCAAAAACGGAGAAAATGGGCCAAAGTATGAAATCAACACGGCCTGGACCTCCTCACATGGGCAGACAACACGGCCGTGTCAATTTGGTAAACTCGAACACGGGCATGTGCCACGGGCGTGTCCTTGCCGAGCCCAAGTTGAGTCCAATTCAGAAAAGGCCAATTTTAAGGGCTTTTAGGCATTCCAAAGCCTATAAATACACCCTAGAGGAGGAGGAAAAAAGGGGACGGAGAAGGGGGAGTAAGGAATTACTCCAAGGAAGCCGATTGGTCCATCTCAGAAGCCGGATTCATCATCAAGACTGAAGATCTCTCCTTAATTTCCCTTCAGGAGTTTTAGGTTTTCTTTATGTTTTGTATTCTTTATTCTTCTGAGATGTTTTCTTATTTAGTTATGAACTAAAACCCCTAAATACCTAAGTGGAATGAAACCTAAGACGAATCTAGTTATTATTTTCTGAATCGTATGATAAATATTTAATTTGTTCTTAATTATGTGTTCTTAATTCTTGTTTTGATATCCCAGGATACTGATTCAAGACATGCTCTTATTCAGAGGAGGAATAAACCCTGTCTAAGAGTACATTTGTCATAATTAAGCAGAGTTGATTGCGAGCCTAGACATAGGGTGACAAGATTTTGCCGGATTAGGGTGAAACCTAATAAGGGAATCCATAGATCGAGTTAATGCAACCCTAGAGTGTTAATTAGAGAAAAGTCTCGGTTATTCAATCTAGGGATTAGACGTTATTAGTTTTGAATAGGGATAATAACATAACTTAGGGATCTCTGCGGAACAAGTTGAATGAATAAATCGTTCGATTCGGATCCAGAATAACAAGTAAAGTCTAGGTGGATTTTTCTTTAGGTATTGTCTTAAGTCAATCGATTTTTCCCAAAAGAAATTCTCCAATTCTTTTCTCGGTGCATTCTTAGTTTAGATAATTAGTTAATTAAAACTAAACCTCTTTATTCTTAGGCTAGATAATAAAAAGACATTCATTACTAGTACTTTTAGTTCCTTTGCGTTCGACAATTCGGTCTTGCTAAAACTATACTACTGTTCGATAGGTACACTTACCTACATCGCAATAATAGTTAGTTTAAGAACGAGTAATTATAAATATTTAAAACCTATCACGAAATAACGCGATCAAGTTTTTGGCGCCGTTGTCGAGGAACTGAAATATTAGGAGCGCTCAATTTTTATTACTTTAGCCATTTATTTTTCTTCCAATTTAATTTTATATATTATTACTTATTTATTTTTTCCGTCTCTTGGCAGGTTTTTATAGTTTATGATAGAAAAAACCCATCAGGGCCACTACTTTTTGACGAAGAAATTGATCGTACAGTTCGTAGAAACCAAAGAGAAATAAAGCGAAGCTTAAGATACAAAGAGAATGAGCAAGAAGACGATACTTAACCCCCAATCGAAGAGATGGCTGAAAACCAAGACAATCAGCTACCTCCTGCAATTGCGGCTAATCAAAATCCTGCTCCATGCACTATGTATGATTATGCTAAACCTTCTTTAACAAGAACTGAATCTAGCATAGTTAGACCTACTGTAGCTGCAAATACTTTTGAATTAAAACCTAACACTATTCAGATGATACAGAAATTTGTTCAATTTGATGGTTTGTAGGATGAAGATCCCAACACTCACTTAGCAAACTTTCTGGAATTTTGTGATACATTTAAAATCAATGGCTTTTCTGATGATGCCATTCTTTTTCAGTTGTTTCCCTTTTCATTGTGGAACAAAGCTAAACAGTGGTTGAACTCGTTACCACGAGAGTCAATTACTACTTGGGAACAAATGACCGAAAAATTTTTACTAAAATATTTTCTGCCGGCTAAAATAACTAAATTACGTAATGGTATCTCTTCTTTTGTGCAGATGGATTTAGAAACACTCTACGATGCATGGGAGAGATACAAGGACCTTTTGAGAAGATGCCCCCACCATGGGTTACCACTTTGGCTTTAAGTACAAACAATTCACAATGGTCTGAATCCTTCGACTCGGCAAATGGTTGACGCAGCGGCGGGCGGAACCATAAAAAATAAATCACCGGAAGATGCCTATGAGTTTATAGGGGAGATGTCACTGAATAACTATCAGTGACAAGTCATGAGGACAAAGCCAATGAAAATAGCCAGGATTTATAACGTCGATTTGGTCACCATGCTCTCTAATCAGGTAGAACTCTTAAATAAAAAGATTGATGGTTTTCTTAGTTCGTCACAGGTTTACCCAGTAACGCAGTGCGAAGCAAGTAGCGGTGGAACAAACCATTCGGAATACCAACCTTATGGCCACAGCATGGATAACAAGCAATTAAACCACATGGGTAATAATCCTCGACCTCAAAACAATCTATATAGTAGCACATATAATGCAGGTTGGAGGAACCACCCCAATTTCTCGTGGGGTGGTCAAGGAAAGCAAAGATCACAACATCCTCCAGGCTACCAACAACCACCCTACCAACAGGAAAAGAAACCAAACCTTGAAGAGATGCTCTCAAAGTTTATATTAGTGTCAGAAACCCGTTTTCAGAACATCGAGACAACACTTAAAAATCAACAAGCGTTGATCCAAAGCCTCGAAACTCAGATAGGATAGCTTTCCAAACTAATCTCTGAACGACCACAAGGTAGTTTGCTAAGTAATACCGAACCTAACCCAAGGGAACAACTCAACGCAATTAATATTCGAGATGACGAAGGAGTCATTGAGCCTGAACCAGAACTGAGGCAAGAAATTGTGGTAAGCAAAGGTCAAGGTGAGGTAGATCAAAATACAAACAAACCAGTGACTGTCGAATATAAACCTCATGTGCCATACCCCAACGCGATAAGGAAAGACCACTCGGATGAACAATTTGGTAAATTCCTTAAACTCTTTAAAAAATTACATATTAACTTACCGTTTATTGAAGCTCTATCGCAGATGCCAAATGCAATGAAATTTTTAAAGGAGCTTTTAGTAAATAAGTAGAACTTGGACGAGGCGTCGCATGTGTAGCTGAACGCAATTTGCTCGGCCATTCTCCAAAATAAACTACCCAACAGACTAAAAGACCCAGGGAGCTTTACTATTCCTTTCTTAATTGGTAGTTTAGATGTTAATCATACATTAGCTGATCTAGGGGCTAGTATCAATGTCATGCCTTACAAAATGTTTAAGCAACTAGGTCTCGAGAAACCCAAACAGACAAAGATAAGCATTCAATTAGCAAACAAAACTATAAGATTCCCTAGAGGTATTATTGAAGATGTGCTAGTTAAAATCCATAAATTTATATTTCCCGTTAACTTTATTATTCTAGACATAGAAGAGGATAGCAACACTTCCTTAATTCTAGGAAGGCCTTTTTTAGAAACTGTTAAAACCATCATTGATGTTAGCACAGGTGAACTTACACTCCAGGTGGAAGACAAAACAATCACCCTTCAAGCTCACAATTTTGGCAGCACATCAAGAATTGAAAGTGATCATTTAAACTATTCTGCTAAAACTAACAATATGGTGCAACCTACTTTGCAAAAAATGAGTCTGAAGGAAGCACACGAGTCATTCTTAAGCACCAGTAGAAGACCTGTTCATGAAGATCGAAGATTACAAATCAAGGAACTCGACGAATGGCGGACACACAAACCAAGCACACCTGACAAACTGAAAATATGCCAAAACGAGCCCGATACCTGTCCAAATCAACTTAAGATTGGTGATAAGGTCCTATTAGATGCCACAGATCCCCACATTGTCACTACCACACTGAATGAGGAAATCCCTCTTACGGTATTCAGTATTTTTCCATTCAGTGCGGTGGAGGTGAGTGATCCCAAGTTCGGCACTTTTAAGGTAAACAACACCCAATTAAAATCCTATTTTGATAAGATTGATAGCAGGAATGAGAAGTATAAACTCCTCAAACCACCATGACCATTCACTGGAGAGGTAAGTCGAGCTTAGACTATAAATAAGCGCTTCTCGGGAGGCACCCGAGAACTAACAATATTAATTTCTTTCAATTTTGGTATTTAACTCCTAACTTACAAATAGAAATCTTGAATACAGGTGTTTCCAAAGAGACACGGCCAAGCACACGGGCGTGCTTAAGGCCGTGCAGAAACAGGGTAAGCTTCCAAAAAACAGGCTGCGATAAATTGCCACGGCCGTGCAACACGGCCATGGTCGAATCTGCCAAATAAACATGGGCGTGCGACACGCCCGTGTCTAGCACCCGTGGACAACACTGTCAGAATGACACGGGCGTGTGAAAACCTACACGACCGTGGGAGAAGCGAACCACACCAGACACGGCCATGCGACACGATCTTGTAGCCACACGGCCTATACGCACAGGCGTGCGAGAAGGCCGTGTGATGACATTACAATTCGTGACCAACACGGATGGGACACGAAACACACGGGCGTGTGCACTGGCCGTGCCACTTGAAAAATTAGAATAATTATCTTATTTTATTTTTCTTTCATTAAGTTTTTAAGATTCAACTTTTTTTAGGATTCAATTGTTTTCCTTTTAAAAATGGCTTACCTTTAGAGTCAAGCTTGCCATCCAGAGTTATCTCCAATACTCGATCTCATCAATCCAAGAATATCATCCATTTTTAATACATGAAGTTTCACTTCTCTCCCTATCTTAATTTTATATACTCTAATATCTATCTTTGTACATTGAGGGCAATGTACATCTTAAGTGTGTGGGGTATTTATTTCATTATTAGAAAAATCCGTGAATGATTGCCTTGTTCTCTTGAAAAGCTTTCATATCATATTTAGGATAAATTTTAATTAATATATGATTTTGATTGATATATCTTGAATTAAAACATAGGGATTTATACATTGATTGTTTAAACTTTAAGACATTAGAGAATCAAGCATGAATAGTTGATTTTTTAAGAATTTAAAATTATAGGTTGTTTCCCCAAGTCTAGTTATTACTTTGAATTGGAATTCATGAGTCTAAACATTAAAAAGCCATAATTTTTGTAAGATTTTAATCCTTTTGAGCATCTATTAATTCTTTCATGCTCACTTTTATTATTGCTTTGAGTGCGCCAGTATTGAACTGTTATTCTAGAACTTGCTTGATTATGCATGTCGAGACCACACCATTTGATTTGATATGTCAAAATGATTAAGGCACTTAGGATTAACCCATTCATGCCATGAAAAGCCTACCTCCACGATTAACCCTTAGTAAACCCACTTGAGCCTAACAAGTCATTCCTTGTATTAACCTCAATATGAACCCTTAACCCATTATTGTTGAAATCCCCTAAATTAATTTGATTCCTATTTTTGTCGAGATTTGAGTTGAAAAATTTGCTTAGCTATGTCTTGTTTAATTATTTAACTTGTTCTTAAAAAAACTATGTATACATATCTGTAATTTCATATTCTAAGAAGAAGCTCTGTTGTACGCAAGTGAAGACTAACTCTTTTTCTAGTTATGTAATTTTTCAATTCAATCTCAATTCTAACCCTTTCTTTCAGCTTGTGACCACACTCCCTAACCAAGCCTCATTACAACCCTCTAAAGACCTTTTGATTGATGTATCATCGTAAATTATACTGGTGGAGATTTGATTTTCATGCAAGCCTATGGTAATGACTTTTCATTATTGACTACTGAATGCTTCATTTATTGTCCTTAAACGCCTTGAGTGATTTGAGTGAATCTTTAGTGAGGATGTAAAACTCTGTGATGTTCTGAATCAAAGGTAATTACTTAGATGAGGGGAGACAGCTATGTTTGCATGATTAAATACTCAAATTGGAATATTTGAAACTTTTATGGTCTTTTAGTTGAATTCTTAATGTATGATTACTTATGGATTAATGTGAGATATTATCGATAGGAATTATAAGTTGAGAAGAATTTATTTTGATTATGAGTTGAGAATTTTGCTTGAGGACAAGTAAATGCTTAAGTGTGAGGGTATTTGATAAACCGTAAATTATACATATTTTTACCCCATGTTTAACGCATTTTTTGGATAATTTTCCATTAGAATCGGTGAATTCGATGCTCCTAATGCTTTAATTTCATGTTTTACACTTAGTAGAGCATAGGAGAGCGAAAGGAAAGAAAAACGGGCCAAAAACGAAGAAAATGGGCCAAAGTACGAAATCAACACAGCCTGGACCTCCTCACACGGTCAGACCACATGGTCGTGTCAATTTGGCAGACTCGAACACGGGCGTGTCCCTGCCGAGTCCAAGTTGAGTCCAATTCAGAAAAAGCCAATTTTGAGGGCTTTTAGGCATTCCAAAGCCTATAAATACACCC